>NC_041386.1:171911065-172211065 GCF_002162155.2 Triticum dicoccoides | reverse complement strand
ACGCGGACACCGCGACGCCGCCGTGCGCGCCACCTCCACCCTGCTCTGGCCACCTCCTGCTTCCTCCCCGAGCCCTCTGGTGACGCCACGCACTTCCCCTCGCCCCCTGCACCTCCCCTCTCCTCCCCTGGACCCCGTTCCCTCCTCTGCTTCCCTCCCTGCACGCGCCCGAGCGGAGCCCATCACCGCCGACGCCGTTACCGGGGACACAGCCACCCCCTCGCTCCCACTATGCATCCCTGAGCTCCGCCCTGACCCCGTGAAGCTACCCACGCGACGCACGCGACCAGAGGAGGCCGCAGTCGACCGGAGCATCGTCGTCTTCACCTCCGGTGCCCGGAGATCGACTCCACCGATTCGGCGCGTCCAGAGCTTCCCCGACTTCGTCGTCTCCTCCGCTAGCCCATCCGTGAGCTCTCCTACGTTTCCCCTCACCTCCCCCTCTCGCTAGCTTCCTCTAGCCACCGCCCCACGAGCTCCCGAGGCCGTCGTCCGCCATGGCCGACCTCCTGCTCCCCGCTGAGCTTACCACGCCCAGCTGTGCTATCCGCCGTGCTCCCTGGGCCCCCTAGATGCGGCCTAGCTACCTGGTTCCCTCGAGGGCGAGCCATAGCCCTGCGCCCGTGCACCACCGAGCTCCGGCCACCACACTTGTCGCCATTGCCGTTGCTACGGGCCGCCATAGCCACTGCTGCTTGCACTGCTCGATGCGGACGAGCACGGGCAACGCGTAGATGCCCTCCGCCACGCTTTTGGTGGCCGGAGGAGCGATCCCGAAGCCCTCCGCCGTGCCTGTTGCCGCCGGCGTTGAGCCGCCGGCCTGTTTGGGCCATTTGACCGGGGTTTGACCTTCCCCTGTGACACTGACAGCCGGGCCCCATGCCCTTAATTAACCACGGCTTAAACTTCTGTTAGTTTAGATTAATCACAGTGGCCCCACGCGTCAGCTTGACCGTGCTGACGTGGCCTTTGACCCGGCCCCACCTGTCAGTGGGTTAAACAACCCTGTGTCACTGACGTGTGGCCCCCACACGTCAGGTTTGACTCTGGGCGACCCAGTTGACCTGCTGACGTCATGATGATGTCAGGCTGACGCAATAAACCATTTTCTGGATTTATTATAATTCAGGAAATTCCAGAAAATTATATAAACTTCTAAAAATCATAGAAAATTAACCGTAACTCCAAATTAAATAATTTATATATGAAAAATTATCAGAAAAATACAAAGAATCCATCTGTACCATTTTCATGCATGTTAGAACAACTTATAGCTGTTGTTTAGCACAAATCAATTAAAGGGCATTTAAATAATCACATATGGAGTTTGAATTTGAATCTTGGATTCAAACCAACTTCATTTAATCTGGTTCTAGTTGCATTAGCCCAACACACATTCATTTTGCCATGTCATGATCATGCATCATATTGTGCATTGAATTGATTGTGTTCCCTTTTGTGATGCCGGTATTTGTCCCCTCTCGATAGACGTGATACCGATGACGTGATCGTTGACACTGATGAAGACTCAATGTTATCTTCAGAAGTGCCAGGCAAGCAAAACCCCCTTGTTCATTCCGATAAAATCCCACTCTCTCGCTCCTGCTCTCTTTTACTGCATTAGGACAACATCGATTCATCTGTTACTTGCTGCGGTAGCTGAACCCCTTTATCCTTTGCATGACCTGTCATTCCACAATAAATAGATGAAACCCACTAGCATGAGTAGGAGTTGTTTGAGCCCTGTTGTGCCTACTCATTCATGTTTGTTTGTCATGCCTGCTACTGCTTAGAGTTGAGTCAGGTCTGATTCATCGGGGATGAATCAGAGGTGTGTGAACATGTCCTACTGTGTGTGAGCTAAGTGTGTGAACACGATTTGGTAAAGGTAGCGGTGAGAGGCCATGTAGGAGTACATGGTGGGTTGTCTCATTGCAGCCGTCCTCAGGAACTGAGTTCTGTGTTTGTGATCCATGATTCAGCTACTACCACGCATTGGGCCCGAAACCAATGGACCCTCTCGGCTTCTTAATCACCCTTGTCCTCTGTCCAGGAGTTGCAAGTAGTTTCTGGTGTTTGTAGTATGCTGGAGGCCGTGGACAGCGCTGACCGTAGGGGTGGGCTATGATGCGGTAGGCACGTGGCCGGGTAAACCGGGCACCCGTTTGGTGTCACGGAACCCTGTACACATCGTTTGGGGCTGTGAGCGAAACTCCGGCCGGATCTCCTCATGGATGGAACCCGAATAGGCGATAAACCTGGACTAGAGACTTGAGTGTTTAGGCAGGCCGTGGCCGACACCCACGTTGGGCTTCCGCTTGAAGGTTGCCGAGTACATGTCGTGTAAACGGCGGTAAGTGGTGAGAGCGTGTGTGAAGAAGTACACCCCTGCAGGGTTAACCTAATCTATTCGAATAGCCGTGTCCACGGAAAAGGACCTCTGGGTTGCTTATATCAGTTCATAGACAAGTGAAAGTGGATACTCTAAAATACGCAAGATAAGCGTGAGTGCTATGGATGGCGTTCTCGTAGGGAGACGGGAGCGGATCCATAGTGGTGTATTGATATGGTGAATATCTGGACTCGTGTGCGCCACCTCAAAAGAGTTACTCGCAGTCGTAGTTCAGGATAGCCACCGAGTCAAAGCTGGCTTGCTGCAGTTAAACCCCACCATCCCCTTTGTTGATAATGATGCATATGTAGATAGTTCTGATGTAAGTCTTGCTGGGTACATTTGTACTCACGTTTGCCTATTTATGTTTTTGCAGAGAGACTTCGGTCTCGCTAGTAGTTTCGCGTGGACTTCGACGTTTAGCTTGTTACCTCAGCTACGATCTTGTGCCCTCGGCAGTATCTGGCAGATAGTCAGGCTTCTCAGCCTTTTTCATTTATAGTGGTCTGTACTCAGACATGATAGCTTCCGCTTGTGCTTTGACTTGTATGCTCTGATTGTTGGGTCGTGAGACCCATGTTTGTAATATCTCGCTCCTCGGAGCCTAATGAATAAATACTTGATTTGTAGAGTCATGTTGTGATGCCATGTTGTATTTGCACATATCGAGCATATTGTGTGTATGTTATTGAAATGCTTGGTATGTGTGGGATCTGACCATCTAGTTGTTTATCTTTAGTAGCCTCTCTTACCGGGAAATGTCTCCTAGTGTTTCCACTGAGCCATGGTAGCTTGCTACTGCTCCGGAACACTTAGGCTGGCCGGCATGTGTCCTTCTTCGTTCCTGTGTCTGTCCCTTCGGGGAAATGTCACGCGATGAATACCGGAGTCCTGTTAGCCCGCTACAGCCCGGTTCACCGGAGTCCTGCTAGCCCAGTGCTACAGCCTGGATTCACTCGCTGATGACCGACACGTTCGATGCTGGGTCATGGATGCCTGTCCCTGTAAGTCTGTGCCACTTTGGGTTTACGACTAGTCATGTCAGCCCGGGCTCCTTATCATATGGATGCTAGCGACACTATCATATACGTGAGCCAAAAGGCGCAAACGGTCCCGGGCAAAGGTAAGGCGACACCCGTGGGGATACCGTGCGTGAGGCCGCAAAGTGATATGAGGTGCTACAGGCTAGATCGATGTGACATCGAGTCGGGGTCCTGACACCCGAACTGTGCGTCTAGGCCGGATGGTAATAGGAGGCAAGGAACACGATGTTTTACCCAGGTTCGGGCCCTCTTGATGGAGGTAAAACCCTACGTCCTGCTTGATTAATATTGATGATATGGGTAGTACAAGAGTAGATCTACCACGAGATCAAGGAGGCTAAACCCTAGAAGCTAGCCTATGGTATGATTGTTGTATGATGAAGTTGTCCTACGGACTAAAACCCTCTGGTTTATATAGACACCGGAGAGGGTTAGGGTTACACAAAGTCGGTTACAATGGTAGGAGATCTTGAATATCCGCATCGCCAAGCTTGCCTTCCACGCCAAGGAAAGTCCCATCCGGACACGGGACGAAGTCTTAAATCTTGTATCTTCATAGTCCTGGAGTCTGGCTGAAGGTATAGTCCGGCTACCCGAACACCCCCTAATCCAGGACTCCCTCACCCATCAATTGATGTCAATGCAAGGAGTAGGGATTGCCATGCAACGGATGCACTAGAGCTATAAATGTATGAAAGCTCAACAAAAGAAACTAAGTGGGTGTGCATCCAACTTGCTTGCTCACAAAGACCTAGGGCATTTGAGGAAGCCCATTGTTGGAATATACAAGCCAAGTTTTATAATGAAAAATTCCCACTAGTATATGAAAGTGACGAAACAAGAGACTCTCTATCATAAAGATTATGGTGCTACTTTGAAGCACAAGTGTGGAAAAAAGGATAGTAGCATTGTCCCTTTTTATTTATTTTTTGGGCCTTTCTTTTTTTAGCCTTTCCCTTTTTTATTTGGGACAATGCTCTATTAATGATGATCATCACACTTCTATTATTTACAACTCAATGATTACAACTTGATACTAGAAAAAAATATGACTATATGAATGCCTCCGGCGGTGTACCGGGAAGGGAAATGAATCAAGAGTGATATGTATGATAAATTATGCATGGTGGCTTTGCCACAAATACGATGTCAACTACATGATCATGCAAGGCAATATGACAATGATGAAGTGTGTCATAAATGAAACGGTGGAAAGTTGCATGGCAATATATCTCGGAATGGCTATGGAGATGCCATAATAGGTAGGTATGGTGGCTGTTTCAAGGAAGATATAAGGAGGTTTATGTGTGACAGAGCGTATCATATCACGGGGTTTGGATGCACCGGTGAAGTTTGCACCAACTCTCAAGGTGAGAAAGAGCAATGCATGGTACCGAAGAGGCTAGCAATGATGGAAAGGTGAGAGTGCGTATAATCCATGGACTCAACATTAGTCATAAAGAACTCACATACTTATTGCAAAAATCTACAAGTCATCAAAAACCAAGCATTACGTGCATGATCCTAGGGGGATAGATTGGTAGGAAAAGACCATCACTCGTCTCCGACCGCCACTCATAAGGAAGACAATCAAAGAACAGCTCATGTTTCAAATTTATTACACAACGGTTACCATACGTGCATGCTACGGGACTTGCAATATTCAACACAAGTATTTATCAAATTCACAACTACTCAACTAGCACAACTCTAATATCACCATCCTCATATCTCGAAACAATTATCAAGTATCGAACTTCTCATAGTATTCAATGCACTTTTTTTATGAAAGTTTTTATTATAGCAACCTTGGATGCCTATCAGATTAGGACTAATTTTATAACCAAAGAAAATTACCATGCTGTTCTAAAGGACTCCCAAAATAATATAAGTGAATCATGAGAGATCAATAATTCCTATAAAACAAAACCACCACCATGCTTTAAAAGATATAAGTGAAGCACTAGAGCAAAATTATCTAGCTCAAAAGATATAAGTGAAGCACATAGAGTATTCTAAAAAATTCCAATTCATGTGTGTCTCTCCCAAAAGGTGTGTACAGAAAGGATGATTGTGGTAAACTAAAAAGCAAAGACTCAAATCATACAAGACGCTCCAAGCAAAACACATGGACGAAGATGAAAGAGAGGATGCCTTCTGG
Organism: Triticum dicoccoides; assembly: GCF_002162155.2. Classification (NCBI taxonomy): domain Eukaryota; kingdom Viridiplantae; phylum Streptophyta; class Magnoliopsida; order Poales; family Poaceae; genus Triticum; species Triticum dicoccoides. The sequence continues at coordinate 172,205,469 of NC_041386.1, read as the reverse complement.
GGCATCCCAAAGCTTAGGCTTTTGGTTGCCCTTGAATTTTACCTTGGGGTGCCTTGGGCATCCCCGAGCTTAGTTTCTTGCCAGTCCTTATTCCATAATCCATCAAATCTTTACCCAAAACTTGAAAACTTCAAAACACAAAACTCAACAGAAAATCTCATGAGCTCCGTTAGTATAAGAAAACAAACCACCAATTAAGGTACTGTAATGAACTCATTCTTTATTTATATTGGTGTTAAACCTATTTTATTCCAACTTCTCTATGGTTCATACCCTCCGATACTAGCCATAGATTCATCAAAATAAGCAAACAACACATGAAAAGCAGAATCTATCAAAAACAGAACAGTCTGTAGTAATCTGTAGGTTTCGAATACTTCTGTAACCCCAAAAATTCTAAAATAAATTGGTGGACGTGAGGAATTTGTCTATTAATTATCTGAAAAAAGAATCAACCTAATCTCACTCTCCAGTAAAAAATGGAAGCAAATCTCGTGAGCGCTAAAGTTTCTGATTTTTACAGCAAGATCGCAAAAACTTCCCCCAATTCTTCCCAAAGGTTCTACTTGGCTCAAACACTAATTAAAATGATAAAACCACATATAAAAAGAGGCTAGAGGAATTATCTATTACTATACATAACCAAAAATAAAGAAACAAAAATAAAATTGGGTTGCCTCCCAAAAAGCGATATCGTTTAACGCCCCCAGCTAGACATCTATAATTTTAATGATGCTCACATGAAAGATAGAAATTGAAACACGAAGGGAGCATCATGAAGCATATGAAAATCACATCTAAGTCTAACATACTTCATATGAATAGGCATCTTATAGGCAAACAAATTATCAAGGCAAGCAAAAACTAGCATATGCAAGGAAGTGGAAAGAAACAATAGCAATCTCAACATAACGAGAGGTAATTTAGTAACATGAAAATTTCTACAACCATATTTTTTCCTCTCTCATAATAATTACATGTAGGATCATAAGAAAATTCAATAATATAGCTATCACAAAACATATTCTTAACACGATCCACATGTATGCAAAGTTGACACTCTTCCAAAATAGTGGGATTAACATTAACTAAAGTCATGACCTCTCCAAACCCACTTTTATCAAAAACTTCATAAGATTGAACATTCTCCAAATATGTGGGATATAAAGTTGACACTCTTCCAAACCCACTTTCATTAATATTGCAAACACTATTATCTATCTCATATTCATCATGGGGCTTAAATAAATTTTCAAGATCAAAAGAAGAATCTCCCCAATCATGATCATTGCAACAAGTAGAGGTCATAGCAAAACTAGCATCCCCAAGCTTAGGGTTTTCCATATTATTAGCACAATTGACATTATTAGAATTTATAATGGCATCATTGCAATCATGCTTTTCATCGAAGGAACTATCGAGTATGGGTGCAATAGCAACGATCTCATGCTTAACATAAGGAACTATAGCAAATTCATCTTCATAAATATTGGAATCATGCCACAAGAATAGCAAGCATCATGTTCATCAAGGGATATTTCAATCAAATCATCGGAATCATAATTAACTATAGATTCATGCTTATCATTATTTTCTTCCAAAGCAACAGTCATTCTTTCAATAAATTCTTTGACATAGACATTATGAGCATAGTTTTCATAGCAATATTTAAGTATGTCAAAAATTTCCGATTCGTAGAGAGTAATATCATACTTTCAAATCAAAGAAGCAACTTCATAAGCTCCCTTAAAAGCAAAAAATTCTTCAATTTGTTCGATATAGTAGTAACTATAAACACCCTTTGCATAGGAAGATAAGATTTCATTGTCATTAAACTCACATAGGTAGGGGAGGTGTTTTTTAGGGTTCTTAGAGCAACAAGTAAAATCACAAATTTCACAAAGATTCCAAGCATAACACAACAATCTGTTTATTTGATCCCATAAGAGTCTCCCCTTTTTAGACAAACGGTGATGCACAAAATGAGCATGCTCATCTAAAGATTTACCATCAACAAGGCTAGTTGGGATTTTAGCACGAGCACATAAGGATCGAAGATGATCCAAGTAGAACACTTTAAGTGGATCCATATCAATAGATTTTTAGCAAGCAAAGATGCAAGCAAATAGAAGGCACATGGAAACACAAACAAAGATACATATGGGAAGAAGGCGAAGAAAAGGCAAAGGTTTTTGAAAATCATTTTAGAAGTGGGGGAGAGGAAAACGAGAGGCAAATGGCAAATAATGTAATGCGAGGGATAAGAGTTTGTGATGGGTACTTGGTATGTCTTGACTTGTGCGTAGATCTCCCCGGCAATGGCGCCAAAAATCCTTCTTGCTACCTCTTGAGCACTATGTTGGTTTTCCCTTGAAGAGAAAATGGTGATGCAGCAACGTAACGCAAGTATTTCCCTCAGTTTTTGAGAACCAAGGTATCAATCCAGTAGGAGACTACACGCAAGTCCCTTGTACCTATACAAACAAATAAGAACCTCGCAACCAACGCGATAAAGGGGTTGTCAATCCCTTCACAGTCACTTACGAGAGTGAGATCTGATAGAGATAATAAATATTTTTGGTATTTTTATGATATAGATTGAAAGTAAAGATTGCAAAATAAAATAGATTGGAAACTTATATGATAAAAGATAGACCCGGGGCCATAGGTTTCACTAGTGGCTTCTCTCAAGATAGCATAAGTATTATGGTGGGTGAACAAATTACTGTCGAGCAATTGATAGAAAAGTGCATAATTATGAGAATATCTAGGCATGATCATGTATATAGGCATCACGTCCACGACAAGTAGACCGAAACGATTCTGCATCTACTATTATTACTCCATAGATCGACTGCTATCCAGCATGCATCTAGAGTATTAAGTTCATAAGAACAGAGTAACGCAATAGGCAAGATGACATGATGTAGAGGGATAAACTCAAGAAATATGATATAAACCCCATCTTTTTATCCTTGATGGAAATAATACAATACATGCCTTGCTGCCCGTGCTGTCACTGGGAAAGGACACCGCAAGATTGAACCCAAAGCTAAGCACTTCTCGCATTGCGAGAAAGATCAATCTAGTAGGCCAGACCAAACTGATAATTCGAAGAGACTTGCAAAGATAACCAATCATACATAAAAGATTTCAGAGAAGAATCAAATATTGTTCATAGATAATCTTGATCATAAACCCACAATTCATCAGATCTCGACAAACACACCGCAAAAAGAATTACATTGAATAGATCTCCAAGAAGATCGACGAGAAATTTGTATTGAGATCCAAAGAGAGAGAAGAAGCCATCTAGCTAATAACTATGGATCCGAAGGTCTATGGTAAACTACTCACACATCATCGGAGAGGCTATGGTGTTGATGTAGAAGCCCTCCATGATCGATTCCACCTCCGGTGGAGCTCCAGAAAAGGCCCCAAGATGGGATCTATTGGGTACAGAAGGTTGCGGCAGTGGAAATAGGGTTTCGTGGTGTTCCTGGGTGTTTTCAGGGTATATGGATATATATATAGGAGGAAGAAGTATGTCGGTGGAGCTGCGAGGGGCCCACGAGGGTGGGGGCGTGCCCAGGGGGCAGGCGCGGCTCCCTGCCTCTTGGCCTCCTCGCTTCCTTCTTGATTTCTACTCCAAGTCCCCTGGATCACGTTTTTTCCAAAAATAACTCTCCCGAAGGTTTCATTCCGTTTGGATTCCGTTTGATATTCCTTTTCTGGGAAACACTGAAATAGGCAAAAAACAACAATTCGTACTGGCCTTGAGTTAGTAGGTTAGTCCTAAAAATAATATAAAAGTGTATAATAAAGCCCATTAAACATCCAAAACAGATAATATAATAGCATGGAACAATAAAAAATTACAGATACATTGGAGACGTATCAAGCATCCCCAAGCTTAATTCATGCTCGTCCTCAAGTAGGTAAATGATAAAAACAGAATTTTTGATGTGGAATGCTACCTAGCATAATTCTCAATGTAATTTTCTTTATTGTGGCATGAATATTCAGATCCGAGAGATTCAAGACAAAAGTTTAATATTGACATAAAAATAATAATACTTCAAGCATACTAACTAAGCAATCATGTCTTCTCAAAATAACATGGCCAAAGAAAGTTCATCCCTACAAAACCATATAGTTTGGTCATGCTCCATTTTCGTCACACAAGAATGCTCTCATCATGCACAACCCTGATGACAAGCCAAGCAATTGTTTCATACTTTAGTAATCTCAAAAAAATTCAACTTTCACGCAATACATGAACGTGGGCCATGGATATAGCACTATGGGTGGAACAGAATATAATGATGCGGGTTATGTGGAGAAGACAAAAAAGGAGAAAGTCTCACATCGACGCGGCTAATCAACCAGCTAGGGAGATGCCCATCAATTGATGTCAATGCAAGGAGTAGGGATTGCCATGCAACAGATGCACTAGAGCTATAAACGTATGAAAGCTCAACAAAAGAAACTAAGTGGGTGTGCATCCATCTTGCTTGCTCACTGAGGGAGTCCTGGATTAGGGGGTGTTCGGGTAGCCAGACTATACCTTCAGCCGAACTCCAGGACTATGAAGATACAAGATTGAAGACTCCGTTCCGTGTCCGGATGGGACTTTCCTTGGCGTGGAAGGCAAGCTTGGCGATGCGGATATTCAAGATCTCCTACCATTGTAACCGACTTTGTGTAACCCTAACCCTCTCCGGTGTCTATATAAACCGGAGGGTTTTAGTCCATAAGACAACTTCATCATACAACAATCATACCATAGGCTAGATTCTAGGGTTTAGCCTCCTTGATCTCGTGGTAGATCTACTCTTGTACTACCCATATCATCAATATTAATCAAGCAGGACGTAGGGTTTTACCTCCATCAAGAGGGCCCAAACATGGGTAAAACATTGTGTCCCTTGTGTCCTGTTACCATCCGGCCTAGACACACAGTTCGGGACCCCCTACCCGAGATCCGCCGATTTTGACACTGACATTGGTGCTTTCATTGAGAGTTCCTCTGTGTCATCGCTTTCAGGCCCGATGGCTTCTTCGATCATCAACCACGATGCAGTCCAGGGTGAGACTTTTCTCCCCGGACAGATCTTCGTCTTCGGCGGCTTCGCACTGCGGGCCAACTCGCTTGGTCACCTTGAGCAGATCAAAAGTTACGCCCCTGGCCATCAGGTCAGGTTTGGAAGCCTAAACTACACGGCTGACATCCGCGGGGACTTGATCTTTGACGGATTCGAGCCACAGCCAAGCGTGCCGCACTGTCTCGATGGGCATGATATAGCTCTGCCGCCGAACAGCGCCTTGGAGGCCGCACACGCATCGGTTCCGACCATTGATTCGGAGACCATTGCGCCAATCAAGGATCAGCGGTTAGACGTTGCCTCAGGGGCTGCGATCTTAGAGGCGATCGAGCCGAACTCCAGCCCCGCACTCTGCATAGCCCGTGACTTCGAGGAGCCGGATTCCTCTCCGAACTCCGAGCCCCCCGCGCCCACGCCGATCAAATCCGATTGGGCACCGATAATGGAGTTCACCGCCGCGGACATCTTTCAGCACTTGCCCTTCGGCGACATCCTGAATTCTCTAAAGTCTCTCTATTTATCAGGAGAGCCCTGGCCGGACTACGGTCAGCAAGGTTGGGATACAGACGATGAACAAAATTCAAAACCCACCCACCACCCACTTCGTATCCACTGTCGATGACTTAACCGACATGCTTGACTTCGACTCTGAGGACATCGACGGCATGGACGACGATGCAGGAGACGAACAAGAACCAGCACCTGTAGGGCATTGGAAGGCCACCTCGTCATATGACATATATATGGTGGACACTCCAAAGGATGGAGATGGCAATGGAACAGCGGTGGACGATACTTCTAAGAAACAACCCAAGCGCTGGCGTCAGCGGCGCCACTCTAAATCCCGCCAAAGCAAAAACGGTGATTCCGGCACGGGAGATAATACTACTACGGATAGCGCCGAAGAACACCCCCTCCAGCAAAATTCGGCACAGGAGGACAGAGAAGCCAGCCCTCACGAGAGGGCGGCGGACCGAGAGGTTGAGGATGATAATTATACGCCTCCCTCCGAAGACGAGGCAAGCCTCGACGACGACGAGTTCGTCGTGCCAGAAGATCTTGCCGAACAAGAGCGTTTTAACCGCAAGCTCATGGCCACGGCAAGCAGCCTCAAGAAAAAGCGGCAACAGCTTAGAGCTGATTAGGATTTGCTAGCTGACAGATGGACTGAAGTCCTTGCGGCCGAAGAGTATGAACTTGAACGCCCCTCCAAGAGTTACCCAAAGCGCAGGCTGCTACCCCGACTAGAGGAGGAAGCACCTACATCACCAGCGCATGACATGGCCGACCGGCCACCTCGTGGCCGCGGTAGAGAGGCCTCTTGGCCCTCCACTCAAGCCATGCCCCGACACCGCGTCAAGCATACTAAGGCACGGAAAAATGCGCCTGACCTGCGCGATATCCTAGAGGACAAGGCAAGGCAAACAAGATCGATCTACGGATCATGCAGGCGCCCCACGGCACGTGATGGTGATCGTCACTCCGGACGCAATGAATTCGGCAGGGCCGAACTCAACAGACAAAGCTCCTTCGAGCTGCGTCGTGATATAGCCCAATACAGAGGCGCCGCACACCCACTATGCTTCACAGATGAAGTAATGGATCATAAAAATCCCTGAGGGCTTCAAACCCGTAAACATCGAATCGTACGATGGCAACAGATCCTGCGGTATGGATCGAGGATTATCTCCTTCATATCCACATGGCCCGCGGCGATGATCTACACGCCATCAAATACCTCCTACTCAAACTTAAGGGACCGGCCCGGCATTGGCTTAACAGCTTGCCAGCAAACTCAATCGGTTCTTGGGAGGACCTGGAAGCCGCATTCCTTGACAACTTCCAGGGCACTTATGTGCGACCACCAGACGCCGATGACCTAAGCCACATAATTCAGCAGCCAGAAGAATCGGCCAGGAAATTCTGGACACGGTTCCTAACAAAGAAAAACCAGATAGTCGACTGTCCAGACGCAGAGGCCTTAGCGGCCTTCAAGCATAATATCCGTGACGAGTGGCTAGCCCGGCACCTGGGACAGGAAAAGCCGAAATCTATGGCAGCCCTCACGACACTCATGACCCGCTTTTACGCGGGAGAAGACAGCTGGCTAGCTCGCAGTAACAACTTAACCAAGAACACTGGTATTTTGAATACCAAGGACAAAAGTGACAGGTCACGTCAGAACAAACAAAAGCGCCGCGTTAATAGCGACAGCAACAAGGATACGGCAGTTAATGCCGGATTCCGAGGCTACAAATCCGGTCAACGGAAACAGCCATTCAAAAGAAAAACTCAGGGCCCGTCCAGTTTGGACCGAATACTCAACCGCTTGTGCCAGATACATGGCACCCCCGAAAAGCCAGCCAATCACACCAACAGGGATTGTTGGGTGTTCAAGTAGGCTGGCAAGTTAAGAGCCGAAAACAAAGACAAGGGGCTGCATAGCGACGACGAGGAGGAGCCCAGGTCGCCGAACAACAGTGGACAGAAGGGATTTCCCCTGCAAGTGCGGACGGTGAACATGATATACGCAACCCACATCCCCAAGAGGGAGCGGAAGCGTGCGTTACGGGACGTATATGCGATGGAGCCGGTCGCCCCAAAGTTCAACCCATGGTCCTCCTGCCCGTTCACCTTTGATCGAAGGGACCACCACACTAGCATCCATCACGGCGGCTTTGCCGCATTGGTTCTAGACCCAATCATTGACGGATTTCATCTCAAAAGATTCCTCATGGACGGCGGCAGCAGCCTGAACCTGCTTTACCAGGATACAGTGCGAAAGATGGGCATAGATCCCTCGAGGATCAAGCCCACCAAAACGACCTTTAAAGGCGTCATACCAGGTGTAGAAGCCAACTATACAGGCTCAGTTACACTGGAAGTGGTCTTCGGATCTCCAGATAACTTCTGAAGCGAGGAGTTAATCTTCGACATAGTCCCGTTCCGTAGTGGCTATCACGCACTGCTCGGGCGAACCGCATTCGCAAAATTCAACGCGGTACCGCACTATGCATACCTCAAGCTCAAGATGCCAGGCCCTAGAGGAGTAATCACGGTCAATGGGAACACTGAACGCTCCGTCCGAACGGAGGAGCACACGGTAGCGCTCGCAGCAGAAGTACAAAGAAGCCTCTCTAGGCAGTTCTCCAGTTCGGCCTTCAAAGCCGGACACTATCAAGCGCGCCCGAAGTACCCTACAACAAGACCGCCTGGCATGTTTCGAGCTAGCGTAGCAATGCGGCCCCAACCCTAGCCCTCGCGATATAGCGAAACCAGCGCTTCACGTACATAACTACGCTCTTGAAATACCATGGGCACAGGGGAAGGGGCACTATCACGGCACGCCCGAAATACGGCTTAAACCGCACCAGGGGCTGCCGGATTCCTTCTTTTTTTCTCTTACTCTCAGGACTCCATACTTCGGATGACCCATTCGGCAATTCAACTGCCGCACAAACGATGCAAGATCCAGGGAAGCAGACAAGCCACGCCGCATTATGGAACTCCCAGGTGGTCTCTATTGTGAGCAGTATACCTGTTTTTTAATACAATTCCGCGGCCTACCCCTGGCCAGGACATGTTAAATAGTCCAATTTCTTTTGCCTATCGCACTATTTGTATCGTTCCGCTTTCATAGCAGCCTTTCTATAAACAATGCATAGCTTTTTGTCTATTTTTTGCATTACCCTCTTTTTATATATATGTTTATTAATAACATGCTGCATCCGTACACTGTGGTACGGCAAAATACGCCAGGGGCTTCAGTACCCATCAATATGGCGTGAGAAGTCCGTCCACTTTCACAAGTGCGGCACCCCGAACTTATAGCACTATATGCATCGGCTCCGAATCATGATTTGGGTCAATAGTTGGGTTTGCCCGGCTCCTATGTTTTGGTGCCTTACGTTCCGCTATATCGGCTAAGGGAGCACTAGGAGAACCACTGCGATTCTGCCCCAGTTGAGCTGGGCCGAGCACCTCAGTGGAGAAAGCTAAAACTGACTGTCATGATGAGGCGAGAGACCGGTCGCTGTTCGAGAGGTTTTTCAAGTCCTTAAAGGCTTATGCCACTTCGAGCGAGGAACCGGCTTTGTCCGGCCAAGGCATGGATAGCGCCCCGAACTCGGTCTTCCGAATACTAGGGGCTTCGCCGAAATTTAAAATTATAGAGTTCTATGGCTAAGTGAGAGTGTTCAAGCACTATAGTCCGATTGCCTTGTTCGTTGTGCTGACCGCCTCCCTCGATGGACCCAATCATGGGAAAAAGAGCGCTCAGGTTTATCCCGAACACCCCAGCACTAGTGGCATGGGGGCAGAAGCCGACGACTGGCCATCTCTCAATTTTTTGATAAACGGCCGCACAGAAAGTAATATTTTAAATTCAAGCATTGCTTAGCGCATATGAACAAGTTTTCAGCGCACAGGATAAACATGAGCGAGTTCATTCAAAAATTTCATCCTTGGTACATTCATCCGCCACAAGGCGGGCACCAGCAAGAACATCCTTGTAATAGTTCTCGGGCTTGCGATGCTCCTTCCCCGGCGGCAGCCCGTCCTTCACAAGCTTCTCACCGTCCAGCTTACCCCAGTGCACCTTTGCACGGGCAAGGGCCCTACGGGCACCTTCGATGCAGACGGAGCGCTTGATGACCTTGAGCCTTGGACAAGCCTCCACCAGCCGCCGCACCACTCCGAAGTAGCTCCCAGGCAGGGCCTCTCCAGGCCACAGCCGAACTATGAAACCCTTCAGGGCCTGTTCGGCCGCCTTGTGGAGCTCGACCAGCTGCTTCAGCTGGTTGCTCAAGGGCACAGGGTGTCCGGCCTCAGCATACTGAGACCAGAACACCTTCTCCGTCGAGCTGCCTTCCTCGGCTCGGTAGAATGCGGCGGCATCGGATACGCTGCGGGGAAGATCTGCGAATGCCCCTGGAGAGCTCCGGATTTGGGTAAGTAACAAGTAGTTTACTTTTATATGTCTGCTTTGCATATAGAATGCCTTACCCGCCGCTATCTTTTTCACCGCATCCAATTCCTGGAGGGCCTTCTGGGCTTCGGTCTTGGCAGATTTGGCAGTTTTAAGGGCCGCAGCAAGCTCGGACGCTCGTGTCTTCGAGTCGAGCTCCAAACTCTCATGTTTTTGCATGAGAACCTGAAGCTCTTGTCGCACCTCGCCGACCTGTGCCTCAAATTTCTCCCGCTCGGCGCGCTCCGTGGCCGCTTTCTTCTCGGCCTCGGACAACGCCTGCTTGAGGGTCGCCACCTAAGTTGTGGCCCCTACAATAAGCAGTATACTCCTGTCATTTTTTGCAATTGCGCCTTCCTATAGGCATTTTTTCTATAAGGTATCTCTTACCTTCTTTCTCCTCGAGCTGCCGTTTGGCAAGGCCGAGCTCTTGCTCGGTCCGCTCGAGGCCCTGCTTCAGGGCACCCACCTCCGCAGTCAGTGCGACGGTGGCCAGCAGTGAAGCCTACATACGTATATTGACTCCTTTTTAGTTAGACTCCTGCGATATTTAATAGATCCTCTATTCGGCTTTTCTTTCCAAACGCCAAACAGAGCATCAGGGGCTACTGTCTATACAGTAATATTTTTACATATTTTTACTTACATCGAAGCCTGTTAGAAGGCTAGCACAAGCTTCATTCAGTCCGCTTTTGGCGTACCGAACCTTTTGGACCATCGTACTCATGATGGCACGGTGCTCCTCGTCGATGGAGGCGCCCTTAAGCTCCTCCAGCAGATTGTCCGGCGCTTCCGGTTGGACGGAGGATGCCAGCTCAGTAGGCTTGCTCCTCTTGGCAGGAGTTTGCCTACCGCGATCCGGAACCGTTGATGATTCCGGCGCAGTGTCCGGCTTAAAGCCGGACTTGAAGCCCAGGGGGGTCTTGTCCCCTTCACTCCTGGAGTCCGGGAGGTCGCCTCGCGGCTCCTCCTGGACCACCTCCTCTCGCCCCGGAGCTTGTCGCGACGCCACTTCGGCGTCATCCGCAACACAGGGGGAAGCAGCGGGCGGAACTGAATTCACGTCCGGTGAATACAGGGAGCCGCTCGACGACTCGTCGAGCCCGTCCTTGGGCGGACTGCATGATTATATCCAACGTTAGGGAAGCTGTGCAACAAAAGGAATATCACGAGTTACTCTGGTATCCGAACACTTACGATCTCGCCGGATGCTTGGCCCTATCTGGCCACTCCTCTTCGTCCTCGTCGGCGTCGGGGACATAGTCCGGCGGAGGGGGTTTCCTCTTCTTGGACCCCTTGGCTTCCCCTACTGGGGCGGCCTTCCTCTTCTCTCCTCCCCCCGCTGGAGGGGGAGGTTTCTTCTTCCTCCTCCTCGTTTTCACGGGAGGAGTGCGTCTCGGACTCATCGGACGACGAGTCCGACACCACCATATGTCGGGAACTCTTTCGACTCCACGTGGCCTTCTTCTTCTTGGCCTTCTTCTCCGGCACCACATAAGGTGCAGGAACCAGCAGCTTCTCTAGGAGAGCAGGGGCTGGGTCTTCGGGCAAGGGAGCCGGATAGTTAATCTGTCCGGACTTCTCCCGCCAAACCTGTCAAAGGTGAGGGAGTTTAGATCCCGCATAGAGTCAAACTATGAAAAAACTTAACATCCTGTAAAGGATGGAAATATCTTACCTCACCAGCAGGACGCTGCGAGCTGAATCCGCGGTCTTCAGAGGCGGATGTGGGAGCCTCGGCGCCTTTGGTTAGCCCCCTCCAGACATCTTCGTACATCGTGTCGAAGAGCCTGCTCAGAGTGCGGTGTTGCACCGGGTTGAACTCCGACAAATTGAAGTCCCGTTCTTGACACGGAAGGATCCGGCGGATGAGCATGACCTGGATTACGTTGACAAGCTTGAGCTGCTTGTTCACCAGGGACTAGATGTATTTTTGCAGTTCGGTCAACTCTTGTTCGTCGCCCCACGACAAGCTCGTCTCCTTCCAGGACGTGAGCCACGTAGGGGGTCTGGATCAGAATTCAGGGGCTGCGATCCACTTCGGATCGCGTGGCTCGGTGATGTAAAACCACCCTGATTGCCACCCCTTCAAGGTCTCCACAAAGGAGCCCTCGAGCCATAGGACATTGGCAATTTTGCCCGCCATGGCACCTCCGCACTCCGCCTGGTTGCCGCGCACCACCTTTGGCTTGACGTTGAAGGTCTTGAGCTAGAGGCCGAAATGGGGGCGAATGCAGAGGAAAGCCTCGCACACGATGATAAACATTGAGATATTGAGGATGAAGTTCGGGGCCAGATCGTGGATATCTAGGCCATAGTAGAACATGAGCCCGCAGACAAATGGGTGGAGAGGAAAACCCAGTCCGCGGAGGAAGTGGGGAAGAAATACTACCCTCTCATGGGGCCTTGGGGTGGGGAGAATCTGCCCCTCCTCAGGAAGCCGGTGCGCGATGTCTTTGGACAAGTATTCGGCCTTCCTTAACCTTTTGACACGGCCCTCCGTGACGGAGGAGACCATCCACTTGCCTCCCGCTCCGGACATTGTTGGAGAGGGTTGAGGTTGGAAGTGCGGGCTTGGGCGCTGGAGCTCGGGTGCGCAGAAGATGGATAGGCAAAGGAGGAAGAAGGCGTAGGTAAAAAGGTGGATCCTTATCCCCTTATATGGGTGGATGCGACTATGCGTCCCCACTAGCCTAGTAAAACTCGCTTGCCTCCCAAGCGCTGTGATAAGTGGCGCGGTTGGGTTACCCACGTTCGTATTAACGAGAATCCCGTAAACAAAGGGGGCACGATCTCTGCTTTGACAAGACGTGCCAAGGAAACTGCCTCGCGAAACACGCTGAGGTGGAGAAGTGAAAACGATTCGAATAAAGGCTTGGCCGTAGTGTGATGTCACGCTGCGGAATACGTCAGCAGATTAGATTTGTGTTAATATTATTCTCTCTATGGCAATACGTGGAAGCTTATTTTGCAGAGCCGGACACTACTCTTGGTGTTTACAAACTTTTATGAAGAATTTGGAGGAGGAACCCGCCTTGCAATGCCGAAGACAATCTACGCGCCGGACTCATCGTCATTGAAGCCTGGTTCAGGGGCTACTGAGGGAGTCCTGGATTAGGGGGTGTTCAGGTAGTCGGACTATACCTTCAGCCGAACTCCAGGACTATGAAGATACAAGATTGAAGACTCCGTCCCGTGTCCGGATGGGACTTTCCTTGGCGTGGAAGGCAAGCTTGGCGATGCGGATATTCAAGATCTCCTACCATTGTAACCAAGTTTGTGTAACCCTAACCCTCTCCTGTGTCTATATAAACCGGAGGGTTTTAGTCCGTAGGACAACTTCATCATACAACAATCATACCATAGGCTAGCTTCTAGGGTTTAGCCTCCTTGATCTCGTGGTAGATCTACTCTTGTACTACCCATATCATCAATATTAATCAAGCAGGACGTAGGGTTTTACCTCCATCAAGAGGGCCCGAACCTGGGTAAAACATTGTGTCCCTTGTCTCCTGTTACCATCCGGCCTAGACGCACAGTTCGGGACCCCCTACCCAAGATCCGCCGGTTTTGACACCGACACTCACGAAGACCTAGGGCATTTGAGGAAGCCCATTGTTGGAATATACAAGCCAAGTTCTATAATGAAAAATTCCCACTAGTATATGAAAGTGACGAAACAATAGACTCTCTATCATAAATATTATGGTGCTACTTTGAAGCACAAGTGTGGAAAAAAAGGATAGTAGCATGTCCCTTTTTATTTATTTTTTATTTCTTTTTTGGGACTTTTTTTATTTGGCCTTTCCCCTTTTTTATTTGGGACATGCTCTATTAATGATGATTATCACACTTCTATTTTTTTACAACTCAATGATTACAACTTGATACTAGAACAAAATATGACTCTATATGAACGGCTCCGGCGGTGTACCGGGAAGGGCAATGAATCAAGAGTGACATGTATGGTAAATTATGCATGGTGGCTTTGCCACAAATACGATGTCAACTACATGAGCAGGCAAGGCGATATGACAATGATGAAGCGTGTAATAAATGAAACGGTGGAACGTTGCACGTCAATATATCTGGAAGTTGTCTCCTCTCTCCGAAGTCGTATTTTCTCTACCTTATAAAGTTATCTTTCTTCGTATTTTTTTATATACTCCCATAGCTCATTATTTCTAGACACTTTAGGCGTAGAAATCTTTTAGCAATAACTCTTTTTCTCCCGTAAAACAACTTGGCACTGATTTTTCAAATAGCCACAACTTTTTACTCGTTCATCCAAATTAGATAAAACCATCTAGTGAATCTATCAAATAAACTTTTTGCAACTTTTAAATTTCAAAATTTGTTCAGATTCATATTCAAACTTCTTTTGATCACATCTTTTTATCCGTAGCTCCGTTTCCGATGAACCTGTCACATCCCTAGTTCTGGATGACCTAGGCTAGCTAGTCATGTTTGCATCATGTTTAAATTTCATTTAACTTTGAAATGGGGATTGTGAAACCCTCAGAAATCATTTCTGGAAATAACCCAGATAAAAAAATTGCTCCAAAAAGGTCCAAGAAAATGTTCATGTTGCTCTCTGAAAATATTGGACAGAGATAAAAATCAAACCAATATTTTTAGGATCTCATAAGTATTTATTTTGGGCATTTGAAATTAATCCAATATTTATTTGCATTGGATATATATGTTATATATTTTATATATGTCCAAAAAATCTAAATTTTTGGTGAGGGGCTTTGAATAATCCCTTAGGTCCCTGCAAAAATTGTCAGAACTAAATAAAATGATTTGGTATTTTTATCAAATCAAAACAAATGTCAGAAAAATAGAAAAGAAAACAAAGTAAGGGAAATACTTACCTGCAACCCCTGTGCAGCCTGGCCTGGCCAGCGGCCAAGCAGGCCGGCCCAGCCCAACTGCCAGGAGCTTCTTCAAGCTCCTGCCAGTAGGAGCTGCTCCGTGGCCGCGCCAGCCGGCCGTGGCCACGTCTCCCCGCCACCTCCTGCTTCCCCTCCTCATCGCTCTGGCCTCCCTGGACATCGCTACGACGCCCCGTTTCCCCCTCACTCTCCCGTGCCCATTCTCTCCTCTCCCTCGCTCTCTCTCACCGCGCCCGAACGCTGTTGTCACCGCCGTTCGCCATAGCCGCAGCCATCGCCCCGACCTCGCCCCTCCGACGTGCCCACAAGCTCCGTGCCACCTTCCTCGTCCTCTCCGTCAAGCCAGGCAACTCCGGGCGCCCTATATCATCGTCACCACCGTCGTCTTCTTCGTCAGCCACCCGAGATCGCCGGCGACGTTCCGGCTACACCGAGCCTTCCCTGAGCTCGCCGACCCCACCGTTGGATCCACTGTGAGCCCCACCGTCGAACCCCCCTCTTCCCTGCCTCTCCGGCGCCCTCTAGCCCCTCTGCCGCTCGAGCCGAGCTTCGGCCGCCGCCGCAAGCTTCGCTCCGGCGAGCTCCGACCACCCCACGGTCTTCCATGTGTCCCACTGGATGCGCGCGAGCCTGGGCTTCGCATAGGTGGTCTCCGCCGCCCGAATGGTCGCCGGAGCGACGAATCCGAGGCCCTCCGCCGCGTCTGGCTCGCCGGCGTCAAGCCGCCGGCGGGTTTTGACCCTGCTGACCAGGGGGTTTGACCTCCCGTGGGTCGCTGACATGTGGGGCCCGGCCCTATTAATTTTTAGTTAGGATTAGTTTAACAACTAATTTAACCCTGTTAACTAATTGGGTCACTGACGCGTGGGCCCAACCCCATTAACTAAGGCAGTTTAGGTTTAATTTAATGAGGATTAGCCACAGACACTCACGTGTGGACCCCACACGTCAGGTTTGACCTAGTCAGCCACCTTTGCCCTGCTGACGCAATGCTGTTGTCATGCTGACGCCATATATCATTTTCTGGTTTAAAAATAAATCAGGAAATTCCAGAAAATGATATAAACTTCAAAAATTCATAGAAATTCAACCGTAGCTCAGATTGAAATAATTTATATATGAAAAATTATCAAAAAAATTCAATATATCCATCTGTACCATTTTCATGGATGACAAACCATCTATACATGCTGTATATATGAAAACACACTTATGGCATATTTAAGAACTTAATTTGGAGTTGTATTTGAACCCTTGGTTCAAATGGACTTCAACCAAATAAATGCTAGATGCATTAACTCAAACAACATCACATACTCATGCCATGTTCATGCATCATAACGTTGCATATGCTTGTGTTTGATTTTCGACACCGTTCCTTCTCGATAGGTCCTGCTCCGAAAAGTGTTTGAGAGTACCTATCAGTGGAGCAGTGCCCCCTCCGTTGATCTACCAGGCAAGCAAACCCCCTCGTTCATTTCGATACAATCCCACTCTCTCGCTCCTGCTCTCTTTTATTGCATTAGAACAACAATGATTCAACTGCTACTTTATGCTGCGGTAGTTGAACCCATTCCTCTGCATGACCTGTCATTGCCACAGTAAATAGTTGAAACCCACTAGCATGTGTAGGAGTTGATTGAGCCATGTTATGCTTCTACCATGCCATGCCTGCTATTGCTTAGAGTTGTGTCAGGTCTGATTCATCAGGAATGAATTGGAGTGTTATGACATGTTCTGGTGCTAAGAGTTAAGCGTGTGAACACGATTTGGTAAAGGTAGCGATGAGAGGCCATGTAGGAGTACATGGTGGGTTGTCTCATTGGGACCGTCCTTAAGAACTGAGTTCTGTGTAAGTTGTCCAAATGACTAGCTACTACCACACATTGGGCTCCGGGCGCTCCAAGCTCTCTCAACTTATTAACCAACTTGATCTCTGTCCAGGAGTTGCAACTAGTTTCTGGTGTTTGTAGATAGTGCTATTTTTCTACCGAGTGGCACCCGGCAGGGTGGACTTGGGACAGACTAGGCACCGTGGCCCGGTGTACCGAGTGGCACTCGGATGGTGGGCTCGGGAATCCTGTACACATCGTTTGGGGCCGTGAGCGACACCCCGGCCGGATCTCCTTGCGGATGGAACCCGAATAGGCGATAAACCTGGACTAGAGTCTTGTGTGGTTAGTTAGGTCGTGGCCGACACCCTCGCCAGGCTTCCGCTTGAAGTTTGCCGAGATACATGAAGTGTATATGGTGATAAGTGGTGAGAGAGTGTGTGAAGAAGTACACCCCTGCAGGGTTATCATGATCTATTCGAATAGCCGTGTCCTCGGTTATGGACTTCTTGGATGCTTACGTGGTACATAGACAACTTAAAGTGGATACTCTAAAATGCTCAAGACAAGTGTGAGTGCTATGGATGGCCTTCTCGTAGAAGAGACAGGGATGAATCCATAGTAGTGTATTGATGTGGTGATTAGTGGACTCGTGTGCGCTGCCTCACCTCAAAGAAGTTTCTCATTGTCGTAGAATAGGATAGCCACTGAGTCAAAGCTGGCTTGCTGCAACTAAACCCCACATTACCTTCTTGATACACATGCATGTATGATAGGATCTGATGTAAGTCTTGCTGAGTACCTTTGTACTCACGTTTGCTTTATTTATGTTTTGCAGGTGAGACATCTGTCTCACTAGTAGTACCGCTTGGACTTCGACGAGTAGCTTGTTACCTCAGCTACGATCTTGTACCTTGGAGGGACTTGTAGATAGTCAGGCTTCTCGGCCTTTTTCTTTTGTAGTTGTCTGTACTCAGACATGTAATGCTTCCGTTTCTTGTATGCTCTGAATGATGGGTCATGTGACCCTTGTTTGTATTGATGCTATGTGGCTCTTCTGAGCCTTTATCTATATGAGTTGCGTTATGTTGTGATGCCATGTTGTACAGCACATACTTGCATGTTATGCGTACGTGTGACGTGTATTGCTATGTGTGGGATCCAACAATCTAGTTGTTTATCCTTGGTAGCCTCTCTTATGGGGAAATGTAGTCTGGTGCTTCCTTGAGCCATAGTAGTCCTTCTAGCCCAGCACTACTGCTCAGAACACTTGACTGGCCGGCATGTGTTCCACTTCGTTCCTATGTCTGTCCCTTCGGGGAAATGTCACGCGGTGACTTCAGGAGTCCTGCCTAGCCTGTTACAGCCCGGGTTCCCCGGAGTCCTGTTAGCCCAGTACTACAGCTCGATGTGATTCATGTATGCCTGTCCCCATAGGTTAGCACCGCTTTGGGTTCACGACTAGCCATGTCGGCCCGGGTTCTCTATCATATGGATGCTAGCGATACTATCATATACGTGAGCCAAAAGGCGCAAACGGTCCCGGGCCATGGTAAGGCGACACCCGTGGGAATACCGTGCGTGAGGCCGCAAAGTGATATGAGGTGTTACAGGCTAGATCGGTGTGACTTAGAATCAGGGTCCCGACAGCGTTGGTATCAGAGCCTGACTGCCTGTAGGATTTCCAAGCCAACCTGGTCAAAGTTGAGTCTAGAAATTCTTTAGTTATGTAGGGGAATTGATTGTGGAAGGGAACGTAAGGCTCTTTTTACTCCTTATACCTCATGCCTTCTGATCTGAGTCATCCTATCTTTCCTAAGGGGTTAAGGAATTAGGCTTTCTCTTCCGTCTATCAGGATCACGTGTTACTACTCCATAGAATCTAAAGTTTGGTTGGTCTGAGCCATATCCCAGTTTGAGTACCTCCGATGTAACCTATTTAGCAATATCTCAGAACCTTGAGTGATGATGTTGAGTATGGTGCTACTCCTTCTTTTGCAGAATGTCTCATTTCGAGCATTTTACTGCCGTTATGCTGCCGGAAATGTCCTAGGAGTTCAGGAGATAGTATTTTTCCTCGTACTATATTCTACATCCTTATCATGATGCTGAATCCATCCTTGTTTCCTTGGTTGGTTCTTCAGGATGTTGCCGGTTAACCGAAGTTCTATTACCCGCAGCCGGAACCACGGAGATGGTAGGGATGAGGATCCTCCCGACCAGTCTTCATTGGCAGAGTTCATGTTAGAGATGGAGAGGAACAAGCATGAGTCTAACCGCTTGTTAGAACGTATCGAGGAGAACACCACACCCCAGTGCAAAGAGTCAGCGTCCATCTATGATTTCATTGGTCTGAAACCACCTACCTTCCATCATTCCATTGAAACACTCGATGCAGATGACTGGCTCCGTAGTATCACACACAAGCTGTGTTCTACGAACGTAGCTGAAAGTGACAAGGTCACCTATGCTGCTTATCATCTGGAAGGTCCTGCTAGTATTTGGTGGCAGAGCTATGAGGCTATGCTTCCAGCTGGCCAGAAAACCACATGGAGAGATTTCACTGAGGCTTTTCGCGAGCATCACATTCCTCAAGCCCTCATTGACCGCAAGAGAGAAGAGTTCTGTAGTTTCACACAGGGTAAGATGGCTGTTGATGCTTACGGTAGAGAATTTGAGAACCTTGCCCGCTATGCTACAGAAGAAGTGTCGACGGACGCCAAGAAGCAGGCTAGGTTCCGGAAGGGTCTCAACCCCAAGTTGCGTCATGATCTCCACTTACATCATTGCAATACGTTCCAGGCTCTTGTGAACAAGGCCATTAATGCGGAAACAGCTCAACTCACTTATGAGGAGTCTCGTAAGCACACCCGTGATTTGGGTTCTTCTACCGGTTCTACTTCGCAGAAGCGCCGGATTTGGGTTCCGGACTCCGCTCTTCCACCCGGTTATACACCAAGGCCATCTTGTGTGGCACCTCACCTAGTTCAGCAGTATGCTCCACCCAGGCCTATAGGTAGACCGCTTGTCAAAGCGGGTCCACATCCTACTTCAGGGACTTTTTTCACATGCGGAGGGCCAGGACACTATGCACGTGACTGCTCTCAAACCAACTATGCTCCACCCCAGCCTGAGAAGTCTGTTGGCCGTGGTAGTAAGCCTTCACACCAAATGATCAGTGCCAAGTTAGCTCCCACTGAACTTGGACGTGTGCATCACGTCTCAGCTAAAGATGCTCATGATGATCCAGATGTCGTTCTTGGTACACTCCTTGTCAACTGTCACCCAGCTTCGGTTCTATTCGATACCGGGGCATCTCACTCCTTCATTTCCGAAAGTTATGCCCGTTTGCACGACATGTCATTTTGTGATATGCCAACTCCACTTGAAATCCAAACTCCAGGGTCTAGATGGCAAACTACCAGAATAAGCCATGGTAATGAAATCCTTGTTGATAGACTTGTATTCCTTGCATCACTTATAGCCCTCAAGTCCACAGATATTAACATCATCTTGGGTATGGACTGGATGAAAGCTCATTATGCCAAGATTGATTGTTACACCAGGACTGTTCAACTTACACATCCATCTGGCAAGATAGTCACTGTCTCCACTAGAGTTGCAAAGCATCAACTCTATTCTCTTAATGCCAGCTCCCTTCCTGACCTTGAAGATATCCCGGTAGTCCGTGACTTTCCGGATGTCTTTCCAGAAGAACTGCCAGGTGTTCCACCTGACAGAGATGTAGAATTTGTTATAGATCTTATCCCAGGAACCGCCCCAATTTCTAGGAGACCTTACAAGATGGCACCCTTAGAGCTAGCCGAGCTTAAGAAACAACTCGATGAATCCTTGCAAAAGGGTTTCATCCGTCCTAGTTCTTCTCCCTGGGCTTGCCCCGTTCTCTTCGTCAAGAAGAAGGATGGTACGGACCGGATGGTTGTAGATTATCGTCCTGTTAATTTGGTCACAATAAAGAACAAGTATCCGCTCCCCAGGATCAACGACCTATATGATCAGCTCGCTGGATCCTCGGTCTTTTCCAAGATGGATTTGAGGTTAGGCTACCACCAAATCAAGATCAGAAATGGGGACATTCCTAAAACGGCTTTTGTCACTCGTTATGGCCAGTACGAGTACACCGTCATGTCCTTTGGTCTAACTAATGCTCCAGCTACATTCTCTCGCTTGATGAACTCGATCTTCATGGAGTACTTAGATAAGTTCGTCGTGGTTTACCTCGATGATATCCTTGTTTACTCGAAGAATGAGGAAGAGCATGCCGAACATCTTAGACTTGTGCTAGGAAAACTCAGAGAGCACCGCCTTTATGCCAAGTTCTCCAAGTGCGAATTTTGGTTGCCAGAAGTGACCTACCTAGGCCACGTGATATCTGGTAAGGACATTGCCATCAATCCCGAGAGAGTTCAGGCCATTCTTGATTGGACTCCGCCTGAAACAGTTAAGCAAGTTAGGAGCTTCCTTGGTCTAGCCAGTTATTGTCGCCGATTCATTGAGAACTTCTCCAAAGTGGCCAAACCTCTCACGAAACTTCTCAAGAAAGATAAAAAGTTTGAGTGGTCCCCACAGTGTGAGCACAGTTTTCAGGAACTGAAAAGATGCCTGACTTCTGCTCCCATACTTGTGCCACCGGATTTCACTAAGGACTTTGTTATCTATTGTGATGCCTCACGACAGGGACTAGGTTGCATTCTTATGCAGGATCGCCATGTGATTGCCTATGCATCTCGACAGTTGCATCCACATGAGGATAATTATCCTACACATGATCTAGAGCTTGCAGCCGTAGTCTATGCACTTAAGACATGGAGACATTACCTTCTTGGTAAACGTTGCGAGATTTACACCGATCACCAGAGTCTCAAATATATCTTCACCCAACCAGATTTGAACCTTAGGCAAAGACGTTGGCTGGAGTTGATCTCAGATTACGACTTAGGGATTACCTACACCCCAGGCAAGGGGAATGTCATGGCTGATGCGCTAAGTCGTAAGTCCTATTGCAACAATCTCATGTTGCAGCAGGGCCAACCACTTCTCCATGAGGAATTATTGAAGCTTAACCTCCACCTTGCTCCTCACGGATTCCTTTCTACCTTGGTGGCGAAACCTACTCTTGTGGATCAAATCGTCTCTGCTCAGAAGCAGGATACGGGAATTTCCCGGATCAAGAGAAACATTAACAAAGGAGTTGGTGGTAGTTTCTCTATAGATGATCGTGGTGTTGTTTTCTTTGAGAGTCGCTTGGTGGTTCCCAAGAATCAACATCTTCGACAATTAATCCTTAAGGAGGCTCATGAATCTCCTCTCACGATTCATCCCGGTAGTACTAAGATGTATCAGGACCTACGCCAGAGGTTCTGGTGGACTAGGATGAAGAGACAAATTGCTCAGTTTATTGCTAACTGTGACATTTGTTGTTGCGTTAAGGCAGAGCATCAAAGGCCTGCTGGCACCCTTCAACCTTTAGCTATTCCTGAGTGGAAATGGGATAAAGTTGGTATGGACTTCATCACCGGCTTTCCCAGGACCAAGAAAGGGAATAACGCTATCTTCGTAGTCATCGATCGTCTTTCCAAAGTGGCTCACTTCCTACATGTTCGAGAGAATATCACTGCTAGTCGGCTCGCTGACTTATATATTTCTCGAATAGTGTCACTTCATGGTGTTCCACTAGAGATCAATTCAGACCGTGGTAGTCTTTTCACTTCTCATTTCTGGTAGAGTTTCCAAACTGCCATGGGCACCCATCTTTCCTTCAGTACCGCTTTCCACCCTCAATCAAGTGGTCAGGTGGAAAGGGTCAACCAGATTCTTGAAGACATGCTTAGAGCTTGTGTTATCTCATTCGGTATGGATTGGGAGAAGTGTCTTCCCTTCACCGAGTTTTCTTATAACAACAGCTACCAATCCAGCCTCAGGAAAGCTCCTTTTGAGGTTCTGTATGGATGAAGATGTTGAACACCTTTGAACTGGTCAGAAACCGGTGAAAGACAATTCTTTGGACCGGATATGATCCAGGAGGCAGAAGAGCAAGTTCGCATCATTCGTGAGAATTTAAAAACAGCCCAATCTCGTCAAAAGAGCTAGTATGACCGTAGTCACAAGGAAGTGGCTTATGAAATTGGCGACAAAGCTTACCTTCGGGTTACCCCTTTGAAGGGTACCCATCAATTCGGTATCAAGGGCAAGTTGGCTCCTCGTTACATTGGTCCCTTTCTCATTCTCGCTAAATGAGGATAGGTTGCCTACCAGTTGGAACTACCACCACATCTTTCTCGAGTTCATGATGTCTTCCACGTCTCTCAACTCAGGCGTTGCTTCTCGGATCCCATCCGTGGAGTGGACCACGAAACGCTTGATCTCCAAGATAACCTCACATATCGAGAATACCCTGTTCGCATCCTTGAACAAGAAGAGCATGTCACTCGATGTCATAACATCAAGTTTCTCAAGGTTCATTGGTCTCATCATTCCGAGAGAGAAGCTACTTGGGAGCGTGAAGATCGTCTTTGACTTGAGTACCCCGCTTTCTTCCCGCCGACTCCTGAATCTCAGGACGAGATTTCTTCGAGTGGGGGCGAGTTGTCACATCCCTAGTTCTGGTATGACCTAGGCTAGCTAGTCATGTGTGCATCATGTTTAAATTTCATTTAACTTTGAAATGGGGAGTGTGAAACCCTCAGAAATCATTTCTGGAAATAAACCAGATAAAAAAATTGCTCCAAAAAGGTCCAAGAAAATGTTCATGTTGCTCTTTGAAAATATTGGACAGAGATAAAAATCAAACCAATATTTTTAGGATCTCATAAGTATTTATTTTGGGCATTTGGAATTAATCCAATATTTATTTGCATTGGATATATATGTTATATATTTTATATATGTCCAAAAATTCTGAATTTTTGGTGAGGGGCTTTGGAATAATCCCTTAGGTCCCTGCAAAAATTGTCAGAATTAAATAAAATGATTTGGTATTTTTATCAAATCAAAAAAATGTTAGAAAAATAGAAAAGAAAACAAAGTAAGGGAAATACTTACCTGCAGCCCCTGTACAGCCTGGCCTGGCCAGCGGCCCAGCAGGCCGGCCCAGCCCAACTGCCAGGAGCTTCTTCAAGCTCCTGCCAGTAGGAGCTGCTGCGTGGCCACGTCTCCCCGCCACCTCCTGCTTCCCCTCCTCGTCGCTCTGGCCTCCCTGGACGTCGCCACGACGCCCCGATTCCCCCTCACTCTCCCGTGCCCATTCTCTCCTCTCCCTTGCTCTCTCTCATCGCGCCCGAACACTGCCGTCACCGCCGTTCACCATAGCCGCAGCCACCGCCCCGGCCTCGCCCCTCCGACGTGCCCACAAGCTCCGCGCCACCTTCCTCGTCCTCTCCGTCAAGCCAGGCAACTCCGGGCGCCCCGTATCGTCGTCACCGCCGCCGTCTTCTTCGTCAGCCACCCGAGATCGCCGGCGACGTTCCGGCTACACCGAGCCTTCCCCGAGCTCGCCGACCCCGCCGTTGGATCCGCTGTGAGCCCCGCATCGAACCCCCCTCTTACATGCCTCTTCGGCGCCCTCTAGCCCCTCTGCCGCTCGAGCCGAGCTTCGGCCGCCGCCACGAGCTTCGCTCCGGCGAGCTCCGAACACCCCACGGTCTTCCGCGTGTCCCAATGGATGCGCGCGAGCCTGGGCTTCGCATAGGTGGTCTCTGCTGCTCGAATGGTCGCCGGAGCGACGAATCCAAGGCCCTCCGCCGCGTCTGGCTCGCCGGCGTCAAGCCGCCGGCGGCTTTTGACCCCGCTGACCAGGAGGTTTGACCTCCCGTGGGTCGCTGACATGTGGGGCCCGGCCCTATTAATTTTTAGTTAGGATTTGTTTAACAACTAATTTCACCCTGTTAACTAATTGGGTCACTGACGCGTGGGCCCAACCCCATTAACTAAGCCAGTTTAGGTTTAATTTAATTAGGATTAGCCACAGACACTGGCGTGTGGACCCCACACGTCAGGCTTGACCTAGTCAGCCACCTTTGACCTGCTGACGCAATGCTGCTGTCATGCTGACGCAATATATCATTTTTTGGTTTAAAAATAAATCAGGAAATTCCAGAAAATGATATAAACTTCAAAAATTCATAGAAATTCAACCATAGCTCAGATTGAAATAATTTATATATGAAACATTATCATAAAAATTCAATCTATCCATCGGTACCATTTTCATGCATGACAAACCATCTATACATGCTGTATATATGAAAACGCACTTATGGCATATTTAAGAACTTAATTTGGAGTTGTATTTGAACCCTTGGTTCAAATGTACTTCAACCAAATAAATGCTAGATGCATTAACTCAAACAACATCACATATTCATGCCATGTTCATGCATCATAATGTTGCATATGCTTGTGTTTGATTTCCGACACCGTTCCTTCTCGATAGGTCCTGCTCCGGAAAGTGTTCGAGAGTACCTATCAGTGGAGCAGTGCCCCCTCTGTTGATCTACCAGGCAAGCAAACCCCCTCGTTCATTCCGATACAATCCCACTCTCTCGCTCCTGCTCTCTTTTATTGCATTAGAACAACAACGATTCCACTGCTACTTTATGCTGCGGTAGTTGAACCCATTCCTCTACATGACCTGTCATTGCCACAGTAAATAGTTGAAACCCACTAGCATGTGTAGGAGTTGATTGAGCCATGTTATGCTTCTACCATGCCATGCCTGCTATTGCTTAGAGTTGTGTCAGGTCTGATTCATCGGGAATGAATTGGAGTGTTATGACATGTTCTGGTGCTGAGAGTTAAGCGTGTGAACACGATTTGGTAAAGGTAGCGGCGAGAGGCCATGTAGGAGTACATGGTGGGTTGTCTCATTGGGACCGTTCTTAAGAACTGAGTTCTGTGTAAGTTGTCCAATGACTAGCTACTACCACACATTGGGCTCCGGGCGCTCCATGCTCTCTCGACTTATTAACCAACTTGATCTCTGTCCAGGAGTTGCAACTAGTTTCTGGTGTTTGTAGGTAGTGCTATTTTTCTAC
Source organism: Triticum dicoccoides (assembly GCF_002162155.2). NCBI lineage: Eukaryota > Viridiplantae > Streptophyta > Magnoliopsida > Poales > Poaceae > Triticum > Triticum dicoccoides. The sequence continues at coordinate 172,179,615 of NC_041386.1, read as the reverse complement.
CGAGTGGCACCCGGCAAGGTGGACTTGGGACAGACTAGGCACCGTGGCCCGGTGTACCGAGTGGCACCCGGATGGTGGGCTCGGGAAACCTGTACACATCGTTTGGGGCCGTGAGCGACACCCCAGCCGGATCTCCTTGTGGATGGAACCCGAATAGGCGATAAACCTGGACTAGAGTCTTGTGTGGTTAGTTAGGTCATGGCCGACACCCTCGCCAGGCTTCCGCTTGAAGGTTGACGAGATACATGAAGTGTATATGGTGATAAGTGGCAAGAGCGTGTGTGAAGAAGTACACCCCTGCAGGGTTATCATGATCTATTTGAATAGCCGTGTCCTCGGTTATGGACTTCTTGGATGCTTACGTGGTACATAGACAACTTAAAGTGGATACTCTAAAATGCTCAAGACAAGTGTGAGTGCTATGGATGGCCTTCTCGTAGAAGAGACGGGGATGAATCCATAGTAGTGTATTGATGTGGTGATTAGTGGACTCGTGTGCGCTGCCTCACCTCAAACAAGTTTCTCATTGTCGTAGAACAAGATAGCCACTGAGTCAAAGCTGGCTTGCTGCAACTAAACCCCACATTATCTTCTTGATACAAATGCATGTATGATAGGATCTGATGTAAGTCTTGCTGAGTACCTTTGTACTCACATTTGCTTTATTTATGTTTTGCAGGTGAGACATCTGTCTCACTAGTAGTACCGCTTGGACTTCGACGAGTAGCTTGTTACCTCAGCTACGATCTTGTACCTTGGAGGGACTTGTAGATAGTCAGGCTTCTCGGCCTTTTTCTTTTGTAGTTGTCTGTACTCAGACATGTAATGCTTCCGTTGCTTGTATGCTCCGAATGATGGGTCATGTGACCCCTGTTTGTATTGATGCTATGTGGCTTTTCTGAGCCTTTATCTATATGAGTTGCGTTATGTTGTGATGCCATGTTGTACATCACATACTTGCATGTTATGCGTATGTGTGACGTGTATTGCTATGTGTGGGATCCGACAATCTAGTTGTTTATCCTTGGCAGCCTCTCTTATGGGGAAATGTAGTCTGGTGCTTCCTTGAGCCATAGTAGTCCTGCTAGCCCAGCACTACTACTCAAAACACTTGACTGGCCGGCATGTGTTCCACTTCATTCCTATGTCTGTCCCTTCGGGGAAATGTCACGCAGTGACTTCCAGAGTCCTGCCTAGCCTGCTACAGCCCGGGTTCCCCGGAGTCCTGTTAGCCCAGTACTACAGCCTGGATTCATATGCTGTTGACCTACATGCTCGATGTGATTCATGTATGCCTATCCCCATAGGTTAGCACCACTTTGGGTTCACGACTAGCCACGTCGGCCCGGGTTCTCTATCATATGGATGCTAGCGATACTATCATATACGTGAGCCAATAGGCGCAAACGGTCCCGGGCCATGGTAAGGCGACACCCGTGGGAATACCGTGCGTGAGGCCGCAAAGTGATATGAGGTGTTACAGGCTAGATCGGTGTGACTTAGAATCGGGGTCCCGACAGAACCCAACTGCATCGGATTCGTATTGAAGTAATCTTTCCGTCCGCACAACTAGTGTCATCTTTCCAACATATAATTTTGATCCTAGCCAGTTGCTCTAGTAGTTCACCAAAGAGTTGTTACAAAACACTCTAAGCAGATTCAATGCTATGTTGAATTACTTGATCCGTTATTTTCAATCTAGTAATTCTTTTTCCTACATATTCATACTGACTTCCTACATCCAGTAGCATAATTAGTTTCAACTTTTGATTTTTTTTTCAAATTTGAATGATTCGAACTTTGAACTCGAAGCTTCACTTGATCATATCTTGTAAACTATAGCGCCTTTTCAATTGATTCCTTTTTTCAAATTGAATCCCTAGGCGTAATCTAACATCTTGAGCCATCACCACACTTTTTGCCGAAATTAGGATCTGATCTTGCAAAATTATTTGATTTGGTTCTTTTGGAGTTTTTGCAATGTTTCTTTGCCTTTTTCCACCAGCCAAATATGCATATAGAGATAGACATTCTCATTATTATTCTATGGTGTGAAATTGCTAGTACATTCAATGTACTGACCTACATGGCTGCAACGTCTCATGTTGCAGGAATCATTCGACGAGTGATACGTTAGGGTTACGATGTGTACACTCAACTTTGTCATTGGTGTTGTTGGGACAACACAGCTTTGTTGTTTCTTCCCCTATAGCGATTGAGGTAATTGCATTTACGTTACTTTATTCGTGTGATTTACCTTTGTTATAAATCCTCGAGTACTGAGTGTGTCAGCATACCGATCCAGGGATGACACTTAAGCATAGAAATTTCGATCCATTTGGGTTGGGACGCTACAAGATGGTATCAGAGCACATATTGACTGTAGGATGTGACCCCTAGAAACTGGCAAGCCCATAGGAAAGGATCTTCTCTAAAACTTTATTTTCAAAAGAGATCCCTTAACTCTCATCTTTTCTGAGACTTACCAAATATTTCTTCTCACCACAAATAGTAAGACCAAACCCCTTTCCCCATTTGACCACACGAAGATTCGACTGATGAGACCACTCCAAGGAGAACAAGATATCGGACAACTAAGACCACCTCGGAATGAAGAGGATTTTACCGTGCATTATAAAAATTGAAACTACAATGGTGGAAGACTCCGAAGGCTCGGAGAATTTGAAGGCTCTGAAGAATTCCCATATTGGTATGACCTAGGAAAGCTGCCCTTATGGAACTTGTCAGACTATTGAAGCTGCAAATACCTGAGATCAAGGTGTGTCAGAAAAAGATCGGAACATGGAGCATTAAAAATCAAAAGTTTTCGTCAAGAAAACCCTAAGGCATGAGATATCAACTATGGAATGATAGCTCATGGCAATGACAAGGGCAGAAACACGAATATCCATGATGTTATCGCCCGCTTATGCTATTGTCACCGTGCTGAGTTAAGCACCCATTTCTTCAGAAGGATTGGATGACAAAAGGGGCTAATGGAGCACCTATCAGCAAAAGACGAAGTTTGAACCTTAGCTAGTGTATCACCAGGATCTGAAGCATTACATCAAGAATTTTTGGATGGACCTTCTGGAAGCCTTATTTGATAAGGAGGCATTTCGTGAAGAACTCAGGAACCAGAAGCTGAAGGTAGCCAAGCTAGCGGAGCAAAACCTCGGGATACCGGAGATTCGTCAGGAACTGAATGACAATAGGACCATGGTTCATGCCAAGGATGTTGAAACCCTGAAGTGTGGAACGCAACTCCAAAATATTAAAGGACGTCACAAGAGACTTTGCGTCAACAGAAATGACTTGGCAGAAGAACTTGAGAAGACTTGCAAGCACGATCAAAAGAAGACCAAACCCCTGTTATATACTTACATTAGATGCGATGATTGTGAGTTGTCATTTGTTTCATGTTTTTCCGACAGCCACAAAATAAAAGTTGTCTTTTCAAAACTACTGTTTGAATTGTGTGTATCCCTCTCTATCTCTCTTATCTCACCCCAAAACCCTTGGTACCAATAGAGGATGAATGGAGATGAACTCATATTTTCTGGACCGATGACTCAATTAGAGACGGACCGATGGATTCAGAACATGGAAGATCGCATGAAGAATAACACTATAGCTGGGAAGGATATGGCCCAGCATGCTCTTCAGTGCTTTGAAAGAGGTGCTGCTACTTGGTGGAGGATGTACCAAACCATCAATGGATGGCAAAGAGTAACCACTTCGGAAGAATTTAAGTTGACTCTGCAAAGGTCTCGTCTTGTGTCCCCGAAATTGAAGCCTTATGGAAATGATACGAAGAAACCTTGTGCATACAAGCTCTGTAGAGAAATAGGACACAACCATAAAAACACAAGGATAAATGCCCGCATTGTGAAGAAAGTCACCCAGCTGAAGAATGCCCAACTAGGCATATTACTTGTTTCTTGTGTGAAGGGACTACCCACTACCCTGCCCAGTGTCACATTTACCCCATGGTACAAAGAACCATCCAGCAGAAGAAAGAAGCAATGAAAGGAACCCTCATGGAAATTTTGGAAGAACCTGTGATGAAGGAAGAGGTGGAGGACACACCCGAAGATGACCCAATTAAAGCATGCACCAAGTCATGCTATTCATGTGGAGAAGAAGGACACATCTCCCAGAATTGTCTGAAGGGGGGTCTAGTACCATTCCCGACAATGGAAGTAGAGTATGGGAAATAGAAGCCCTGATTGGCACGGAAAAATCCAGCAAGAGAAATAGATTGGATTCCAGGAACAACCCAATTTCTACAAAGAAGGAACTGAGTCATATCACATGTTTCAGGTGTAAAAATTGAGGACACTACTTCAGCGATTGCCCAAAAGGGAATACAAGGACCCAAGGAGGCTATATAATCACAAGGAAACCTCGAGACTGGCAAAAGTAATGTGTTTTCGTTGTGATGAAGCAGGGCGCCTTGCCAGAGATTATCCCAAAGAGAAGGAGGCTTGTGCTAAATAGTAGTAGTAGTGGGAACATTTCTTTTTATTATTGAGGCGTTGAGCCGAGGCATGTAATGGAAATTCAAGATATTGTAATAATTTGAGAATCAATAAAGTTAGCATCATTGGTACTGATTTTAAATTTTATGAGTTGTTACTCTACGAAGAAAGATTTTGACCATTTTCGAGGATATGAGAAATATGGTCTATGGAAGAATTTGTGCATTTCAAGTGTGGTAGTACCCTGTGAGGACACTTGACCCCTGGAAAAGATAATGATATTCCATGGAGTGGACTACGGACAAAATAAGTATGAGTTTTATCTCGATATGTGGGATACCCCAAGGATATGAAGGGGTGAAATACTATTGGATATAAAGGAGGTATAATATGGAGCGATTGTAACCCTAGGATAAGTTGAAGCTATAAATGTGATGAGGTGAGCCCATAAGCCACAGGCTCCAGGACCTGCCAAGAAGCAAGCACACTCTTGCTGAAGGAAAAACCCTGGAAGAGGATATGCTTTTATCAACAGACGATCATATAGGAGTTACGCAAAACCTGAGAGTGTGAAGAAACAATAGATGTTTTTTGGCTTGCAGAATCAATGGATTATCCGAAATTAGTTCGCGACAAGAGAAATTCTGCAATGCTTGTGAGGATGACCGAGTGTTAGAATGTGAGATTCACTAAACCATATACAAGGTAATGATTTGGGTGCGGAATGGATTGATCACCATGCCGACTTACTCTTATTATTCTCCTCTGTTATATGGGATGGTAAATCTGAGTGAGTTACCCATAGTAGAGAGACAGCGATATTAAGCCTGATTGAACCTTAGAATGGTATGCCAATTTTCCCTTGTACAAGGCAGTTGTTGCCAACCGTAGGTCATACAGTGAGATTCAAGCCCAGACCCATTTCCTGCAGGAGAAACCATAAATTCTTGACCACCATGAGATGTCGATAATTGTTTAGTATTGGCGCCAGACCTATCAGATAAGAAGACCCAGTCACAGGAGGACCGTACCAGGATGAAGGACACGAGAATTGAGGAAAAAGGTTATGCCTCTACCGGAAAAGCCAAAGTAGGAATTTTCCCGATAATCTTAGAAGACTGATCCTGTCAACAAAAGGATGGAGTATATGAGTTTTGATGGAACCGTAACCATGCTTCTAAGGCTGGTAGCACCCCAAAACCCTGTGACGATCAATTGATTTTGAGAAGACCCCAAACCTAACCTATTTCTTTCTAGCCTCTCCGAATCTCGAAGGCGACATTCATTTTAAGGGTGGTAGATTTGTAACATCCCAAAATTCTAAATTTTGGAATGTTATATGAAATAAATAGTTTTGATTGATTGTTTAATTATGGTGTGGTTGCTTTTGTGAAATTGAGTGAAATTTGAAGCTTTTTGAAAGATCAATGAGAGGGAATAAAAGGACCTTCCCAAGCTTTCACCTTGCATTTATGATCTCCATGAATTCAAATTTATTTCAGCACAAAACCCTAGAGTGAAGATGATATGACTTCTTCCATTTAATTAAATGAAAAAAGGATTCTGAAAAGGCTTGAATTCCATTTGAAAATATTTCAAATTCAGAAACTTTATGCAACTCAATGATTTTCATGAGAGAAGATAAAATGACTTCTTCAAATGCTATGAAATATGAGTTGGAAGTTTAAAAGAATCAAATTTAAAGTCCCTTTGAAGGTATTTTGAAAAACATATTCAATTTGGAGTTATTTGGTTTTTATTCAAATTATTTTCTCCAAAAATAAAATATGGGGAAATTAGGGTAAAATGATTCCCTACAATAGAAAATTGGAGAGAAATAAATTTGAAATTATTTTGGTATTTTAAAATATTTTTATTTGGTTTTTAAAAAAATAAGTGGCATTCTTTGCTTTATTTAAAGTTTTGTCCAACTTATTTGCCGCTAAAAATATGTTCATGTTTTAGAAAATCTTTTTACGAAAATTTTGATATATAATATGCCTATATAAAATTTTACTTTATTTTCGTAATTTAGATATCTTTTTTGGTTTTTATTAAATAAAAAATACGCATACACCGTAACTATATGTCACCCATATGCGCAGCGTAGTGGCAGCAGTGCCCCACTTTTTTATCCTACATGGGCTTGGCCCAGCCAGCCATTTTTTCACTTTGGCCGAATTTTGTTTTAGAAAAAAAAACTACACTACGCGGCCGGCTAAACCGCCTAAGGCCTTTAGACTCATGCGAGACACCTCTTTTTTTCTTTTCCTTTCGTCTACATTTAGTCCTACATTGCCTAGCGTTTGATCCCTAAACCTCTTTTATATCTATAAATAGACCCATAGAGCCTTCAAAAATCATCTGATTCAGATTAAATTAATATTTTGGTTTGCCTATATTCACTAAAGAAAAATCTATTTCTCCTCTCCAGCGAGACTTCTGGAAGTTATCTCCTCTCTCTGAAGTCGTCTTTTCTCTACTTTATAAAGATATCTTTCTTCATATTTTTTTCATATACTCTCATAGCTTATTATTTCTAAACACTGTTGGCGTAGAAATCTTTTAGCAGTAGCTTTTTTTCTTCCGTAAAACAGTTTGACCCTGATTTTTCAAATAGCCATAACTTTTTACTCGTTCATCCAAATTAGATAAACCAACGCCTACATTTTCGTATTGATTCCACCTATCTAGTGAATCTATTAAATAAACTTTTTGCAACTTTTAAATTTCAAAATTTGTTCAGATTCATATTCAAACTTCTTTTGATCATATCTTTTTATCCGTAGCTCCATTTCCGATGGACCCAACTGCATCGGTTCGTATTGAAGTAATCTTTCCGTTCGCACAAGTAGTGTCATCATTCCAACATATAATTTTGATCCTAGCCAGTTACTCTAATAGTCCACCAAAGAGTTGTAACACAACACTCTAAGCAGATTCAATGCTATGTTGAATTACTTGATTCGTTATGTTTAATCTAGTAATTCTTTTTTCTACATATTCATATTGACTTCCTAAATCCAGAAGCATCATTAGTTTCAACTTTTGATCTTTTCAAATTTGAACGATTAAAACTTTGAACTCGAAGCTTCACTTGATCATATCTTGTAAATTGTAGTGTTTTTTCAATTGATTCATTTTTTTCAAATTGAATCCCTAGGTGTAATCTAACATCTTGAGCCATCGCCACACTTTTTCACCGAAATTAGGATCTGATCTTGCAAAATAATTTGATTTGGTTCTTTTGAAGTTCTTGTAATGTTTCTTTGCCTTTTCTTTTGGATCTTTGAGTGATTGCTTGTGTGTGGTTATAATTGCTTGCTTACGATAGATTGATCGGAGTGTGACGAGTAGAACTATCAGGAATTATGAGTGCGAAGAATCTTCATCAACAGTACAAGGCAAGTTCACACTTTGATCATACTCTTCCTAAACCTAGTTTTACTTGCATTAGTTTCACCTTCAAAGATTTGCATGAGTAGGATTGGGAATTGGGCTATGCAATGTAGTTGATGAGGTAGGAACCTATTACCTTTGATTACCCCGGGATTATACGTTATGCTCTTATTGCTTAGCCATGCTCGTAGACGTGGATTGGTATGTGAGATTCATGAAAGCTGCGAGAGTTATAATAATTAAGGGCAACTTTAAGGTGGCAACATTAACACACATCTAGGTGGAATGGTTGGGGCACCCTGGAGCACCCAGTGGCTTGCCTGGGCACCTGGAGAACCCAGTGCTTGCCCAAGGGGATTCCGGAGTACCCGTGTGATCATCCTATGGAATGCCACCCAGACTCAAAGGGATCATAAGATTATTCATGCTAGAAACTTTCGTGTGCAGCCACAAGCCATTATGGGCTCTGGCATAGTTGAGTAAATTGTGTGACCTCTTTCAGTCGTAGGCTAGCAGATGTAGGGGAAAGTAGGTGGTACTATCTACCCAGAGTAAAGATTTAATGCTTCAGAAAGACTATGTCTCGATCTTCCGATCATAGATGTGGTCGAGTCTTGTGGGGAAAAGTGTGCAAACCTCTGCAGAGTGTACAAACTAATCATGATTAGTCATGTCCCCGGTTATTGATGACTTTGAGTATCTAGAAGTGAATTATTGGTTGATCGCATCACTCTATTTAATGAAATTGTTGGGTTATTAATGATTTTGTGATTTTTGGGATTGAGTTGGGGTGTGACGCCCAGATAATCAAGCTACAGTAACCTCTGCTAATGATGCCACGTCATCTCCGTTACTGTTGCTAATATCGCGTTGGATCACAACTGTTCGAATTCAAGTTTGGATTATTAACAAACATCAAAACTTTTCAAACATCAAAACTAAAATATTTGGTATGTGGCATAATTACATATACTAAATTAAGCGACCATCTTGGTATTTTACTAAAACTAAATTATATTGAAAATTAAAGAAAATGGTAAAGAAAGAAAATAAATAAAAAGAAAAGAACAAAACAGAAAAACAATAGAAAATATAGAACCACCCTGCTGGGCCATCCGACCCAGTTGGCAGCCAGGCCAGCCCGCTGGCCCAACCGGCCACCCCACACTCCCCATAACCCCCTGTCGGTGGAAACCCTAACCGACACCCCACCCCACTCTCTCCTCCCACTCATCCCCTCACGTTGCTCTCTCTCCCTCCCCAATCCAGATTTGGATCGGGGAACGAACCACCACGCCGCCGCCCGGACCACGTCGGAGCCGCCTCGTCGGAACGGTCCTCCCCGCCGGACTGCCTCCCTGTCGCAGGCCGTCCCCGTCTTCCTCACGCCTTTGGCCGCGCTCGCGTTCTCCCGCGCGAGGCCTCGGCCAGCCGCTACTCTCTCCTTCCCCTGCATGCCCGCGCTACCCCGCTCCCGACCAAGCCGCGCCCTATTTTCCCCAACGCACTGTAAGTGCCCGCACCAGCAACCGCGTCCTCCCCCTGGCCGCTCGAAGCTGCTGAGCGTGCCCCCGCGTGCGCGGCCGTGCTCGGCCGCGTCACGGCTCGCCGACGCACACCCTCACCTCACCGTTGCGCGTCGCCCCACAGCGCTCCCCTCCCCTGCTGCTCTTTCTCCGAACGCAGCGCCGTCGCCTCTCCCCCTCCCGCGCCCGTCTGTGCGGCCCACTCCGGCGCAACCTCCTACTGCCGCCGCGGTTCGCCCCATCTGTCGTGCCCGCCTTGGCTCCCTGCCCTGCCGCAGTCTCGTCTCCGGCCGCAGCCGCCTCCATCGCCCCCTCGCTCGACCCACCCCCCTCCATCGTCCTCTGCCGCGGGCTGCCACTCGGCCGGCCTCGCCGGTGCCATTCCCGGCCGACCTCGCCCCGGCACCGGTCGTCGCCCGACGCCGGTGCCCATCTGCGCCGCTCGGTCCTCGCCTGGTTGGGCGCCGCTAGCACCCAGCGCCCGCAGCCCGTAACTACAAGCACCAGCGCCCGTTAGGTCTGATAGGTCACTACCATTCGGGCCCCACGGCCCCAAAACATTTTTAAGAAAAAAGTAATTAAGAAAAAATAATTATTATTATTAATTAATTAACGAATTAATTAACTTAATTAATTTTGATTAATTAAACTAATCAATGATAATGGGACCCACATGTCAGTTTGACATAGTCAACTGACTATTTGACTGCTGACGTCAGCAAGCACTATTCTGCATAATGTTGAATTAAAATAATTAAATAAATGCTCAAACGATTTAAATATTTTAAAATCAATATAAAATAAACCGTAGCTCGGTTGGAAAAACTTTGTACATGAAAGTTGCTCAGAACGACGAGACGAATCCGGGCGCGCGGCCCGTTCATCCGCCACACATCCCTAGCATAGCGAACACGCAACTTTCCCCCCTGATTCATTAGTTCGAAAACGCGAAACACCGGGGATACTTTCCCGGATGTTTCCCCCCTTCACTGGTATCACCTCTTACTGCGCTAGGGCACACCTAGCACCGTTACTTATCATGTCATGTGATACGTCTCCGTCGTATCTATAATTTTTTATTGTTCCATGCCAATATTCTACAACTTTCATATACTTTTGGCAACTTTTTATACTATTTTTGGGACTAACATATTGATCCAGTGCCTAGTGCCAGTTCCTGTTTGTTGCATGTTTTTTGTTTCGCAGAATATCCATATCAAATGGAGTCCAAACGGAATAAAAACTGACGGAGATATTTTTTGGAATATATTTAATTTTTGGGAAGAAAAATCCACGCGAGACGATGCTCGAGGGGCCCATGAGGTAGGGGGCGCGCCCCGGGGAGGCAGGCGCGCCCCTGACCCTCGTGGCCACCCCGTAAGGCGGTTGATGTCCTTCTTTCGCCGCAATAAAGCTAATTTCTGGATAGAGCTCGTGTCAAAATTTCAGCCCAATCGGAGTTACGGATCACCGAGAATATAAGAAACGGTGAAAGGAAAGAATCTGAGAACGCAGAAACAGAGAGACAGATCCAATCTCGAAGGGGATCTCGCCCCTCTCGTGCCATGGAGGCCATGGACCAGAGGGGAAACCCTTCTCCCATCTAGGGAGGAGGTCAAGTAAGAAGAAGGAGGGGGGCTCTCTCCCGCTCGCTTCCGGTGGCACCGGAGTGCCACCGGGGGCCATCATCATCACCGCGATATACACCAACACCTCCGCCATCTTCACCAACATCTCCATCACCTTCCCCCCTCTATCTACAGCGGTCCACTCTCCCGCAACCCGCTGTACCCTCTACTTGAATATGGTGCTTTATGCTTCATATTATTATCCAATGATGTGTTTCCATCCTATGATGTCTGAGTAGATTTCCGTTGTCCTATCGGTGGTTGATGAATTTCTATGATTGATGTAATTTGCTTGTGGTTATGTTGATGTCCTTTGGTGCCCATCATATGATTGCGCGCGTGGATCACACCCTAGGGTTAGTTGTATGTTGATAGGACTATGTATTGGAGGGCAAGAGTGACAGAAGCTTCAACCTAGCATAGAAATTGATGCATACGGGATTGAAGGGGACCAATATATCTTAATGCTATGGTTGGGTTTTACCTTAATGAACATTAGTAGTTGCGGATGCTTGCTAATAGTTCCAATCATAAGTGCATAGAATTCCAAGTCAGTGATGACATGCTAGTAGTGGCCTCTCCCACATAATACTTGCTATCGGTCTAGTAAAGTAGTCAGTTGCTTAGGGGCAATTTTGCAACTCCTACCACCACTTTTCCACACTCGCTATATTTACTTTATTGTTTCTTTATCTAAACAGCCCCTACATTTTATTTACGTACTCTTTATTATCTTGCAAACCTATCCAACAACACCTACAAAGTACTTCTAGTTTCATACTTGTTCTAGGTAAAGCGAACGTCAAGCGTGCGTAGAGTTGTATCGATGGTCGATAGAACTTGAGGGAATATTTGTTCTACCTTTAGCTCCTCGTTGGGTTCGACACTCTTATCGAAAACTGTTGCGATCCCCTATACTTGTGGGTTATCAAGACCTCTTTCTGGCGTCGTTGCCGGGGAGCAATAGCATGGGGTGAATATTCTCGTTTGTGCTTGTTTGCTTTATCACTAAGTAATTATTATTTGCTGTTCTTAGTTGTTCTTTATCTTTAGTTAAGGATATGGAACACGAAAAACCAAAAAAATAGGTGTACTTGCTACTCATGGAGATGGGGAACCTCCTAAAACCCTCGATGCTGGTTATGTGAAAAATATTATGTACTACTTTAATAATCCTGCGAAAACCCCATTCAATTATGTAATGGGAGTAACGTTGGATCAACGTGAATACTTTAGGGATTACCGCTTGACACAAAAAGGGAAACTATTATGGGATCAAATTCATATATTGAAGTGGTCTTCTCGCCAAGTATGCTTGAGTTATGATTATACTTGTTGCTCTAGGATGAAGGCTCCACACCTTCCCTTTTTATGCAAATTTAATGATAATAAAACCTTAGCTTCTTATGCTAATGGTATATATGATTACTATGATGTGGAGCAAATAGAAGAATTTGTTGCTTTTATGGGTGCTTATGAAATTGAATCTTTGTTTAAAGAGTTTGAAGATTTTGATGATGTTGTTTATAGACCTGAAAATTTAGCTATCCTGAAATATTGTTATGAGAATTATGAATACAATTACGAAATTAATGCACTTATTAAGAAAGTCTCCGCTGTCCAAGAAGAGACTAATATTTTGCAGGAATCTATGGAAGAAGAAGTTGATGAAACTGTGAGCTCATTGGATGAAAAAGATGAGGAGGAGAGCGAAGAACAAAAGGAGGAAGAGCGGATTGATCACCCGTGCCCACCTTCTAATGAGAGTAACTCTTCAACTCATACATTGTTTAATTCCCCTTCATGCTTACCGAAGGATGAATATTATGATAATTGCTATGATCCCGTCGATTCTTTTGAAATATCCCTTTTTGATGATGCTTGCTATGCTTGTGGCCAAGATGCCAATATGAATTATGCTTATGGAGATGAACTTGCTATAGTTCCTTATGTTAAACATGAAATTGTTGCTATTGCACCCACACATGATAGTCCTATTATCTTTTTGAAATCTCCAAACTACACTATATCGGAGAAGTTTGCTCTTATTAAGGAATATATTGATGGGTTGCCTTTTACTGTTGCACATGATGATTTTGATGAATATAATATGCATGTGCTTGCTGCTCCTACTTGTAATTATTATGAGAGAGGAACTATATCTCCACCTCTCTATGTTTCCAATATGATAAAATTGCAAGAAACTGCTTATACTATGCATTGGCCTTTACTTTGTGTGCATGAATTGTTCTTTTATGACATGCCGATGCATAGGAAGAGAGTTAGACTTTGTTATTGCATGATATATGTTACTTTGTGCTCACTACTAAATTATAAATCATTGTTAATTAAAATTGGCTTTGATATACCTTGGGATCCGGGTGGATTCATTACTTGAGCACTATATGCCTACCTTAATGGCTTTAAAGAAAGCGCTGCCAGGGAGACAACCCGGAATTTTTAGAGAGTCATTTATTTCTGTTGAGTGCTTTCATATAGTTTAAAAACAACAAAAATAAATAGGGGGACCCAAAACTTTTTCAAAAAGGAAAGTGAAAGTGAGAAAGACAAGCATAGTAGAAGTGGGAGCTAGCCTTGAACTTTGTTCATGCTCACAGAAACTTTGTGAATCTTGATTACAGACACTTTTCAATAAAAATAATTATTCCCTTGTACAATTCCATTGTATTATAAAAATAATGTGCCAAGGTTTGCCTTTAGGATGTTTACATTTGCTTGATGGTTTGTACGATGCAGGACAGAAGCTTTGGCTGTAGTGCGCGATTTTACATTTTTAGCTGGAATGTCAAATGGTTCTGATTATTTTTGCACTGTCTTCCTATACAAATTGTTTATTTTCCTAATTTTGGTAGAATTTTTCAAGTATCAGAAGTATGGTGAATGCTCATATTCTTACAGACTGTTCTGTTTTAGACAGATTCTGTTTTTGATGCATAGTTTGCTTGTTTTGATGAAACTATCAATTTATATTAGTGGATTAAGCCATGAAAAAGTTATACTACAGTAGAAACAATGCAAAAAAAATATGAATTGGTTTGCAACAGTACTTAGAGTAGTGATTTGCTTCATCATACTAACGGATCTTACCGAGTTTTCTATTGAAGTTTTGTGTGGATGAAGTGTTTGATGATCGAGAAGGTCTCGATGTGAGAAGAAGGAAGAGAGGCAAGAGCTCAAGCTTGGGGATGCCCGAGGCACCCCAAGTAAACATTCAAGGAGACTCAAGCATCTAAGCTTGGGGATGCCCCGGAAGGCATCCCCTCTTTCTTCAACAAGTATCGGTATGTTTTTGGATTCGTTTCGTTCATGCGATATGTGCAATCTTGGAGCGTCTTTTGCATTTAGTTTTCATTTTTCTTTTATGCACCATGCTGGTATGACGTAGTCCTTGGTAGATTTATAGAATGCTCTTTGCACTTCACTTATATCTTTTGAGTATGGCTTTATAGAATGCTTCATGTGCTTCACTTATATCATTTGAAGTTTGGATTGCCTGTTTCTCTTTACATAGACAACCACCATTTGTGGAATGCTCTTTTGCTTCACTTAGATTTGTTAGAGCACGGGCATATCTTTTGTAGAAAGAATTAAACTCTCTTGCTTCACTTATATCTATTTGGAGAGATGAGAGGAACTGGTCATTCACATGGTTAGTCATAAAATCCTACATAAAACTTGTAGATCACTGAATATGATATGTTTGATTCCTTGCAATAGTTTTGCGATATAAAGATGGTGATATTGGAGTCATGCTAGTGGGTAGTTGTGGATTAGTACAAATACTTGTGTTGAGGTTCGTGATTCCCGTAGCATTCACGTATGGTGAACCATTATGTAATGAAGTCAGAGCATGATTTATTTATTGATTATCTTCCTGATGAGTGGCGGTCGGGGACGAGCGATGGTATTTTCCTACCAATCTATCCCCCTAGGAGCATGCGCGTAGTACTTTGTTTCGATAACTAATAGACTTTTGCAATAAGTATGTGAGTTCTTTATGACTAATGTTGAGTCCATGGATTATACGCACTCTCACCCTTCCACCATTGCTAGCCTCTCTAGTACCGCGCAACTTTCGTCGGTACCATAAACCCACCATATACCTTCCTCAAAACAGCCATCATACCTACCTATCATGGCATTTCCATAGCCATTCCGAGATATATTGCCATGTAACTTCCATCATCATCATATACATGACTTGAGCATTCATTGTCATATTGGTTTGCATGATCGTAAGATAGCTAGCATGATGTTTTCATGGCTTGTCCGTTTTTTGATGTCATTGCTACGCTAGATCATTGCACATCCCGGTACACCACCGGGGGCATTCATATAGAGTCATATCTTTGTTCTAGTATCGAGTTGTAATATTGAGTTGTAACTAAATAAAAGTGTGATGATCATCATTATTAGAGCATTGCCCCAGTGAGGAAAGGATGATGGAGACTATGATTCCCCCATAAGTCGGGATGAGACTCCGGACTTTACAAAAAAATAAAAGAGGACAAAGAAGCCCAAATAAAAAAAGAGGCCAAAGAAGCCCACCAAAAAATAAAAAAAATGAGAGAAAAAGAGAGAAGGGGAAATGTTACTATCCTTTTACCACACTTGTGCTTCAGAGTAGCACAATGTTCTTCGTATAGAGAGTCTCTTGAGTTATCCCTTTCATATACTAATGGGAATTTTCTTTATAGAACTTGGCTTGTATATTCCGATGATGGGCTTCCTCAAATGCCCGAGGTCTTCATGAGCAAGCAAGTTGGATGCACACCCACTTAGTTTCAGTTAGAGCTTTCATACACTTATAGCTCTAGTGCATCCGTTGCATGGCAATCCCTACTCACTCACATTGATATCTATTGATGGGCATCTCCATAGCCCGTTGATACGCCTAGTTGATGTGAGACTATCTTCTCCTTTTTGTCTTCTCCACCATCATATTCTATTCCACCTATAGTGCTATGTCCATGGCTCGCACTCATGTATTGCGTGAAAGTTGAAAAGGTTTGCGAACGTCAAAAGTATGAAACAATTACTTGGCTTGTCATCGGGGTTGTGCATGATGTGAATATTTTGTGTGGTGAAGATGGAGCATAGCTAGACTATATGATTTTGTAGGGATAACTTTCTTTGGCCATGTTATTTTGAAAAGACATGATTGCTTTATTAGTAGGTTTGAAGTATTATTGTTTTTATGCCAAATGATAGACTATTATTTTGAATCACTCGTGTCTTAATATTCATGCCATGATTAGATATGTGATCAATATTATGCTAGGTAGCATTCCACATCAAAAAATATCTTTTTTATCATTTACCTACTCGAGGACGAGCAGGATGCTGATACGTCTCCGTCGTATCTATAATTTTTGATTGTTCCATGCCAATATTCTACAACTTTCATATACTTTTGGCAACTTTTATACTATTTTTGGGACTAACATATTGATCCAGTGCCCAGTGCCAGTTCCTGTTTGTTGCATGTTTTTTGTTTCGCAGAATATCCATATCAAATGGAGTCTAAACAGAATAAAAACTGACAGAGATTTTTTTGGAATATATATGATTTTTGGGAAGAAAAATCCACGCGAGACGATGCTCAAGGGGCCCACGAGGTAGGGGGGCGTGCCCCAGGGAAGCAGGCGCGCCCCTGACCCTCATGGCCACCCCGTAAGGCGGTTGATGCCCTTCCTTCGCTGCAAGAAAGCTAATTTCCGGATAGAGATCGTGTCAAAATTTCAGCCCAATCGGAGTTACGGATCTCCGGGAATATAAGAAACGATGAAAGGGAAGAATCTGAGAACGCAGAAACAGAGAGACAGATCCAATCTCGGAGGGGCTCTCGCCCCTCCCGTGCCATGGAGGCCATGTACCAGAGGGGAAACCCTTCTCCCATCTAGGGAGGATGTCAAGGAAGAAGAAGAAGGAGGGGGGCTCTCTCCCCCTCGCTTCCGGTGGCACCGGAGTGCCACCGAGGGCCATCATCATCACCGCGATATACACCAACACCTCCGCCATCTTCACCAACATCTCCATCACCTTCCCCCTCTATCTACAATGGTCCACTCTCCCGCAACCCACTGTACCCTCTACTTGAACATGGTGCTTTATGCTTCATATTATTATCCAATGATGTGTTTCCATCCTATGATGTCTGAGTAGATTTTCATTGTCCTATCGGTGGTTGATGAATTGCTATGATTGATTTAATTTGCTTGTGGTTATGTTGATGTCCTTTGGTGCCCATCATATGATTGCGCGCGTGGATCACACCCTAGGGTTAGTTGTATGATGATAGGACTATGTATTGGAAGGCAAGAGTGACAGAAGCTTCAACCTAGCATAGAAATTGATGCATACGGGATTGAAGGGGGACCAATATATCTTAATGCTATGGTTGGGTTTTACCTTAATGAACATTAGTAGTTGCGGATGCTTGCTAATAGTTCCAATCATAAGTGCATAGAATTCCAAGTCAGGGATGACATGCTAGCAGTGGCCTCTCCCACATAATACTTGCTATCGGTCTAGTAAAGTAGTCAATTGCTTAGGGGCAATTTCGCAACTCCTACCACCACTTTTCCACACTCGCTATATTTACTTTATTGTTTCTTTATCTAAACAGCCCCTACTTTTTATTTACATACTCTTTATTATCTTGCAAACCTATCCAACAACACCTACAAAGTACTTCTAGTTTCATACTTGTTCTAGGTAAAGCGAACGTCAAGCGTGCGTAGAGTTGTATTGGTGGTTGATAGAACTTGAGGGAATATTTGTTCTACCTTTAGCTCCTCGTTGGGTTTGACACTCTTATCGAAAACTGTTGTGATCCCCTATACTTGTGGGTTATCATCATGCATCGATATGCATCTGTTTGCAATGTATTCGTTGTTTCTTCCCCCTTTTCTCTCCGGTAGACTACGAGACTGACTCCACTGCTGGTGCCCCAATCGACTACGTTGTTGACGACCCCTACTTGCTAGAGCAACCAGGCAAGCCCCCCCGGTGATCACCAGATATCACCTATTCTTCTCTCTACTGCTTGCATTAGAGTAGTGTAGCATGTTACTGCCTTCCGTTAATCCTATTCTGTTGCATAGCCTATCCTTGCTACTACTGTTGTTACCTTTACCTGCAATCCTAAATTCTTAGTATAGGATGCTAATTTATCATCAGTTGCCCTAAATTCTTGTCAGTCTGACATGCTATACTATCGGGCCGTGATCACGTCGGGTGTTGATCACGGGTATATACTATACATATTACACATGATACGTGTTGTGACTAAAGTTGGGTCGGCTCGTTGAGTACCCGAGGTTGATTCACGAATTGGGGGATGACAGGACATACTTTCCCAATGGCCCTCTGTGTGGATCTTTGTGGCGGAGCGACAGGGCAGGTTGAGACCACCTAGGAGAGAGGTGGGCCTGGCCCTGGTCGGCGTTCGCGGTTACTTAAAAATAACACACTTAACGAGATCTTGGTATTTGATCTGAGTCTGGCCACTGGCCTATACACACTAACCAACTACGTGGGAACAGTTATGGGCAGTCGACATCATGGTATCAGCCGAAGCCTTCGTGATGTCAACGACTGAGCGGCGTGCGTCGGGTTGGACTGCGTAACGCAACTTCCTTTGGACCGTGTAACTAATACGTCCATTGTGCATCATGCTTTTATATCGATATTTATTGCATTATGGGCTGTTATTACACATTATGTCACAATACTTATGCCTATTCTCTCTTATTCTACAAGGTTTGCATAAAGAGGGAGAATGCCGGCAGCTGGGATTCTGGGCTGGAAAGGAGCAAATATAAGAGACCTATTTTGCACAGCTCCAAAAGTCCTGAAACTTCACGGAAGACGTTTTCAGAATATATAAAATATACTCAGCGGAAGAAGTTCACCAGGGGGGGCACACCCTGCCCATGAGGGTGGGGCGTGCCCTACCCCCTGGGTGCGCCCCCTACCTCGTGGGCCCCCTGGTGGCCCTCCGGTGGCCATCTTCTGCTATATGAAGTCTTTCGACGGGAAAAAATAATAAGCCATCTTCTCGGACGAAACTCCGCCGCCACGAGGCGGAACCTTGGCGGAACCAATCTAGGGCTCCGGCGAGCTGTTCTGCTGGGGAAACTTCCCCCCGGGAGGGGGAAATCATCGCCGTCGTCATCACCAACGCTCCTCCCATCAAGAGAGGGCAATTTCCATCAACATCTTCATCAGCACCATCTCCTCTCAAAACCCTAGTTCATCTCTTGTATCCAATTCTTGTCTCCAAGTCCGGGATTGGTGCTAGTAGGTTGCTAGTAGTGTTAATTACTCCTTGTAGTTGATGCTAGTTGGTTTAATTGGTGGAAGATCATATGTTCAGATCCTATATGCATATTAATACCCCTCTGATTATGAACATGTTTATGCTTTGTGAGTAGTTACGTTTGTTCCTGAGGACATGGGAGAAGTCTTGCTATTAGTAGTCATGTGAATTTGGTATTCGTTCGATATTTTGATGAGATGTATGTTGTCTCTCCTCTAGTGGTGTTATGTGAACGTCGACTACATGACACTTCACCATTATTTGGGCCTAGAGGAAGGCATTGGGAAGTAATAAGTAGATGATGGGTTGCTAGAGTGACAGAAGCTTAAACCCTAGTTTATGCGTTGCTTCGTAAGGTGCTGATTTGGATCCATATGTTTCATGCTATGGTTAGGTTTACCTTAATACTTTTGTTGTAGTTGCAGATTCTTGCAATAGCGGTTAATCATAAGTGGGATGCTTGTCCAAGTAAGGACAGTATCCAAGCACCGGTCCACCCACATACCAAATTATCAAAGTACCGAACGCGAATCATATGAGCGTGATGAAAACTAGCTTGATGATATTCCCATGTGTCCTCGGGAGCACTTTTCTCTATATAAGACTTTGTCCTGGCTTGCCCTTTGCTACAAAAGGATTGGGCCACCTTGCTACACTTTATTTACTTTTGTTACTTGTTGCTCGTTACAAATTATCCTATCACAAAACTATCTGTTACCACTTATTTCAGTACTTGCAGAGAATACCTTGCTGGAAACCGCTTATCATTTCCTTCTGCTCCTCGTTGGGTTCGACACTCTTACTTATCGAAAGGACTACGATAGATCCCCTATACTTGTGGGTCATCAAGACTCTTTTCTGGCGCCGTTGCCGGGGAGTGAAGCGCCTTTGGTAGGTGGAATTTGGTAAGGAAAAATTTATATAGTGTGCTGAAATTTACTGTCACTTGTTACTATGGAAAGTAATCCTCTGAGGGGCTTGTTCGGGGTATCTTCACCTCGACCAGTAGAGCAAAGAGTTGCTCCTCAACCTACTGAATCTACTGAAACTGAAAATGTCTGCTTTGAAATTCCTTCAGGTATGATAGAAAAACTGCTAGCTAATCCTTTTTAGGAGATGGAACAAAGCATCTTGATGAGCATCTAATATATGTGGATGAAGTTTGTGGATTATTTAAGCTTGCAGGTGTACCCGGAGATGTTGTAAAAGAAGAAGGTCTTTCCTTTATCTTTGAAGGGAGATGCATCGACATGGTATAGGCTATGTGATGATATGGGGTCTTGTAATTCCAAACGATTGAAATTGGAATTTCATCAGAAGTTTTATCCTATGCATCTTGTTCATTGTGATCGCAATTATATATATAATTTTTGGCCTCGCGAAGGAGAAAGCGTCGCTCAAGCTTGGGGGAGGCTTAAATCAATGTTATATTCATGCCCCAATCATGAGCTCTCAAGAGAAATGATTATTCAAAAAATTTATGCTCGGCTTTCTGATAGCAATCGCACCATGCTTGATACTTCTTGTGCTGGCTCTTTTATGACGAAGACTATTGAATTCAAACGGGGTTTATTGGAAAGAATTAAATGCAACTCTGAAGATTGGGACCTCGACAAAGGTAAGGAGTCAGGTATGACACCTAGGTTTGATTGTGTTAAATCTTTTATGGATACCGATGTTTTCCGTAAATTTAGCACTAAATATGGACTTGACTCTGAGATAGTAGCTTCTTTCTGTGAATCTTTTGCTACTTATGTTGATCTCCCCAAGGAGAAGTGGTTTAAATATCATCCTCCCATAGAATTAAAAGTACCTGCACCTATTGAAGTTGAAGAAAAGATTGTCACTTATAATGATCCTATTGTTCCTACTTATGTTGAGAAATCACCTTTTCCTGTTAGGATAAAGAATCAAGCTAAAGCTTCAATTGTGGTTCGTAAAAGCAATATTAAAACTTATACACCTCATGAGCAAATTAAAGTTGAACCTGATATTGCTATTGTTAAAGATATCTTGTCTGATAATATTGATGGACATGTTATTCATTTCCTTGATGAGACTGCTAGAATTGCTAAACCTTGTGCTAAAGATAAAAACAGACCTGTGGTAAGCATGCCTGTTATTTCTATTAAAATAGGAGATCATTGTTATCATGGCTTATGTGATATGGGTACTAGTGCTAGTGCAATACCTTACTCCTTATACAAAGAAATTATGCATGATATTGTACCTACTAAGATAGAAGATATTGATGTCACAATTAAACTTGCCAATAGAGATACTATTTCACCAATGGGAATTGTTAGAGATGTTGAAGTCTTGTGTGGGAAAACTAAATATCCTGCTGATTTTCTTGTTCTTGGTTCCCCACAAGATAGCTTTTGTCCATTATATTTGGTAGACCCTTCTTGAACACTGTTAATGCTACCATAAATTGCAAAAGGGATGTTGTTACTATCGGTTTAGATGATATGACTCATGAATTTAATTTCTGTAAATTTAGTAGACAACACCGTGAAGAAGAATTACCTAGTAAGGATGAAATTATTGGTCTTGCTTCTATTGTCGTACCTCCTAGTGATCCTTTAGAACAATATTTGCTAGACCATGAAAATGACATGTTTATGAATGAAAGAAGGGAAATAGATGAAGTATTCTTTAAACAGGAACCTATTCTGAAACATAATTTTCCTGTTGAAATCCTAGGGGATCCTCCTCCACCCAAGGGTGATCCCGTGTTTGAGCTTAAACTGTTACCTGGTACTCTTAAATATGCTTATCTTGATGAGAAAAAGATATATCTTGTTATTATTAGTGCTAACCTTGCAGAGCATGAGGAAGAGGGATTATTGAAAACTCTGAAGAAGCACCATGCTGCTATTGGGTATACTCTTGATGATCTTAAGGGCATTAGTCCCACTCTATGTCAACATAAAATAAATTTGGAAGAAGATGCTAAACCAGTTCGTGATCATCAATGACGGCTGAATCCTAAAATGAAAGAAGTGGTAAGAAAGGAAATACTAAAGCTCCTTGAGGCAGGTATAATCTATCCCATTGCTGATAGTCAGTGGGTAAGTCCTGTCCATTGTGTCCCCAAGAAGGGAGGTATTACGGTCGTTCCTAATGATAAAGATGAATTGATTCCTCAAAGAATTATTACAAGTTATAGGATGGTAATTGATTTCCGCAAATTAAATAAGGCCACTAAAAAGGATCATTACCCCTTACCTTTTATCGATCAAATGCTAGAAAGATTATCCAAACATACACATTTTTGCTTTCTAGATGGATATTCTGGTTTCTCTCAAATACCTGTGTCAGCCAAAGATCAATCAAAGACTACTTTTACTTGCCCTTTTGGTACTTTTGCTTATAGATGTATGCCTTTTGGTTTATGTAATGCACCTGCTACCTTTCAAAGATGCATGATGGCTATATTCTCTGACTTTTGTGAAAAGATTTGTGAGGTTTTCATGGATGATTTCTCCGTCTATGGATCCTCTTTTGATGACTGTTTGAGCAACCTTGATCGAGTTTTGCAGTGATGTGAAGAAACTAATCTTGTCTTGAATTGGGAAAAGTGCCACATTACAGTTAATGAAGGTATTGTCTTGGGGCATAAAGTTTCTGAAAGAGGTATTGAAGTTGATAAAGCCAAGGTTGATGCTATTGAAAAGATGCCATGTCCCAAGGACATCAAAGGTATAAGAAGTTTCCTTGGTCATGCCGGATTTTATAGGAGGTTCATTAAGGACTTCTCAAAAATTTCTAGGCCTCTGACTAATTTATTACAAAAATATATACCATTTGTCTTTGATGATGATTGTGTAGAAGCATTTGAAATACTTAAGAAAGCATTGATCTCTGCACCTATTGTTCAGCCACCTGATTGGAATTTACCATTTGAAATTATGTGTGATGCTAGTGATTATGTTGTAGGTGTTGTTCTAGGACAAAGAGTTGATAAGAAATTAAATGTTATTCAATATGCTAGTAAAACCCTAGACAATGCTCAAAGAAATTATGCTACTACTTAAAAGAATTCTCAGCAGTTGTATTTGCTTGTGATAAGTTCAGACCTTATATTGTTGATTCTAAAGTAACTATTCACACTGATCATGCTGCTATTAAATATCTCATGGAAAAGAAAGATGCTAAACCTAGACTTATTAGATGGGTTCTCTTGCTACAAGAATTTGACTTACATATCGTTGATAGAAAGGGAGCTGAGAACCCCGTTGCAGATAACTTGTCTAGGTTAGAAAATGTGCTTGATGACCCACTTCCTATTGACGATAGCTTTCCTGATGAGCAATTAAATGTCATAAATGCTTCTCATACTGCTCCATGGTATGCTGATTATGCTAATTACATTGTTGCTAAGTTTATAATACCTAGTTTCAGATACCAGCAAAATAAAAAGTTCTTCTATGATTTGAGGCATTACTTTTGGGATGATTCACATCTTTATAAAGAAGGAGTAGATGGTGTAATTAGACGTTGTGTACCTGAGCATGAAAAGAACAGATCCTACACAAGTGTCACTCCGAAGCTTATGGAGGACACCATGCTGGAGATAGAACTGCACATAAGGTATTGCTATCTGGTTTTTATTGGCCTACTGTCTTCAAGGATGCCCGTAAGTTTGTCTTATCTTGTGATGAATGTCAAAGAATTGGTAATATTAGTAGACGTCAAGAAATGCCTATGAATTATTCACTCATTATTGAACCATTTGATGTTTGGGGCTTTGACTATATGGGACCCTTTCCTTCCTCTAATGGATATACACATATTTTAGTTGTTGTTGATTACGTTACTAAGTGGGTAGAAGCTATTCCAACTAGTAGTGCTGATCATAACACTTCCATTAAAATTCTTAAAGAAGTTATTTTTCCAAGATTTGGAGTCCCTAGATATTTAATGACTGATGGTGGTTCGCATTTTATTCATGGTGCTTCCCGTAAAATGCTTGCTAAATATGATATTAATCATAGAATTGCATCTCCTTATCACCCACAGTCTAGTAGTCAAGTAGAATTGAGTAATAGAGAGCTCAAATTAATTTTGCAAAAGACTATTAATAGATCTAGAAAGAATTGGTCCAAGAAACTTGATGATGCATTATGGGCCTATAGAACTGCATATAAAAATCCTATGGGTATGTCTCTATATAAAATGGTTTATGGAAAAGCATGTCACTTACCTCTCAGACTAGAACACAAGGCATATTGGGCTATTAAAGAGCTCAATTATGATTTTAAACTTGCCGGTGAGAAGAGGTTATTTGATATTAGCTCACTCGATGAATGGAGAACCCAAGCCTACGAAAATGCCAAGTTGTTTAAAGAAAAAGTTAAAACATGGCATGATAAAAGGATACAAAAGCATGAGTTTAATGTAGGTGATTATGTATTGCTATACAACTCTCGTTTAAGATTTTTTGCAGGAAAACTTCTCTCTAAATGGGAAGGTCCTTACGTTATCGAGGAGGTCTACCATTCCGGTGCCATAAAAATCAACAACTTCGAAGGCACAAATCCGAAGGTGGTGAACGATCAAAGAATCAAACATTATATCTCAGGTAATCCCATAAATGTTGAAACCAATGTTATTAAAACCGTAACCTCGGAGGAATACATAAGGGACACTTTCCGGAACGTTTCAGATTAAGAAAAGGAATAGGTATGTGGTACGGTAAGTAAACCGACTCCAAAACAGTTTTAAGGCAATATTTCTCCATTTCAGAATATTTAGAAAAATAGAAAAATAAGAAGCAGTACGGGAAGGACACGAGGGTGGAGGGCGCGCCCTAGCCCCCTGGGCGCGCCCCCCTACCTCGTGGGCACCTCATGCGCTTTCCGGACTCCGTTTTCTTACATGACACGTATTTTGGTTGGTCAAAATTCATTATATAATCTCCCGGGGGTTTTGACCCCCGTATCACGGAAATATCTCTTGTCTTTGTTTTGAGCTGTCCTGCTGCAGACAGAGCAACATGTCATCCCAGGATTCGGAAGGAAAAAGCTATGTGGCTGATTACCTTGCAGATCCTAAGGTCTATGGGGATGTGGAGCATTGTGGTTGGACTATGGAAGAAGAAGAGGACTATGAAACCGAGGGAAAGGAGGAGACGAGCTCAGATGAAGATGAAGTCCCACTACCTCAACCTGGGGACATGCATGTGGAGTTCAGAAAGTCAAGCCTCCCTGATAGGGTAAAGAAACCTAAGATCAAGTTTATCCCTTTTCGCCTCTTGCAGGAAAACAAACAAGAACTATGCAAAAAGATACTGAGCCTGGAATAGGAGATCGAGGACCTAAGGGACCAAAATTCTGTCCTCAAGCGCAAATTAAGGAAGAAGCCTACGCCATCAACAAAACCATCACCTTCTCCACCAACAAAGGAGACATAATGACATGGGTGTGGGCACTCCCCTTGGCAACTGCCAAGCTTGGGGGAGTGCCTCGGTATCGTATCACCATCACTTCTACCTTTACTGTTTTTCTTAGTTCGATCCTTTTAGTAATATCTTGTTCTAGTAGAATAAAAGTCTTAGTATGATCTAGTTGTGAGTTTTGCTTTATAATTCTTCTATGTAATCGAGTCTTTGAGCTATATAATAAAGATTAGTGTTGAGTCAAGGGCTTGATTATTTTTCCATGATCCTAAGGGAACAAAAGAAAAGAGAAAGAAATAAAAAGAAACAAAGAGATCATGTGAGTCTTATGGAGAGTAATGAGCTCACATAGAAAAAGTATGATGAATAAAAGTTGTTGAGAGTTGACAAGCATAGTTTTGGTCATCATTGCAATTAATAGGAAGTAATAAAGAAAGAGAGGTCTTCACATATAAATATACTATCTTGGACATCTTTTATGATTGTGAGCACTCATTAAAATATGACATGCTAAAGAGTTGACATTGGACAAGGAAGACAATGTAATGGGTTATGTTTTCTTACATATGAGATAAATTATATTATCATGGATCATCCAACATGGTTGAGCTTGCCTTTCCCTCTCATGCTAGCCAAATTCATCGCACCAAGTAGAGATACTACTTGTGCTTCCAAATACCCTTAAACCAGTTTTGCCATGAGAGTCCACCATACCTACCTATGGATTAAGTAAGATCCTCCAAGTAAGTTGTCATCGGTGCAAAGCAATAAAAATTGCTCTCTAAATATGTATGACTTATTAGTGTGGGAGAAAATAAACTTTATACGATCGTGTGATATGGAAGAAATAAAAGCGACAGACTGCATAATAAAGGTCCATATCACAAGTGGCTATATAAAGTGACGTTCTTTCGCACTAAGATTTTGTGCATCAAACCATAAAAGCGCATGACAACCTCTCTTCCCTCTGCGAAGGGCCCATCTTTTACCTTTATCTCCTACATTGCATAAGAGTCATGGTGATCTTCACCCTTCCTTTTTACATTTTATCCTTTAGCAAGCACAGTATGTTGGAAAGATCATTGTATATATGGCTAATTGGATGTGAGTTTTCATGAACTATTATTGTTGACATTACCCTAGAGGTAAAACATTACGAGGCAAAACTATAAGCCCCCTATCTTTCTCTGTGTCCTATTAAAACTCCATACCCCTAAGTATTGCGTGAGTGTCAGCAATTGTGAAAGACTATATGATAGTTGAGTATGTGGACTTGCTGAAAAGCTCTTATACATTGACTCTTTCCTATGTTATGATAAATTGCAATTGCTCCAATGACTGAGATTATAGTTTGTTGGTTTTCAATGAAGTTTACGATTCATACTTGAAATTGTGATTGAATTATTACTCTAGCATAAGAGATTCTATGACAAGAATTATATAAGTTGTTGTTCTAAGAATGATCATGATGCCCTCATGTCCGTATTTTATTTTATCGACACCTCTATCTCTAAACATGTGGACATATTTTTCAATTTCGGCTTTCGCTTGAGGACAAGCAAGGTCTAAGCTTGGGGGAGTTGATACGTCCATTTTGGATCATGCTTTTATATCGATATTTATTGCATTATGGGCTGTTATTACACATTATGTCACAATACTTATGCCTATTCTCTCTTATTCTACAAGGTTTGCATAAGGAGGGAGAATGCCGGCAGTTGGGATTCTGGGCTGGAAAAGGAGCAAATATTAGAGACCTATTCTGCACAGCTCCAAAAGTCCTGAAACTTCATGGAAGACGTTTTCAGAATATATAAAAAAAAATACTCAGTGGGAGAAGTTCACCAGGGGGCCACACCCTGCCCACGAGGGTGGGGGGTGCGCCCTACCCCCTGGGCGCGCCCCCAACCTCGTGGGCCCCCTGGTGGCCCTCCGGTGGCCATCTTCTCCTATATGAAGTCTTTCGATGGGAAAAATAATAAGCCATCTTCTCAGACGAAACTCCGCCGCCACGAGACGGAACCTTGGCGGAACCAATCTAGGGTTCTGGCGGAGCTGTTCTGCCGGGGAAACTTCCCTCCGGGACGGGGAAATCATCGCCATCGTCATCACCAACGCTCCTCTCATCGGGAGAGGGCAATCTCCATCAACATCTTCATCAGCACCATCTCCTCTCAAAACCATAGTTCATCTCTTGTATCCAATTCTTGTCTCCAAGTCCGAGATTGGTGCTATTAGGTTGCTAGTAGTGTTAATTACTCCTTGTAGTTGATGCTAGTTGGTTCAATTGGTGGAAGATCATATGTTCAGATCCTATATGCATATTAATACCCCTCTGATTATGAACATGTTTATGCTTTGTGAGTAGTTACGTTTGTTCCCGAGGACATGGGAGAAGTCTTGCTATTAGTAGTCATGTGAATTTGGTATTCGTTTGATATTTTGATGAGATGTATGTTGTCTCTCCTCTAGTGGTGTTATGTGAACGTCGACTACATGACACTTCACCATTATTTGGGCCTAGAGGAAGGCATTGGGAAGTAATAAGTAGATGATGGGTTGCTAGAGTGACAGAAGCTTAAACCCTAGTTTATGTGTTGCTTCGTAAGGGGCTGATTTGGATCCATATGTTTCATGCTATGGTTATGTTTACCTTAATACTTTTGTTGTAGTTGCGGATGCTTGCAATAGAGGTTAATCATAAGTGGGATGCTTGTCCAAGTAAGGACACTACCCAAGCACCGGTCCACCCACATACCAAATTATCAAAGTACCGAACGCGAATCATATGAGCGTGATGAAAACTAGCTTCATGATATCCCGTGTGTCCTCGGGAGCGCTTTTCTCTATATAAGAGTTTGTCCTGGCTTGTCCTTTGCTACAAAAGGATTGGGCCACCTTGCTGCACTTTATTTGATTTTGTTACTTGTTGCTCGTTACAAATTATCCTATCACAAAACTATCTATTACCACTTATTTCAGTACTTGCAGAGAATACCTTGCTGGAAACCGCTTATCATTTCCTTCTACTCCTCGTTGGGTTCGACACTCTTACTTATCGAAAGGACTATGATAGATCCCCTATACTTGTGGGTCATCAGTAACGTCCAGGTGTGCAATGGGCGATGGGCCCAGAACCCTGCACGCATAGGATTTAGACCGGCGTGCTGACCTCTCTGTTGTGCCTAGGTAGGTCTGCGACGTGTTGATCTTCCGAGGCCGGGCATGACCCAGAAAAGTGTATCTAGACAAAGGGGATCGAGCGTGTTGGGAAATGTGGTGCACCCCTGCAAGGAAGTTAATCTATTCGAATAGTCGTGTCCCTCGGTAAAAGGATGACCCGGAGTTGTACCTTGACCTTATGACAACTAGAACCGGATACTTAATAAAGCACACCCTTCCAAGTGCCAGATACAACCGGTGATCGCTCTGTCACAGGGCGACGAGGGGAGGATCACCGGGTAGGGTTATGCTATGCGATGTTACTTGGTGAACTTACCACCTACTCTCTTCTACATGCTACAAGATGGAGGCGGCCAGAAGCATAGTTGAGGGAGTCCAGGATTAGGGGGTTCCGGACAGCCGGATTATATCCTTCGGCCGGACTGTTGGACTATGAAGATACAAGATTGAAGACTTCGTCCCGTGTCCGGATGGGACTCTACTTGGCATGGAAGGCAAGCTAGGCAATACGGATATGTATATCTCCTCCTTTGTAACCGACCTTGTGTAACCCTAGCCCCCTCCGGTGTCTATATAAACCGGAGGGTTTAGGTCCGTAGGACAACATACAATCAGACAATAGGCTAGCTTCTAGGGTTTAGCCTCTCCGATCTCGTGGTAGATCTACTCTTGTAATACTCATATCATCAAGAATAAATCAAGCAGGACGTAGGGTTTTACCTCCATCAAGAGGGCCTGAACCTGGGTAAAACATCGTGTTCCCTGCCTCCTGTTACCATCCGCCTTAGACGCACAGTTCGGGACCCCCTACCCGAGATATGCCGGTTTTGACACCGACATTGGTGCTTTCATTGAGAGTTCCACTGTGCCGTCGCCAGAAGGAAGGATGTCTCGTCTCGTCTTTAAAGATGGTAGTACTGTTGGGGGAGCTTTGGCTGTCGGCCAAACTCTCCGGCTAGGCGGTTTCATCATGACCGCCTGTTCGGCCGCCGCGCCGACGTTGACTTCTCGGGTCATCGAAAACAGCCTCCACGTCAAATCGGCACTGGCCAAACAGATGGATCCAATGGAGCCTGCCTCCCTAAACGAGCTCTTGGATCCCATCGCCGCCCTGGGAGTCGCAACGGACTATGATCAGATTGGGCTTAAACCCGATCAAAGGGAGGTTAACTCTCCGCCGGTCACCCATCATATTGCAGTGGTGGAGGAACAATGCGGCGACCTCTCCTCCATATTGAGGACCAACTATGTCCGGATGCCTGAGCTCTCCGAGCCGGATACCCGTTCGCGGGAGGACAGAATCTAATCCCTGAACTTAGAGTCAGGCAGTGGGCCAAGATTATCGGGCAACACCCCGGAACCAGAATTTCCAAAATTGGAAATTCCTCAGCCCGTGGATCCCAGATCGGGTAAGGGTTCGGATTCAATTCCACCCACCCACCCAAACATAAGAGATCTTTCCCACATCAGGCAAGAGCCCCAGGAAACAGTACATCACAATTGGGCCAGATTCCTCCTTGCAATGAACAAGGTTAAGGACTGTCGTGAGGAAGATGCAATCTTATTTTTCTACAATAATTGCACGGACAAGGGAATCCTTAACGCCATAAATCGCCGTGAGATATCACGCTTTGCTGACTTGGCGTCCATAGTACAAAAGTACTGTGCGATGGAAAGTGCCTGGAAAACCGAAACAAACTTTTGGGATAATCCGGCCCTAAATACGAACCCAGATCGAAATAAAAGGGTCAACTACCAAAAAGCAAAAACCCTCTATAGGGCATGGAACCATACTGGAGGGGTGGCTCAATGGACCCTATAAAATTCACAGTACAGAGGGCGCCATACCAACACATAGCCATAAAGCATGTTGGATACTCCGGCAGGTAGCCAAAAGTGGCGAGGATCTCCTAATTCCAGAAGCCACAGAGCACCATCCCAGAAATACCAGTACGGTATTAACGGTCTTCGAGACCTTCGCATCAAATAATAGGCGAACACAAACACTCCGCAGCCTTGCCGAAATCTACCACGTGGCGACAATAAACCCATGGAGTGACACGACTATTACTTTCCATGCCAGTGACGAACCTAAATTCCGAACAGCCCGAGCACTAGCCGCATTGGTCCTCAGTCCAATTGTGGACGGCTTTCGACTCACCAAGGTACTCATGGATGGCGGCGGCGGATTAAACCTCATCTATGAGGAAACCCTTCAAAAAATGGAATAGACTGGAACCGCATCGAGCGAAGCAGCACAACCTTTAGAGGAATAATCCCTAGTCGAGAAGCGCGCTGTATAGGCAAAATCACACTAGATGTGGTGTTCTACACGCCGGAGAATTATAGGTCCGAAGAGATTACGTTCCAAGTGGCCGCGTTCAGTAGCGGTTACCACGCCCTGTTAGGGCGAGAGGCGTTCACAATCTTCCAAGCCATACCCCATTACGGGTACATGAAGCTCAAAATGCCCGGGCCCAACGGAATTATCACTCTTGCTAGTGATCCGGACACAACACTCCGCATCGAAAACAAGACAGCCGCACTGGCCCTCGAGGCATTATCCAAAGCCCTAGCGGCTGAGGAACGGACTGCGCTGCGCTCCACGGTGAACAGGGACGATGTGATACTCGATAAGAGATCCAAGTCCACCTCCTTTAAACCGGCGGATGAAATAGTCCAATTCCAAGTCCATCCAACGGACCCTACAAAAACAGCTTCCATCGGGGCACAATAAAACCCTGACGTAGATGCCGCACTACGAGAGTTCCTACGCGAGAACTGGGACATTTTTGCCTGGCACCCTTCAGACATGCCAGGAATCCCACGCAGGCTGGCCGAGCACAGCCTCAATATTCTAAAGGGATTCAAGCCGTTCAAGCAGGCTCTTCGGCGTTTCTCTTATCCTAAGAGACAAGCCATGGGACAGGAACTAACCAAGTTATTGGAGGCCGGATTCATTAGAGAAATAAAACATCCGGACTGGCTAGCAAACCTGGTGCTGGTACCAAAGAAGGACAAATCCTGGCGCCTCTGAGTCTATTTTAAGGACCTCAACAAGGCTTTCCCAAAGGATCCCTTCCCCCTCCCCCCGCATCGATCAAATTATCGACGCTACCGCAGGACACGATTCATTGTGTTTCCTCGACGAATACTCCGACTACCACCAAATTAAGATGGCGGAGCCCAACCAAGCCACAACGGCATTCATCACACCATACGGCTCCTTCTGCTTCAACACAATGCCCATTGGGCTCAAAAACGCCGGCGCAACATATCAGCGCACGATTCAGACATGTCTGGCAAACCAGATCGGCAAAACAGTGGAGGCATACGTAGATGGCGTGGTCGTCAAAACCAAACATGTCGAATCTCTAGTAGACAACTTCAGGCTCACATTTGATAACCTCCGAACATATGACATCAAGCTCAACCCGGAAAAATGCGTTTTCGGTGTGCCAGCCGGAAAGCTCTTGGGTTTTCATTGTATCCGGCAGAGGAATTGAAGCAAATCCGGCCAAGATCCGAGCTCTGTCACAATTGGATATCCCAACGGACCTCAAACAAATCCAGAAATTAACCGGATGCGTGGCGGCTCTAAGCCGCTTTATCTCCCGCCTGGGAGAAAAGGCATTACCCCTTTATCGCCTCCTTCAACGCACCGAACACTTTGAATGGACGGATGCCGCCATAGCCAGATTGGAAGAAATAAAAGCCATATTGGCAACCGACCCAGTCCTGGCCGCGCCAAACATTGGCGAACCAATGTTGTTATACATTGCGGCAACTCATCAAGTTGTGAGCGGAGTGCTCATCGTCGAACGAGAAACGGACGGACATAAATTTCCCCTTCAAAAGCCGGTCTACTATGTATCCACTGTCCTTACTCCATGCAAGTCACGGTACCCGTATTATCAAAAGATAGCATAAGCGGTATTCATGGCATCCCGGAAGCTGCGACACTACTTTCAAGAGTGTTCGATAACAGTAGCCTCGGAAGTGCCACTTAATGATATTATAAACAACTGTGAAGCCACAGGCCGTATTTCCAAATGGGCCATTGAGCTCCTCCCGTTCGACATAACTTACAAGCCGCGGCAAGCCATTAAGTCACAAGTATTGGCCGACTTTGTCGCCGAATGGATGGAAGCCGAACTCCCTAAAGAGTACGGCGCATATTCCAACTAGATCATGCACTTCGACGGCTCCAAAGTGTTGGCTGGTCTGGGGGCTGGCGTCGTTTTGACGTCCCCAACCGGAGATACAGTTCAATACGTACTCCAGATAATGTATACGGACTCCAACAACGCAGCCGAATATGAGGCCCTTTTACATGGTCTCCGGATGGCAGTATCCATGGGCATTCAACGCCTAGAGGTGCGGGGGGATTTGAACCTCGCAATATCCCAAATAAATGGAGACTTTGATGCCAAGGATCCGAAAATGGCGGCCTATCGCAACGCCGTCCTAAAAATGTTAGCTCGGTTTGAGGGGCTCGAATTTCATCATGTGGCTCGGGAAAACAATCAGGCGGCGGATATCCTCGCCCGCATCGGCTTAAAATGCGATGCGGTCCCCCCAACATATTTCTGGATAGGCTGTTCAAGCCATCTGTAGTATGGGAAGGGGACACCGGGAACAATAATCCGGACCCGGCCAAAATACCCGATACCGAACACTCTGACACAATCGGAGGCTCCGCCACCGAAATAACACCTTCGGCCCACGTAATAATGGCCATCATAGCCCCATGGACAGAACCATTCCTGGCCTACCTAACTAGGCAGGAACTTCCGGAGGACCAAAAGAGGCACGCTGCATAGTGCGGCGATCTAAGGCCTACAGGGTCCATGAGGGAGAATTGTATAAGAAAAGCACTACCGGAGTCCTTCAAAGGTGTATCTCCGAAGAGGAAGGACGGAACCATTTGGCAGAAATTCACGCCGGACTCGGCGGTCACCATGCCGCAGCCCGGGCTCTTGTCAGCAAGGCCTTCCATACAGGATTCTATTGGCCAATGGCCCGGGCAGATGCACAAGACTTGGTCCAACATTGCGTCGGTTGCCAGCTCTTTGCAAATCAAAGCCACATGCCACCCACCACCCTCAAAAAAATCCCCATTACATGGCCCTTTGTGGTATGGGGGCTTGACATGGTTGGACCCCATAAAGGGGGAACCCACAAGAAAAAATACATACTGTTCATGGTGGATAAATTCACAAAATGGATAGAAGCCAAACCTGTTAAAACAGCCGAATCCGGACCGGTGATAGACTTCATATCCGGGGTCGTACACCGTTATGGCGTCCCTCACAGCATCATCACTGACAACGGCACAAACTTTACTGCCGATGAGGTAAAACTCTGGTGCAGCAAAATGGGCATCAGGCTCGATTATGCTTCGCTCTATCACCCACAAACGAACGGTCAAGTGGAGCGCGCGAACGGTCTTATAATGAGAGGCATTAAACCCAGGCTAGTGCGGTCCTTAACGGAGTCTAACACGCACTGGGTAGAGGAGCTCGACTCCGTACTCTGGGGGCTGCGGACCACGCCGAACCGTAGTATCGTATATACACCCTTCTTTATGGTGTACGGCGTAGAGGCAGTCTTGCCCTGTGACATAATTCATGACTCACCTCGAGTGCGCATGTACGAAGAAAGAGAAGCCGAGCTTGATCGGCAGGACAGTCTGGACACCTTGGAGGAGGAGCGTGACGTGGCAAAAGCCCGTTCCGCATTTTACCAGCAACAGGCTCGCAGATACCAAAGCAGAGAAGTACGGGCCAAAACTTATAATGTTGGCGAACTAGTTCTACGTCTGCCGGATAAGAAAAAGAACAAGCTCGAGCCCAAATGGGAAGGTCCCTTCGTTATTGACCAAGTTCTGACCGGTGGAGCGTACTGACTGCGGGATGCATCGACTAATTGACTCGAGCCAAACCCATGGAGCGCGGCTAGGTTCCGAAGATTCTACGCCTAGCGCCGGACCCTGTGGTTGTCCCCTTCCTCTGTCCATTTTTTTATACATTATCTGTCTTGTTTTTCTTTCTTTCTTTTATTCTTTCTCCAGGCCTTCAAAGGCCAACTTGCGCCTCGTTTGCACATTACAGATGCGCTAGCCGCACTCAACATACCTGGGGGCTTCTTTCACAGAAGCTTGATTATTTATTTGGGCCTCGTGCCCCGCACATGTGTTATGCTTCCACATGTACCTTTTTCGCCATTATATGCATCGATATGACTTAAGTTTTGGCCAAGATGGGTTGCCTGGCTCTTGTATTTATGCCCTACATTCCCGTTAATTCGGCTAGGGCATAAGGGGAGCACCTCTGTGATTGTTACTGCCGGGTCAGCCGGATGTGTACCTCAGACTGGGTGAAGCCGAAAGCTAGCATTCTTAAGGGAATATTCGGTCGGCGAACAAAAGATGATTTTTATTTATTTTCCATATCTGCCCCCAGATGTTTTTTCCTGTGTTTCCTATCGCAGTCCGGACATGCACTTTAGGGCATGCTTACCCAGGGAAAGGAACCCTTAACGGAACTATTCTCCCTGGAAGATGTTTCTTACTACCCATGTAATATAACATAACTAGTTGGGCACTTGTCTGTTCAAGCACCAATGACCCC
This sequence comes from Triticum dicoccoides, assembly GCF_002162155.2. Taxonomy (NCBI): domain Eukaryota; kingdom Viridiplantae; phylum Streptophyta; class Magnoliopsida; order Poales; family Poaceae; genus Triticum; species Triticum dicoccoides. Next base: position 172,144,019 of record NC_041386.1, on the reverse strand, counting down.
TACGCCTGGTCTCCACGCATACCCCGGTTCTTATATAACTGAGCGGGTATTCGATTACACTCCGGACTATCGGGTCCCGAGGTTGAACCGAAAAGGTCCGCCATGACAAATGATCCACAATCCGGCAAGAAGGCATTATACATGTCACTTTAATTACACAGTCATGCAGACTGACTAAATTCCTCCTCTATACCATCCAACGGGTGGTCTAGCCAACAATCCTGTTGGGAATACTTTGCGACTAATTCTACGTGCCCATAAACTAAGCTAACGGGGATCTCTTTTCCGTCAGGCCCCACAGGTCTAACCTCGGCCATGTGATTTGGGTCAGCCTTGGTGTACCGTGTCTTCACCATGGCCCAGGCTTCTCGGGCACCTTGTCGGCAGGCCGATATCTTCCATAATCGGAAGCGCCGCCGTGCTCCCTTGAGCTTCTCCGTAAGCTCTGCAACGCCTTCTCGCCGGGAGGCGGATGGCCACAAGGCCTGGGCAACACCTTGCATCACCTGCCGAACTTGTTCGTGCAGATGCGAGAGCTCGGATAGAAGATCACCTGCAGACTCGGGCATTTCCTCCGCAGGACGATCCGTCAGCATACCTACAGACATAACGTGTTAGTCGGCTTCTTCGCCGAACTCCTTCAAAAGGATTCGTTCAAGCACTTACTGAAAATGTCGCGCCTAAGCCGCTTTTTATCCTTCTCGGAGTCTGCAAGCTGGACTCGAATGTCTTTTAGTTCCACCCTCAGCTTGACATTGGCGTCTTGGAGATTGTTTTTCTCCCGCCTAACCTTAGTCAGCACGCATTTGCCAGCCTCTAGCTGTCGCACGACATGCTGGTCCTCCGGATTTTCTCCGGATTCATCTACAAAATCTATTGTTAGATCTGTAGCCACGCCGCACACTATATGGTAACCATCATTATTTAAAGTAAATGTTACCAGCGGGAGGCTTTTTCGGTTCCTGCAATGCGGCAACAGCGGCCCGCAGTTGGGTCTTGCATTCCTCCAGCTCCTGGGACAGCCTAGTATTCTTCTCTGTAAGAACCTGCACAATAAAGATGATCCTTAAATCAGTTCTGCTAACTATTTCAAGTCTCAGGGGCTACTGATACATATAAATCGCCAGATTTACTTACTCGTACATCCTTTACATACTGATCCGTGGCTCTGGCTAGACCATCTTGAGCAGCACGGAGGTACGCCTCTCCGGAATTAAAGGCATCAAATGCCTCTGGTGAGAAATAAGCGTCACGGAGTACGGCCCGGCGGCGCCTATGATTCATGGCGCTTTCCACTTCCGAGTTAGTAGCGGATAATCTATCAGCATCCTCTGTAGGGGGGCTATCAGGCGCCTGCCCCATATCGGCTTCCGCCTCTATGTCCGGTCCTGGCGCCCGACTGGTGGAGGCGTGATCAGCAACATCGCCGGACATATTCCGGCGAGCGTTTTCTCTATTAAAGAAACACGGGCGTCATTACATTTTGAGAAAGACGACAACCACGGAGCAGGGTTTTTATACCTTTGCGCTGGCGTCTCCGCCCTGACCGCCTTCCTTTTTGGCCTACCCGACCTCGGCGCCTCTTATTGGCGAGTTGCTGCGGGTTCCGCAGGGCGTCCCAAATGCCTTCCCTGTAAAAAATGTCATGTGTATATGGTGGGTGAAGTGTCTAAAAGGGGATCCTAGTTTTTGGAGTTGGGATTTTTGGTTTTTCTTACATGCGATGCAGGGAGCAGTCCGGGATAGTCGGTCATAATGGCCACCATGGTGTCGTCGCAGCTTAACTGATAGAACTGCCGGTATATCAGCTCCACGAAGATAACCGGATCTTCTTCAAGTCCGGAGTCGAGGGCCCGGTCAGGGTCCTCCGATTGTGGAGAGGGGTTGCTGACCTCCTTTATGGCTTTTCGTAGTTCCTACCGCAAACTGGCAAGGTGAATACTTACGACAAAGAATGTAGGAAAATGGAAGTAAGGGGATATAGCTTACCCAGCTTGGAGGATTGTACATGGAGAATCCATCCCGTGGCTTGATGCGGGTGAACTCCTCCTCCTCTCCCTTGAACAATTCGGACAGAATTTTTGCTAAAGCGGCAGCATCACCCGGACCCTTACGCCCGTAGAGGGTGGCGTCATCCGCCCCGTTGAAACACCACAAGGGGTGCCCACGGTATTGAAGTGGTTGCACTCCCCGTATTATGCAAATCGACATAACTTCGATTATTGTCAATCCTGATTGAGCCAGTGCTTTGATCCGGTTCATCAGATAGAGGACTTATCTGTTTTCTTCCACCTGGGGGCTCCGTGGGCGCCAACTTCGGCGCTTCTTCAGAGGAGCATTGTTGAACTCAGGAAGACCCCACCGAACAGGGTCCGGAAGGGGAACATCCTCCATATAAAACCATTCTGAAGGCCAGTCTTCGGACGACTTCTTCGGGGTACCGACAGGTATCCGGTATCGGCGATGCGCCATATTTCGGCTCTGTCCACTTGATAAAGTGATCCCCTCTGTGTGCGAGGGACGAGGCAAAATAGCCTTTTCCACAGCTCGAAGTGAGCCTCGCAGCCCAGGAACAACTTGCAGAGAGCAACATAGCCGGCGATATGTAGAATGGAGGCAGGGGTGAAATTGTGTAATTGGAGGCCGTAGAACTCCAAGAGCCCGCAGTGGAACGGATGAATTGGAAATTCGAGTCCCCTTAGTAAATAAGGAACAAGGCAGACCCGTTCCCCCATGGAGGGACAGGGAAAGCTCCCCGCTTGCTCCCCGCCATTGTAGGTGGCAAGCCCGGCTCGAACGGGCACCATATACGCCGGAGGGAGAAATCCCTTGGTCTGCAGTTCGACCAATTGACTGTGTGGGACTGAACACCTCTCCCAATCACCGGGCTTAGGGCTACGGGGGCGGGAGGAGGAGCTGCGGAGGTCGGCCATGCTGGAATGGATCTTTCCGAAACGCGCTCTGATGGACGCTCGCTGAGGGGAGGATGGTGTGGATCGGATCTAAGAATCCCTATCCCTTTAATAGACAATTTATTTATCTGGCTAGGGGGCAAATGTAAAAATGTCCTAGCGCCTCGTATTCATTCGACGCATGGGAGATAGCCCTTATTGGGCACCGAAGCCAAGAGGTTCAACATTTATGGGGCCGGACACTGCTTACAAACACTTGGAAATTGGAGAAGAACCCGCCTTGCAATGCCGAAGACAATACTGCACGCCGGACTCATCGTCATTGAAGCCTGGTTTGGGGGCTACTGAGCGAGTCCAGGATTAGTGGGTATCTAGACAGCCGGATTATATCCTTCGGCCGGACTGTTGGACTATGAAGATACAAGATTGAAGACTTCGTCCCGTGTCCGGATGGGACTCTACTTGGCGTGGAAGGCAAGCTAGGCAATACGGATATGTATATCTCCTCCTTTGTAACCGACCTTGTGTAACCCTAGCCCCCTCCGGTGTCTATATAAACCGGAGGGTTTAGGTCCATAGGACAACATACAATCAGACCATAGGCTAGCTTCTAGGGTTTAGCCTCTCCGATCTCCTGGTAGATCAACTCTTGTAATACTCATATCATCAAGAATAAATCAAGCAGGACGTAGGGTTTTACCTCCATCAAGAGGGCCCGAACCTGGGTAAAACGTCGTGTTCCCTGCCTCCTATTACCAACCGCCTTAGACGCACAGTTCGGGACCCCCTACCCGAGATCCGCCGGTTTTGTCACCGACAGTAGTCTTCGACAGGACTAGCTATCCCCCTCTTATTCCGGCATTTTGCAGTCTAGTCCACATATGCTACCCTTTTCCATTTGATACCAATGCATACATATGTAGTGTAGCTCCTTGCTTGCGAGTACTTTGGATGAGTACTCACGGTTGCTTTGCTCCCCCTTTTCCCCCTTTCTATGCCCGATTGTTGCGACCAGACGTTGGAGTCCACGACCAGACGCCACTGTCGATTATGACTGCTACTACTCGGGAGGTGCCTACTACTACGTGCAGGCCACTGACGACGACCAGGAGTAGTTTAGGAGGATCCCAGGCAGGAGGCCTGTGCCTGTTTTGATATGTATCCCAGTTTTGCTAGCCTTCTTAAGGCAAACTTGATTAACTTATGTCTGTACCCAGATATTGTTGCTTCCACTAACTCGTCTATGATCAATCTCTTCTATTAGAGCCCTCGAGGCCCCTGGCTTGTAATATGATGCTTGTATGACTTATTTTATTTGTAGAGTTGTGTTGTGATATCTTCCCTGAGTCCCTGATCTTGATCATACACGTTTGCATGTATGATTAGTGTACAGTCAAATCAGGGGCGTCACAAGTTGGTATCAGAGCCGACTGCATGTAGGAATCCCCTCCTACACTCCTTGGCCGGAATCGAGTCTACACATTTCAAAACTTTTTACTAACATGGTTGTGTGTCTTATGGGCCCACATCACCATTTGGGTGGTATTAGGATATTTTACTCCTCGATCTTTACTCCCGGACTCTGAACTCTCTTCTACTCGGGTTAAACGAATTTACTAACTCTAACATTAGGATCTCGTGACCACGTTCACCCCAAAGTTGGATAAGCCCTAGTTAATCCTTAGAGTAGTATTTCGAACTACATCCACACTATCATTTGACTCCTTTGAAAAATCTTTGTTTTCAGATGGAACCCACGAGGCAGGTCGTGCGCCACACAACGGCCATTGGTGTCTCGAGATCACCTACTGTGTTAGCTGAGATGATGACCTATCTGGGTTATCACTGGCACCCTGAGTACACCGTGTACAAGCAGTACCAGGACTTTAACCAGGAGCAGTACCGTGCCATCGTCCAGCTCTACTCTCGGGAGTATGACTCCAGTACTGTGCTACACACTACTCATGGTGTTGGAGTGACTATCGACATGGCAGTCCATGATGCTGCTTATGCTGCTCTGACACGTCTTCATGGAGAGTATCGGGAGTTGGACACCTCTCCTTTCAGGCACATTGCTATCGCATCCCATGTTGGTGCAGAGGGATACTACACTGCTGCCTACTCCATTGTCACCTGAGAGCCCTTCTACCATCAGAACCTGGTTCTGCATGCTGATGGGCTGGATAGAGCTAACCGAGCTCTTCGCCACGAGTTGTACACCACCCGTAAGCACCTTTACCATGATCTGACGCTGTTGCACCCCCTTGTCCGATCTGGTGATCTGTCGCGATCTGTGGTCTACCCAGCCAGGACCGTGATGCCCTAGGGTGTCGGTGGCCAGATGTGGGAGGCTACTCTCTCGCACTTGGTCCTCTTCTGTCACCTGAGCGTCGGGTTCTGCACCAAAGTATCTGCGGACCCCAAGCTACTGACGTGGAGGACTTCCCGTCGCGTCACTACCAGCTGTCAGGCTACACCTACCTCGACAGTTCCTCCTGGGACTGATGTAGGCTTGCTTGTTAGTGTTAGATGCATTCGCCGCGAGCATGCATGCCGCCTATGATGTATTTAGTCTATGTACTGAACTATGTGTACCGAACTATATGCATGATCCCTTTTGTAAGATATGTCGACTACTATGTAGTATCTATCATGCTTCTTTCATTGTGCATGCTTCATTGTGAATGATGCTTGTCTTTGCAAATTTCTCAATGCTGAACTACCCCGGTTATATTTTAGCAGGATGGTTAGACCAGGTGGTCGTGGTCGTGGTGTCCATCCCCCACCACCGCCTGTGTACATGGCTGGTATGATGCAACAGTTCGAGCTGAATCGCTAGTTCATGGAGAATATTATGTCTCAGTTTCCTTGCCCCAATATGAACCAGCAGCCAGCCTAGGTGACTCTGCAGAATTTCATGCGCCTCAACCCAACTGTCTACCGCAGCTCAACTCAGCCTCTGGATGCTGATGAATGGCTCCGTGACATCACCTATGAGATGGAGTCTGCTGATGTAGCCCGTGCCAGCTATGTCACCTTTGCTTCCTTCTTCTTGAAGGGACCCGCTGCTCAATGGTGGGATAGCCACAGGCGTACTCTGCCGGTTGGAACAATCATCACCTGGCCAGACTTCCAAGCTGCTTTCCGTGCCCGCTTCATTCCTTAGGGAGTCATGGACCGGAAGAAGCGTGAGTTCCGCAGCCTCACCCAGGGCAACAAAGCTGTCGAAGCTTATTAGCGGGAGTTTCTGGATTTATCCCGCTATGCTGAAGAAGACATTGCAACTGATGCACGTAGACAGGAGAAGTTCCGTGATGGCCTTCAAGCTGACATCAACCTCACACTTCTAGTGCATGACTTTGCTGATTTCGCCACCTTGGTGAACAAGGCCATCAATGTCGAAACTGGTCTGCAGGAACACCAGAGCTCTTACAGGCGCAACCGTGACATGGGCTCATCTTCTGGCCCGTCCTCGCAGAAGCGTAGGATATGGATTCCCAGCAGCATGTACCAGCCAACTTCACCTGCTCCAAGACAGTCCTATGCTGCACCGTGTCTGCCTCCCCCACCAACTAGGTAGCCAAGACTTCCAGCTCCACCACCCCGAGCTCCTGTTCCCACTCCCAATAATGGTCTATGCTACAAGTGTGGTCAACCAGGTCACCTCGCCAGGAACTGCTTTCAGAACCAGAATCAACTGGCCCTTCCCGCAGCTGGCCGTGGAAGCAACCATCCCCGCAACACCAATGCCAAGTCTTATGGTCGTGTTCATGCCAACCACGTTGATCTCAATGAAGCTCAAGACCAGCCTGCTACTGTGATGGGTACACTCCTTGTTAATTCAGTACCTGCATCTGTCTTATTCGATTCAGGAGCATCGCATTCATTCATGTCAGAAGATTTTGCATACACGCATGACGTTAGATGTGAGGAGATGAACACTTCGGTAGTGGTAAAAACCCCCATGGGACAATTTCAAACCTCCATGGTTGGCATCGACGTCCCCGTGGAAATCGAAGGGCTAGAATTCTATGCCTCTCCCATTATCCTGAAGTCGTCTAACATCGACCTCATTCTGGGAATGGATTGGTTGAAAGCGCATATTGCTTCTATAGTTTGCGCCACTAAGACTGTCCATCTGCTACACCCTTTTGATGAAATAGTTACTTACCAAGCTCATCTGGTTCAGAATGCTGAGGCACGGCTTTATGCCTTGAATGCTGCACCACTCGAGGGCATTGAAAACATTCCCGTTGTTCGCGAATTCCGGGACATCTTTCCGGAAGAACTTGCAGGGATTCTCCCTGCTAGAGCTGTCGAATTCATCATCGACTTGAAACCAGGCACCACCCCTATAGCCAAACGACCCTACAAGATGCCGCCGCATGAACTCATTGAGCTTAAGGAGGAAATCGACAAATCTCTTCACAAAGGTTTCATTCGCCCTAGTTGCTCTCCTTGGGGAGCACCTTCTCTCTTTGTTAAGAAGAAGGATTGGACAAACTGATTAGTCCAAGATTATCATCCTATTAACCAAGCCACTATCCAGAACAAATATCCCCTCCCTCGGATCAATGATATATATGATCAACTGGCTGGTTCATCAGTGTTCTCCAAACTCGACTTGAGGTTGGGTTACCACCAGATTCATGTTCATGAATAGGATACCCCAAAGACCGCCTTCGTGACTCGGTATGCATGGATCATACGAGTACACCCTCATGTCTTTCGGCTTAACCAATGCTCCAGCCACCTTCTCTCGCCTGATGAACTATATATTCATGGATTACCTCGACAAGTTCGTCATGGTTTATTTGGATGATATCCTGGTATTTTCCAAGAACAAGGAAGAACATGCTGAACATCTTCGTCTTGTGCTGGAAAAGCTTCGAGAGCATCAACTCTACGCTAAGTTTTCCAAGTGTGAATTCTGGCTTCCCGATGTAACGTATCTTGGGCATGTCATCTCCAAGGATGGTATCGCCGTCAACCCTAAACGAGTCTAGGCTATTCTCGATTGGACTCCTCCGAAGAATGTCAAGCAAGTCCGAAGTTTTCTCGGTCTCGCCAGCTATTGCCGTCGATTCGTCGAAAACTTCTCCAAGATCATTAGGCCTCTGACTAACCTATTGCATAAGGGTGTCAATTTCCAATGGACAGACAAGTGTCAGAAAAGTTTCCACGCGCTCAAAGACAAGTTGACTTCTGCCCCAGTGCTTGCTCCACCTGATACTAAGAAGGACTTCGTCATTTACTATGACGCTTCCTGTCAAGGATTAGGCTGTGTCCTAACGCAAGAGCGTGGAGTGATTGCTTATGCCTCTCGTCAACTGCGCCCTCACGAAGAAAACTACCCAGTTCACGACCTTGAGCTTGCTGCTGTCATTCATGCTCTGAAACAGTGGTGACATTACCTTCTCAGTAATCGTTGCGAGATCTTCACCGACCACCAAAGTCTGAAGTATTTGTTTACTCAGCCAGACCTGAACCTGCGTCAGCAGAGATGGATGGAGACTGTTGCGGACTTTGACTTGGGCATTTCCTATACACCAGGCAAGGCTAATGTAATGGCTGATGCCTTAAGCCGCAAGTCTTACTGCAACCACCTCCAGGTTCACAAAGTTCAGCCCCTCGCTTGTTGAAGAATTCAGAAAGTTGAACCTCCATATTGTTCCTCCTGGTGCACTCACTCCCCCTCCTCCTGAGTGTCGCAAGATGAACCTCCACGTTGTTACCCAGGGTTCTCTCAATACCCTGGTTGCTATACCATATCTCATGAACAGCGTCAAAACGATACAGAAGTATGACTCTCAAGCCCACAAGATTAAGCGCTACCTCGCCAAAGGCAAGCCCTCATTCTTCACCATTGCTGATGATGGCACCTTGTACTTCAAGCGCCGCCTAGTGGTGCCATGTTCAGAGGAAAGCCAGGATATGACACGGGAGGTTATGAAAGAAGGTCATGATACGCCTTTGTCTATTCATCCTGGTAGTACAAAGATGTACCAGGACATTTGTCAAAGATTCTGGTGGTCTAATATGAAGTAAGACATTGCTCGTTATGTTGCTGAGTGTGACATTTGTCGTCGTATCAAAGCAGAACATTAAAGTCCTGCTGGAACTCTGCAACCTATCTCTATTCCTGGATGGAAACGGGACCATGTTGAAATGGACTTTGTCACTGGGTTCCCCAAATCGCAGAAAGGTAATGATGCTATTCTTGTCGTCATTGACCGGCTTTCTAAAGTTGCACATTTTCTGGCGGTCAAAGAAACAATCACTGCTGATCAGCTTGCAACTCTCTACATGTCCAGAATTGTTTCACTTCACAGTATTCCACTAGTTATCAGTTCAGACCGTGGCAGCTTGTTCACTTCAAGATTCTGGGCAAGTTTCCAAGAAGCTATGGGAACTCATTTGTCGTTCAGTACTGCGTTTCATCCTTAGTTGCAAGGTCAAGTTGAACGTGTCAACCAAGTTCTCGAAGACATGCTTCGAGCGTGTGTAACTTCCTTCGGCAAGAAATGGGAGGAATCTCTTCCATATGCCGAGTTATCTTATAATAATAGCTATCAAGCTAGTCTGAAGATGGCCCCTTTGAAGTGTTATATGGACAAAAGTGTCGAACCCCTATGAACTGGTCAAAAACTGGGGAACATCCACTCTTTGGTCCGGATATTATCCAACAGGCCGAAGAACAAGTCCGCATTATTCGCGAGAATCTCAAGACTGCTCAGTCATGTTAGAAAAGTCAGTATGACCGTCATCACAAAGACATGGTCTATCAAGCTGGTGAAAAGGCTTATCTTCGAGTTACACCATGAAGGGTGCTCACCGCATTGGGATCAAGGGTAAGCTAGCTCCTTGCTATATTGGCCCATTCACTATCCTCGAAAGGCGTGGAAAAGTGGCATATCAACTGAAGCTTCCGCCAAACCTTTCTCAGGTTCACAATGTGTTCGACGTGTCACAGCTCCGCCATTGCTTGAAGGACACAATCCGAGTAGTGGATCATGAAGTTCTCAAATTGCAACAGGACCTCACCTATAAAGAGCATCCGGTCCGCATTCTTGACCAAGCTGAACGCCGAACACGTCAGAAGGTGATCAAATTCCTCAAGGTCCAGTGGTCGCATCACTCTAAAGATGAAGCCACTTGGGAGCGCGAGGACCGCCTGCGTGATGAATACCCCGCACTGTTTCCTTCAACCTCCTAAATCTCGGGACGATATTTCTTGTAGTGGAGGAGAATTGTCACGCCCGGATAATCAAGCTACAGTAACCTCTGCTAATGATGCCACATCACCTCCGTTACTATTGCTAATCTCGCGTTGGATCAAAACTGTTCGAATTCAAGTTTGGATTATTAACAAACATGAAAACTTTTCAAACATCAAAACTAAAATATTTGGTATGTGGCATAATTACATATACTAAATTAGGTGACCATCTTGGTATTTTACTAAAACTAAATTATATTGAAAATTAGAGAAAACGGTAAAGAAAGAAAATAAATAAAAAGAACAAAACAAAACAGAAAAACAAAAGAAAATATAGAATCCCCCTGTTGGGCCATCCGGCCCAGTTGGCAGCCAGGCCATCCCGCTGGCCCAACCGGCCACCCCCACACTCCCCATAACCCCATATCGGTGGAAACCCTAACCGACACCCCACCCCACTCTCTCCTCCCACTCATCCCCTCACGTCGCTCTCTCCCTCCCCGATCCAGATCTGGATCGGGGAACGAACCACCACGCCGCCGCCCAGACCACGTCGAAGCCGCCTCGTCGAAATGGACCTCCCTGCCGGACTGCCTCCCCGTCGCAGGCTGTCCTCATCTTCCTCCCCGCGCCCCACTGCCACTCCCCTACGTGCCTCCGTGAGAACCCCCTGTCTCCTCTTTTCCCATGTCCTCATCGCGCATAGCCGGCCCCGCCCCGTGCCCGCTCCCTTTGCCTCGCGCGCGCCCCGCGCCTCCCGCCTTTGGTCGTGCTCGCGTGCTCCCGCGCGAGGCCTCGGCCAGCCGCTACTCTCTGCTTCCCCTACACGCCCGCGCTTCCCCGCTCCCGACCAAGCCGCGCCTTGTTTTCCCCGGCATACTGTACGTGCCTGCACCAGCAACCGCGTCCGCCCCCTGGCCGCTCGAAGCTGCTGAGCGTGCCCTCGCGTGCACGTCCATGATTGTCCGTGTCACGGCTCGCCGACGCACACCCTCACCTCACCGTTGTGCTGCCATTGCCGCTGCACGTCGGCCCGCGGCGCTCCCCTCCCCTGCTGCTCTTTCTCCGTGCATCGCGTCGTCGCCTCTCCCCCTCCTGCGGCCGTCCGCGCGGCCCCACTCCGGCGCTGCCTCCTGCTGCCACCGCGGTTCGCCCCTTTGCCGTGCCCGCCTTGGCTCCCTGCTCTATCGTGGTCTCGTCTCCGGCTGCAGCCGCCTCCACCTCCCCCTCGCGCGACCCCCCTCCGTCGTCCTCTGCTGCGGGCCTGCCTCGCCGGTGCCGTTCCCGGCCAGCCTCGCCGCGGCACCGGTCGTCGCCCGACGCCGATGCCCATCTGCGCCACTCGGTCCTCGCTTGGTCGAGCACCTCTAGCGCCCGCAGCCCGTAACCATTCGGGCCCCACGGCCCCAAAATGTTTTTAAGAAAAAAAGAATTAAGAAAATAATAATAATAATAATAATAATAATTCAAGAATTAATTAACTTAATTATTTTTGATTAATTAAACTAATCAATTAACTAAACTAAGTAAACTTGTTTAGTTAGTCTTAGTCAATGACAGTGGGACCCACATGTCAGTTTGACTTAGTCAACTGACTGTTTGACTGCTAACGTCATGCTGACGTCATCAAGCACTATTCTGGATAATGTTGAATTAAAATAATTAAATAAATGCTAAAAAAGATTTAAATCTTTTAAAATCAATATAAAATATATCGTAGCTCGGATGGAAAAAATTTGTACATGAAAGTTGCTCAGAACGACGAGATGAATCCGGATGCGGGGCCCGTTCGTCCGCCACATCCCTAGGATAGCGAACACACAACTTTCCCCCTCCGATTCATCTGTCCGAAAACGCGAAACACTGGGGATACTTTCCCGGATATTTCCCCCCTTCACCGGTATCACCGCTTGCTGCGTTAGGGCACACCTAGCACCGTTACTTGTCATGTCATGCATCGATATGCATCTGTTTGCATTGTATTCATTGTTTCTTCCCCCTCTTCTCTCCGGTAGACTACGAGACTGACGCCACTGCTAGTGCCCCAACCGACTACGTTGTTGACGACCCCTACTTTCCAGAGCAACCAGGCAAGGCCCCCCCCCCTTGATCACCAGATATCGCCTATTCTTCTCTCTAGTGCTAATATTAGAGTAGTGTAGCATGTTACTGCTTTTCGTTAATCCTATTCTATTGCATAGCCTGTCCTTGCTAGTACTATTGTTACCTTTACCTGCAATCCTAAATGCTTAGTATAGGATGCTGGTTTATCATCAGTGGCCCTACATTCTTGTCAGTCTGCCATGCTATACTATCGGGCCGTGATCACGTCAGGTGTTGATCACGGGTATATACTATACATATTACACATGATACGTGTTGTGACTAAAGTCGGGTCGGCTCGTTGAGTACCCGCGGTTGATTCACGAATTGGGGGCTGAAAGGACATACTTTCCCGACGACTCTCTGTGTGGATCTTTGTGGCGGAGCGACAGGGCAGGTTGAGACCACCCAGGAGAGACGTGGGCCTAGCCCTGGTGGGCATTCGTGGTTACTTCAAAATAACACTCTTAACGAGATCTTGGTATTTGATCTGAGTCTGGCCACTGGCCTATACGCACTAACCAACTAAGCGGGAACAGTTGTGGGCACTCGACGTCGTGGTATCAGCCAAAGCCTTCGTGACGTCAGCGACTGAGCGGCGCGCGCCGGGTTGGACCGCGTGACGCAACTTCCTTTGTAATGGAGGTTGCTAGGTATGCTCACCGGCCGCGTACGCAACGTGCAGGTGTGCAATGGGTGATGGGCCCAGACCCCTGCGTGTATAGGATTTAGACCGGCGTGCTGACCTCTCTGTTGTGCGTAGGTAGGGCTGCGACGTGTTGATATTCTGAGGCCGGGCATAACCCAGAAAAGTGTGTCCGGACAAAGGGGATCGAGCGTGTTGGGAAATGTGGTGCACTGATACATCTCCAATGTATCTATAATTTTTGAATGTTCCATGCTATATCATATTCTGTTTTGGGCATTATTGGGATTTATTATACACTTTTATATTATTTTTGGGACTAACCTATTAACTGGAGGCCCAACCCAGAATTGTTGTTTTTACCTATTTTACGGTTTGGCAGAAAAAGAATATCAAACGGAGTCCAAACGGAATGAAACCTTCGGGAACGTGATTTCCGAAACGAACATGATCCAGAGGACTTGGACCCTATGTCAAGCAATCAACGAGGAGGGCACGAGGTAGGGGGCGCCTACCCCCCAAGTGCGCCCTCCACCCTCGTGGGCCCACTGTTGCTCCAGCGACGTACTCCTTCCTCCTATATATACCTACGTACCCCCAAACTACCAGAGACAGAGCCAGAACCCTAATTCCACCGCCGTAACTTTATATATCCACGGGATCCCATCTTGGGGCCTTTTTCAGAGCTCTGCCGGACGGGGCATCGATCATGGAGGGATTCTACATCAACACCATAGCCTCTCCGATGAAGTGTGAGTAGTTTACTTCAGACCTACGGGTCCATAGTTATTAGCTAGATGGCTTCTTCTCTCTTTTTGGATCTCAATACAAAGTTCTCCCCCTCTCTTCTGGAGATCTATTCGATGCAATCTTCTTTTGCGGTGTCTTTGTTGAGACTGATGAATTGTGGGTTTATGATCAAGTTTACCTATCAACAATATTTGAATCTTCTATGAATTCTTTTATGTATGATTGGTTATCTTTGCAAGTCTCTTCGAATTATCAGTTTGGTTTGGCCTACTAGATTGATCTTCCTTGCAATGGGAGAAGTGCTTAGCTTTGGGTTCAATCTTGCGGTGTCCTTTCTGAGTGACAGTAGGGGCAGCAAGGCACGTATTGTATTGTTTCCATTGAGGATAACAAGATGGGGTTTATATCATATTGCATGAGTTTATCCCTCTACATCATGTCATCTTGCTTAAAGTGTTACTCTGTTATCTTGAACTTAATACTCTAGATGCATGCTGGATAGCGGTCGATGTGTTGAGTAATAGTAGTAGATGCAGGCAGGAGTCAGTCTATTTGTCTCGGACGTGATGCCTATATACATGATCATACATAGATATTCTCAGAACTATGCTCAATTCTGTCAATTCCTCAACAGTAATTTGTTCACCCACCGTAAATACTTATGCTCTTGAGAGAAGCCATTAGTGAAACCTATGGCCCCCGGGTCTATCTTCCATCATATTAATCTTCCAATACTTAGTTATTTCCTTTTCCATTTATTTTACTTTGCATCTTTTATTTATCTTTATCATAAAAAATACCAAAAATATTATCTTATCATATCTATCAGATCTCACTCTCGTAAGTGACCGTGTAGGGATTGACAACCCCTTATCAGTAGGTGCGAGGGACTTGTGCGCGGCCTCCTACTGGATTGATACCTTGGTTCTCAAAAACTGAGGGAAATACTTACGCTACTTTGTTGCATCACCCTTTCCTCTTCAAGGGAAAACCAATGCAAGTGCTCAAGCGGTAGCAAGAAGGATTTCTAGCGCCGTTGCCGGGGAGTCTACGCAAAAGTCAACATACCAAGTACCCATCACAAACCCTTATCTCCCGCATTACATTATTTGCCATTTGCCTCTCATTTTCCTCTCCCCACACTTCACCCTTGCTGTTTTATTTGCCCTTCTTCTGCTTGTCTTTCCACTTTCTTTGATGTCTTACTTGGCTCGTTTGCTCGTTTGGTTGGAATAGTTGTTTATTTATTACTAAACAGAGAACCTAAACATCTATGGATCCTCACCCGCTTGCTAATCTTTTTAAGAGATCAAATTATGGTGAACCAATTGCTAGTGAGTTTTGTGCACTAGATTATCTTTATGAAGTTTTGCTTGAAATTCATGAATCTGAAAATTGTGATAAAGTACTTTATGGAGTGATTCACGATGAATCTTTGAATAAAAAGCATGATTGCAATGATGACAGTATAAATTCTATTAATGTCAGTTGTGCTAATAATATGCAAAACCCTAAGTTTGGGTATGCTAGTTTTGCTATGTCTACTACTTGTTGCACTGATCATGATTGGGGTGATTCTTCTTTTGATCTCGAAAATTTATTTAAGCCCCATGATGAATATGAGATTGATGATAGTTTTTGCAATATTATTGAAACTGGGTTTGGAAGAGTGTCAACTTTAGATCCCACATATTTGGAGAATGTTCAATCTTATGAAAATTTTGATAAAAGTGGATTTGGAGAAGTCATGACTTTAGTTAATGTTAATCCCACTATTTTGGAAGAGTGTCAAATTTGCATGCATGTGGATCGTGTTGAAAATATTTTACGTGCTAGCTATTTTGTTGAATTTTCTTATGATCCTACATGTAATTATTATGAGAGAGGAAAATATGGTGGTATAAATTTTCATGTTACTAAATTACCTCTCGTTATGTTGAGATTGCTACTGTTTCTTTCTGCTTTCTTGCATATGCTAGTTTTTGCTTGCCTTGATAATTTGTTTGCCTATAATATGCCTATGCATAGGAAGTATGTTATACTTAGATGTGTTTGTCACGTGTTTTATGATGCTCTCTTTGTGCTTCAATTCTTGTCTTTCATGTGAGCATCGTTCAAATCTTATGCCTAGCTATAAGGCTTTAAAGAAAAGCGCTTGTTGGGAGAAAACCCAATATTTTTACTTGCTGTTATTTAATAAATAATTTATCTAGCCTCTGTTTTGGTTATGTTTTTTGTGTTTAAATAGTGTTTGTGCCATGTAGAACTGTTGGGAAGACTTGGGGAAAGTCTTTTTAATCTTGCTGTAAAAAACAGAAACTTTAGCGCTCACGAGAATTGCTGCCATTTTTATTTGGAAAGTGATATTTAGTTAATTGTTTTTGAATATTATTAATAGATAAATTCCTCACGTCCAGCAATTTATTTTAGAATTTTTGGGGTTCCAGATCTTGCGTTAGCTACAGATTACTACAGACTGTTCTGTTTTTGACAGATTCTGTTTTTCGTGTGTTGTTTATTTTGATGAATCTATGGCTAGTAAAATAGTTTATAAACCATAGGGAAGTTGGAATACAGTAGGTTTAACACCAATATAAATAAAGAATGAGTTCATTACAGTACCTTGAAGTGGTGTTTTGTTTTCTTTCGCTAACGGAGCTCACGAGATTTTCTACTTTAAGTTTTGTGTTGTGAAGTTTTCAAGTTTTGGGTAAAAGATTTGATGGATTATGGAAGAAGGAGTGGAAAGAGCCTAAGCTTGGGGATGCCCATGGAACCCCAAGATAATCTAAGCACACCTAAAATCCAAAGCTTGGGGATGCCCCGGAAGGCATCCCCTTTTTCGTCTACTTCCATCGGTAACTTTACTTGGAGCTATATTTTTATTTACCACATGATATGTGTTTTGCTTGGAGCCTCTTGTATTATTTGAGTATTTATTTGTTAGTTTTCCACAATCATCCTTGCTGTACACACCTTTTGAGAGAGACACACATGATTCGGAAATTGTTAGAATACTCTATGTGCTTCACTTATACCTTTTGAGTTATATATTTTTTGCTCTAGTGCTTCACTTATATCTTTTAGAGCACGTCGGTGGATTTGTTTTATAGAAACTATTGTTCTCTCATGCTTCACTTAGATTATTTTGAGATCCCTACAAAACATCATGGTAATTTTCTTTAATTATGTTAGGCATTCAAGATTAATAAAAAAATTCTTGTGAGTGTGTTGAATACTATGAGAAGTTTGATACTTGATAATTGTTTTGAGATATGGAGATGGTAATATTAGAGTCATGCTAGTCGAGTAGTTGTGAATTTGATAAATACTTGTGTTAAAGTTTGTGATTCCCGTAGCATGCATGTATGGTGAACCGTTATGTGATGAAGTCGGAGCATGATTTATTTATTGATTGTCTTCCTTATGAGTGGCGGTCAGGGACGAGCGATGGTCTTTTCCTACCAATCTATCCCCCTAGGAGCATGCGCGTAATACTTTGCTTTGATAACTTGTAGATTTTTGCAATAAGTATATGAGTTATTTATGACTAAGGTTGAGTCCATGGATCATACACACTTTTCTTCCTTCCACCATTGCTAGCCTCTCTAATACCGCGCACCTTTTGCCGGTATCATACGCCCACCATATACCTTCCTCAAAACAGCCACCATACCTACTTATCATGGCATTTCCATAGACATTCTGAGATATATTGCCATGTAACTTTCCACCGTTCTGTTTACTATGACACGCTCCATCATTTTCATATTGCTTTGCATGATCATGTAGTTGACATTGTATTTGTGGCAAAGCCACCATTCATAATTCTTACATACATGTCACTCTTGATTGATTGCATATCCCGGCACACCGCCGGAGGCATTCACATAGAGTCATATTTTGTTCTAAGTATCGAGTTGTAATTGTTGAGTTGTAAGTAAATAAAAGTGTGATGATCATCATTTTTAGAGCATTGTCCCAAATGAGGATAGGATGATGGAGACTATGATTCCCCCACAAGGCGGGATGAGACTCCAGACGAAAAAAAGAGGCCATAAAAAAATAAAAGTCCCAAATAAAAAAATATGAGAGAAAAAGAGAGAAGGGACAATGCTACTATCCTTTTACCACATTTGTGCTTCAAAGTAGCACCATGATCTTCATAATAGAGAGTCTCCTATGTTATCACTTTCATATACTAGCGGGAATTTTTCATTATAGAACTTGGCTTGTATATTCCAATCATGGGCTTCCTCAAAATGCCCTAGGTCTTCGTGAGCAAGCGAGTTGGATGCACACCCAATTAGTTCCTTTTGTTGAGATTTCATGTACTTATATCTCTAGTGCATCCGTTGCACGGCAATCCCTACTCACTCACATTGATATCTATTGATGGGCATCTCCATAGCCCGTTGATACGCCTAGTTGATGTGAGACTATCTTCCTCTTTTTATCTCCTCCACAACCACCATTCTATTCCACCTAAAGTGCTATGTCCATGGCTCACGCTCATGTATTGTGTGAAGATTGAAAAGTTTGAGAACACCAAAAGTATGAAATAATTTCTTGGCTTGTCATCAGGGTTGTGCATGATTTAAATACTTTGTGTGGTGAAGATAGAGCATAGCCAGACTATATGATTTTGTAGGGATAACTTTCTTTGGCCATGTTATTTTGAAGAGACATAATTGCTTAGTTAGTATGCTTGAAGTATTATTATTTCTATGTCAATATTGAACTTTTGTCTTGATTCTTTTGGATCTGAATATTCATACCACAATTAAGAAGAATTACATTCAAATTATGCCAAGTAGCATTCCACATCAAAAATTCTATTTTTACCATTTACCTACTCGAGGACGAGCAGGAATTAAGCTTGGGGATGCTTGATACGTCTCCAATGTATCTATAATTTTTCATTGTTCCATGCTATATTATATTCTGTTTTGGACATTATTGGGCTTTATTATACACTTTTATATTATTTTTGGGACTAACCTATTAACCGGAGGCCCAACCCAGAATTGTTGTTTTTTTTGCCTATTTTAGGGTTTCGCAGAAAAAGAATATCAAACGGAGTCCAAACGGAATGAAACCTTCGGGAACGTGATTTTCGGAACGAACATGATCCAGAGGACTTGGACCCTACGTCAAGCAATCAACGAGGAGGGCACGAGGTAGGGGGAAGCGCCTACCCCACCCCCCCAGGCGCGCCCTCCACCCTCGTGGGCCCCCTGTTGCTCCACCGACGTACTCCTTCCTCCTATATATATACCTACGTACCCCCAAACTACCAGATACGGAGCCAATACCCTAATTCCACCACCGTTACTTTCCGTATCCATGAGATCCCATCTTGGGAGCTTTTTCAGAGCTCCGTCGGAGGGGGCATCGATCACGGAGGGCTTCTACATCAACACCATAGCCTCTCCGATGAAGTGTGAGTAGTTTACTTCAGACCTACGGGTCCATAGTTATTAGCTAGATGGCTTCTTCTCTCTTTTTGGATCTCAATACAAAGTTCTCCCCCTCTCTTGTGGAGATCTATTCGATGTAATCTTCTTTTGCGGTGTGTTTGTTGAGACCGGTGAATTGTGGGTTTATGATCAAGTTTATCTATGAACAATATTTGAATCTTCTTTGAATTCTTTTATGTATGATTGGTTATCTTTGCAAGTCTCTTCGAATTATCACTTTGGTTTGGCCTACTAGATTGATCTTTCTTGCAATGGGAGAAGTGCTTAGCTTTGGGTTCAATCTTGTGGTGTCCTTTCCTAGTGACAGTAGGGGCAGCAAGGCATGTATTATATTGTTGCCATCGAGGATAACAAGATGGGGTTTATATCATATTGCATGAGTTTATCCCTCTACATCATGTCATCTTGCTTAAAGCGTTACTCTGTTATCTTGAACTTAATACTCTAGATGCATGCTGGATAGCGGTCGATGTGTGGAGTAATAGTAGTAGATGCAGGCAGGAGTCAGTCTACTTGTCTTGGACATGATGCCTATATACATGATCATACCTAGTTACTATGATCAATTCTGTCAATTCCTGAACAGTAATTTGTTCACCCACCGGAAATACTTATGCTCTTGAGAGAAGCCACTAGTGAAACCTATGGCCCCCGGGTCTATCTTCCATCATATTAATCTTCCAATACTTAGTTATTTCCTTTGACATTTATTTTACTTTGCATCTTTTATTTATCTTTATCATAAAAAATACCAAAAATATTATCTTATCATATCTATCAGATCTCACTCTCGTAAGTGACCGTGTAGGGATTGACAACCCCTTATCGCGTTGGTTGCGAGGATTTATTTGTTTGTGTAGGTGCGAGGGACTTGTGCGCGGCCTCCTACTGGATTGATACCTTGGTTCTCAAAAACTGAGGGAAATACTTACGCTACTTTGTTGCATCACCCTTTCCTCTTCAAGGGAAAACCAATGCAGGTGCTCAAGAGGTAGCATGCACCCCTGCAGGGAAGTTGATCTATTCGAATAGCCGTGTCCCTCGGTAAAAGGACGACCCAGAGTTGTACCTTGACCTTATGACAACTAGAACCGGATACTTAATAAAACACACCTGTCGGTGTCAAAACCGGCGGATCTCGGGTAGGGGGTCCCGAACTGTGCGTCTAGGCCGGATGGTAACAGGAGGCAAGGAACACGATGTTTTACCCAGGTTCGGGCCCTCTTGATGGAGGTAAAACCCTACGTACTGCTTGATTAATATGGATGATATGGGTAGTACAAGAGTAGATCTACCACGAGATCAAGGAGGCTAAACCCTAGAAGCTAGCCTATGGTATGATTGTTGTATGATGAAGTTGTCCTACGGACTAAAACCCTCCGGTTTATATAGACACCGGAGAGGGTTAGGGTTACACAAAGTCGGTTACAATGGTAGGAGATCTTGAATATCCGCATCGCCAAGCTTGCCTTCCACGCCAAGGAAAGTCACATCCGGACACGGGACGAAGTCTTCAATCTTGTATCTTCATAGTCCTAGACTCCGGCTGAAGGTATAGTCCGGCTACCCGAACACCCCCTAATCCAGGACTCCCTCAGTAGCCCCTGAACCAGGCTTCAATGACAACGAGTCCGGCGCATAGATTGTCTTCAGCATTGCAAGGCGGGTTCTTCCTCCAAATTCTTCATAAAAGTTTGTAAACACCAAGAGTAGTGTCCGGCTCTGCAAAATAAGTTTCCATGTATTGCCACAGAGAGAATAATATTAACACAAATCTAATCTGCTGACGTATTCCACAGCGTGACATCACACTACGGCCAAGCCTTTATTCGCATCGTTTTCACTTTTCCACCTCAGCGTGTTTTGCGAGGCGGCTTCCTTGGCACGTCTTGTCAAACCAGAGATCGTGTCCCCCATTTACGGGATTCTCGTCAATACGGATGTGGGTAACCCAACCGCGCCATTTATCATGGTGCTTGGGAGGCAAGCGAGTTTTACTAGGCTGGTGGGGATGCATAGTCGCATCCACTCATATAAGGGGATAATGATCCACCTTTTTACCTACGCCTTCTTCCTCCTTTGCCTATCCATCTTCTGCGCACCCGAGCTCCAGCGCCCAAGCCCGCACTTCCTACCTCAACCTTCTCCAACAATGTCCGGAGTGGGAGGCAAGTGGATAGTCTCCTCCATCATGGAGGGCCATGTCAAAAGGCTAAGGAAGGCTGGATACCTGTCCAAAGACATCGCACACCGGCTTCCTAAGGAGGGGCAGCTTCTCCCCACCCCAAGGCCCCATGTGAGGGTAGTATTTCTTCCCTACTTCCTCCGCGGACTGGGTTTTCCTCTCCACCCATTTGTCCGCGGTCTCATGTTCTACTATGGCCTAGATTTCCATGATCTGGCCCCGAACTTCATCCTCAATATCTCAGCATTTATCGTCGTGTGCGAGGCTTTCCTCTGCATCTACCCCCATTTCAGCCTTTGGCTCAAGAGCTTCAACGTCAAGCCAAAGGTGGTGCGCGACAACTAGGCGGAGTGCAGAGGTGCCATGGCGGGCAAAATAGCCAACGTCCTATGGCTCGAGGGCTCCTTTGTGGAGACCTTGAAGGGGTGGCAGTTAGGGTGGTTTTACATCACCGAACCATGCGATCCCAAGTGGATCGCAGCCCCTGAATTCCGATCTGGACCCCCTACGCGGCTCACGTCCTGGAAGGAGACGGGCTTGTCGTGGGGCGACGAAGAAGAGGTGACCGGACTGCAAAAATGCATCCAGTCCCTAGTGAACAAGCAGCTCAAGCTTGTCAACGTAGTCCAGGTCATGCTCATCCATCGGATCCTTCCGTGTCAAGAACGGGACTTCAATTTGTGGGACTTCAACCCGGCGCAGCACCGAACTCTGAGCAGGCTCTTCGACACGATGTACGAAGATGTCTGGAAGGGGCTAACCAAAGGCACCGAGGCTCCCACATCCGCCTCCAAAGACCGCGGATTCAGCTCACAGCGTCCTGCTGGCGAGGTAAAATATTCTCATCTTTTACATGATGTTAAGTTTTTTCATAGTTTGACTCTATGCGGGATCTAAACTCCCTCACCTTTGATAGGATTGGCAGGCGAAGTCCGGACTGATTAACTGTCCGGCTCCCTTGCCCGAAGACCCAGCCCCTGCTCTCCTAGTGAAGCTGCTGGTTCCGGCACCTTATGTGGTGCCGGAGAAGAAGGCCAAAAAGAAGAAGACCACGGGGACTCAAAAGAGTTCCCGGCATATGGTGGTGTCGGACTCGTCGTCCGATGAGTCCGAGACGCACTCTTCCCGTGAAGACGAGGAGGAGGAAGAAGAGACCTCTCCCCCTCCAGCGGGGGGAGGAAAGAAGAGGAAGGCCGCCCTAGTAGGGGAGGCCGAAGGGTCCAAGAAGAGGAAAACCCCTCTGCCGGACTACGCTCCCGACGCCGACAAGGACGAAGAGGAGTGGCCCGACAGGGCCAAGCGTCCGGCGAAATCGTAAGTGTTCGGATACCAGAGTAACTCATGATATTCCTTTTGTTGCGCAGCTTTCCCTAATGTCGAATATAATCATGCAGCCCGCCCAAGGACAGGCTCGACGAGTCGTCGAGCGGCTCCCTGGATTCATCGGACGTTAATTCACTCCCGCCCGCTGCCTCCCCCTGTGCTGCGGATGACCCCGAAGTGGAGTCGCGACAAGCTCCGGGGCAAGAGGAGGTGGTCCAGGAGGAGCCGCGAGGCGACCTCCCGGACTCCAGGAGTAAAGGGGACAAGACCCCCCAGGGCTCCAAGTCCGGCTTTAAGCCGGACACCGTGCCGGAATCATCAACGGTTCCAGACCGCAGCAGGCGAACTCCTACTAAGAGGAGCAAGCCTATTAAGCCGGCGTCCTCCGTCCAACCGGAGGCGCCGGACAATCTATTGGAGGTGGTTAAGGGCACCTCCATCGATGAGGAGCACCGTACCATCATGAGTACGGTGGTCCAGAAGGTTCAGTCCACCAAAAGCGGACTGACTGAAGCTTGTGCTAGCCTTCTAACAGGCTTCGAGGTAAGTAAAAATATGTAAAAATATTACCGCATAGACAATAGCCCCTGATGCTCTGTTTGGCGTTCGGAAAGAAAAGCCGAATAGAGGATCTATTAAATATCGCAGGAGTCTAACTAAAAAGGAGTCAATATACGTATGCAGGCTTCGCTGCTGGCCACCGCCGCACTGACTGCGAAGGTGGGTGCCCTGAAGCAGGGCCTCGAGCGGACCGAGCAAGAGCTCGGCCTTGCCAAGCGGCATCTCGAGGAGAAAGAAGGTAAGAGATACCTTATAGAAAAAATGCCTATAAGAAGACGCAATTGCAAAAAATGACAGAAGTATACTGCTTATTGTAGGGGCCACAAGTGAGGTGGCGACCCTCAAGCAGACGCTGTACGAGGCCGAGAAGAAAGCGGCCACGGAGCGCACCGAGCGGGAGAAATTTGAGGCGCAGGTCGGCTAGGTGCAGCAATAGCTTCAGGCTCTCATGAAAAAACATGAGAGTTTGGAGCTTGACTCGAAGACGCGAGCGTCCGAGCTTGCTGTGGCCCTTAAAACTGCCAAGTCTGCCAAGGCCGAAGCCCAGAAGGCCCTCCAGGAATTGGATGCGGTGAAAAAGATAGCGGCGGGTAAGGCATTCTCTATGCAAAGCAGACATATAAAAGTAAACAACTTGTTACTTACCCGAATCCGGAGCTCTCCAGGGGCATTCGCAGATCTCCCCCGCAGCGTACCTGATGCTGCCGCATTCTACCGAGCCAAGGAAGGCAGCTCGACGGAGAAGGTGTTCTGGTCTCAGTACGCTGAGGCCGGACACCCTCTGCCCTTGAGCGACCAGCTGAAGCAGCTGGTCGAGCTCCACAAGGTGGCCAAACAGGCCCTGAAGGGCTTCATAGTTCGGCTGTGGCATGGAGAGGCCCTGCCTGGGAGCTACTTCGGACTGGTGCGGTGGCTGGTGGAGGCTTGTCCTAGGCTCGAGGTCATCAAGCGCTCCGTCTGCATCGAAGGAGCCCGTAGGGCCCTTGCCCGTGCAAAGGTGCACTGGGGTAAGCTGGACGGTGAGAAGCTAGTGAGGGACGGGCCGCCGCCGAGGAAGGAGCATCGCAAGCCCGAGAACTATTACAAGGATGTTCTGGCTGGTGCCTTCCTTATGGCGGATGAATGTACCAAGGATGTAATTTTTGAATGAACTCGCTCGTGTTATACTGTGCGCTGAAAACTTGTTCATATGCGCTAAGCAATGCTTGAATTTAAAATATTACTTTCTGTGCGGCCATTTATCAAAAAATTGAGAGATGGCCAGTCGTCGGCTTCTGCCCCCATGCCACTAGTGCTGGGGTGTTCGGGATAAACCTAAGCGCTCTTTTTCCCATGATTGGGTCCATCGAGGGAGGCGCTCAACACAATGAACAAGGCAATCGGACTATAATGCTTGAACACTCTCACTTAGCCATAGAACTCTATAATTTTAAATTTCGGCGAAGCCCCTAGTATTCGGAAGACCGAGTTCGGGGCACTATCCACGCCTTGGCCGGACAAAGCCGGTTCCTTGCTCGAAGCGGCATAAGTCTTTAAGGACTCAAAAAACCTCTCGAACAGCGACCGGTCTCTCGCCTCATCATGACAGTCAGTTTTAGCTTTCTCTACTCAGGTGCTCAGCCCAGCTCAACTGGGGCACAATCGCAGTAGTTCTCCTAGTGCTACCTTAGCCGATATAGCGGAACGTAAGGCACCAAAACATAGGATCCGGGCAAACCCAACTATTGACCCAAATCATGATTCGGAGCCGATGCATATAGTGCTATAAGTTCGGGGTGCCGCACTTGTGAAAGTGTACGGACTTCTCACGCGCATATTGATGGGTACTGAAGCCCCTGGCGTATTTTTGCCATACCACAGTGTACGGATGCAACATGTTATTAATAAACATATATATAAAAAGAGGATAATGCAAAAAATAGACAAAAAGCTATGCATTGTTTATAGAAAGGTTGCTATGAAAGCGGAACGATACAAATAGTGTGATAAGCAAAAGAAATTGGACTATTTAACATGTCCTCGCCAGGGGCAGGCCGCGGAATTGAATTAAAAAACAGGTATACTGCTCGCAATAGAGACCACCTGGAAGTTCCATAATGCGACGTGGCTTGTCTGTGTTCCTGGATCTTGCATCATTTGTGCGGCAGTTGAATTGCCGAACGGGTCGTCTGAAGTATGGAGTCCAGAGAGTAAGAAAAAAAAGGAATCCGGCAGCCCCTGGTGCTGTTTAAGCCGTATTTCCGGCGTGCCGTGATAGTGCCCCTTCCCCTGTGCCCATGGTATTTCAAGAGCATAGTTATGTACACAAAGCACTGGTTTCGCTATATCGCGAGGGATAGGGTTGGCGCCGCATTGCTACGCTAGCTCAGAACGTGCCAGGCGGTCTTGTTGTAGGGTACTCCGGGCATGCTTGACAGTGTCCGGCTTTTTAAAGGCCGAACTGGAGAACTTCCTAGAGAGGCTGCTTTGTACTTCTGCTGTGAGCGCTGCCGTGTGCTCCTCCGTTCGGAGGGAGCGTTCAGTGTTCCTATTGACCGTGATTACTCCTCTAGGGCCTGGCATTTTGAGCTTGAGGTATGCATAGTGCGGTACCGCGTTGAATTTTGCGAATGCGGTTTGCCCGAGCAGTGCGTGATAGCCACTATAGAACGGGAATATGTCGAAGATTAACTCCTCGCTTTGGAAGTTATCCGGAGATCCGAAGACCACTTCCAATGTGACTGAGCCTGTACAGTTGGCTTCTACACCTGGTATGATGCCTTTAAATGCCGTTTTGGTGGGCTTGATCCTCGAGGGATCTATGCCCATTTTTCGCACTGTATCCTGGTAAAGCAGGTTCAGGCTGCTGCCGCCGTCCATGAGGACTCTTGTGAGATGAAATCCGTCAATGATTGGGTCTAGAACCAATTCGGCGAAGCCGCCGTGGCGGATGCTAGTGGGGTGGTCCCTTCGATCAAAGGTGATCGGGCAGGAGGACCATGGGTTGAACTTTGGGGCGACTGGCTCTATTGCATATACGTCCCGTAACGCACGCTTCCGCTCCCTCTTGGGGATGTGGGTTGCATATATCATGTTCACCGTCCGCACTTGCGGGGGAAATCCCTTTTGTCCACTGTTGTTCGGCGGCCTGGGCTCCTCCTCGTTGTCGCTATGCAGCCCCTTGTCTTTGTTTTTGGCTCTTAACTTGCCTGCCTTCTTGAACACCCAACAGTATCTGGCATGTATCTGGCACAAGCGGTCGAGTATTACTTTCGGGGGTGCCATGTATCTGGCACAAGCGGTCGAGTATTCAGTCCAAACTGGACGAGCCCTGAGTATTTCTTTTGAATGGCTTTTTCCGTTGACCGGATTTGTAGCCTCGGAATCCGGCATTAACTGCCGTATCCTCGTTGCTGTCACTGTTAACGTGGCGCTTTTGTTTGTTCCGACGCGACCTGTCACTTTTGTCCTTGGTATTCGAATTACCAGGGTTCTTGGTTAAGTTGTTGCTGCGAGCTAGCCAGTTGTCTTCTCCCGCGCAAAAGCGGGTCATGAGTGTCGTGAGGGCTGCCATAGATTTTGGCTTTTCCTGTTCCAGGTGCCGGGCAAGCCACTCATCGCGGATATTATGCTTGAAGGCCGCTAAGGCCTCTGCATCCGGACAGTCGACTATCTGGTTTTTCTTTGTTAGGAACCATGTCCAGAATTGCCTGGCCGATTCCTCTGGCTGTTGAATTATGTGGCTTAGGTCATCGGCGTCCGGTGGTCGCACATAAGTGCCCTGGAAGTTGTCAAGGAATGCGGCTTCCAGGTCCTCCCAAGAACTGATTGAGTCTGCTGGCAAGCTGTTAAGCCAATGCCGGGCCGGTCCCTTAAGTTTGAGTGGGAGGTATTTGATTGCGTGTAGATCATCATCGCGGGCCATGTGGATATGAAAGAGATAATCCTCGATCCATACCGCAGGATCTGTTGTGCCATCGTACGATTCGATGTTTACGGGTTTGAAGCCCTTAGGGATTTTATGATCCATTACTTCATCTGTGAAGCATAGTGGGTGTGCGGCGCCTCTGTATTGGGCTATATCACGACTCAGCTCGAAGGAGCTTTGTCTGTTGAGTTCGGCCTGGCCAGATTCATTGCATTCGGAGTGACGATCACTGTCACGTGCCGTGGGGCGCCTGCGCGATCCGTAGATCGATCTTGTTTGCCTTGCCTTGTCCTCCAGTATGTCGTGCAGGTCGGGCGCATTTTCCCGTGCCTTAGTATGCTTGACGCGGCGCCAGGGCATGGCTTGAGTGGAGGGCCGAGAGGCTTCTCTGTCGCGGCCACGAGGTGGCCGATCGGCCATGTCATGCGCTGGTGATGTAGGTGCTTCCTCCTCTAGTCGGGGTAGCAGCCTGCGCTTTGGGTAACTCTTGGAGGGGCGTTCGAGTTCATACTCTTCGGCCGCAAGGACTTCAGTCCATCTGTCAGCTAGCAAATCCCGATCAGCTCTAAGTTGTTGCTGCTTTTTCTTGAGGCTGCTTGCCGTGGCCATAAGCCTGCGTTTAAAACGCTCTTGTTCGGCGGGATCCTCTGGCACGACGAACTCGTCGTCGTCGAGGCTTGCCTCGTCTTCAGAGGGAGGCGTATAATTATCGTCCTCAACCTCTTGGTACGCCGCCCTCTCGTGAGGGCTGGCTTCTCTGTCCTCCTGTGCTGAATCTTGCTGGAGGGGGTGTTCTTCGGCGCTATCCGGAGTAGTATTATCTCCCGTGCCGGAATCACCATTTTTGCTTTGGCGGGATTTAGATCGGCACCGCTGACGTCGGCGCTTGGGCTGTTTCTTAGAGGTATCGTCCCCCGCTGTTCCATCGCCGTCTCCATCCTTTGGAGTGTCCACCATATATATGTCATATCACGAGGTGGCCTTCCAGCCCCCCACAGGTGCTGGTTCTTATTCGTCTCCTACATCGTCGTCCATGCTGTCGATGTCTTCGGGGTCAAAGTCAAGCATGTTGGTTAAATCGTCGACAGTGGCTACAAAGTGGGTGGTGGGTGGGTTTTAAATTTCTTCATCGTCCATATCCCAACCTTGCTGACTGTAGTCCGGCCAGGGCTCTCCTGATAAAGAGAGAGACTTTAGAGAATTCAGGATGTCGCCGAAGGGCGAGTGCTGAAAGATGTTCGCGGCGGTGAACTCCATTATCGGCGCCCAATCGGATTCGATCGACAAGGGCGGGGGGCTCGGAGTTCGGAGAGGAATCTGGCTCCTCGGAGTCACGGGCCATGCGGAGTGCGGGGCTGGAGTTCGTCTTGATCGCCTCTGAGATCGCAGCCCCTGAGGCAGCGTCCAACCGCTGATTCTCGATCGGTGCAGTAGGCTTCGAATCAATGGTCAAAACAGATGCGTGTGCGGCCTCCAAGGCGCTGTTCGGCGGCAGAGCTATATCATGCCCATCGAGACAGTGCGGCGCGCTTGGCTGTGGCTCGAATCCATCGAAGATCAAGTCCCCGCGGATGTCAGCCGTGTAGTTTAGGCTTCCAAACCTGACCTGCTGGCCAGGGGCGTAGCTTTCGATCTGCTCAAGGTGGCCAAGCGAATTGGCCCGCAATGCGAAGCCGCCGAAGACGAAGATCTGTCCGGGGAGAAAAGTCTCACCCTGGACTGCATCGTTGTTGATGATCTAAGGATCCATCGGGCCTAAAAGTGATGACACAGAGGAACTCTCAATGAAAGCAACAATGTCGGTGTCAAAACCGGCGGATCTCGGGTAGGGGGTCCCGAACTGCGCGTCTAGGCCGGATGGTAACAGGAGGCAAGGAACACGATGTTTTACCCAGGTTCGGGCCCTCTTGATGGAGGTAAAACCCTACGTCCTGCTTCATTAATATTGATGATATGGGTAGTACAAGAGTAGATCTACCACGAGATCAAGGAGGCTAAACCCTAGAAGCTAGCCTATGGTATGATTGTTGTATGATGAAGTTGTCCTACGGACTAAAACCCTCCGGTTTATATAGACATCGGAGAGGGTTAGGGTTACACAAAGTCGGTTACAATGGTAGGAGATCTTGAATATCCGCATCGCCAAGCTTGCCTTCCACGCCAAGGAAAGTCCCATCCAGACATGGGACGAAGTCTTCAATCTTGTATCTTCATAGTCCTGGAGTCCGGCTGAAGGTATAGTCCGGCTACCCGAACACCCCCTAATCCAGGACTCCCTCAACACCCTTCCAAGTGCCAGCTACAACCTGTGATCGCTCTCTCACAGGGCAACGAGGGGAGGATCACTGGGTAGGGTTATGTTATGCGATCGAGCTCTTGTATTCGAGCCCTCGAGGCCCCTCGAGGCCCCTCGATTGTAATATGATGCTTGTATGACTTATTTTATTTGTAGAGTTGTGTTGTGATATCTTCCCGTGAGTCCCTGATCTTAATCGTACACGTTTGCATGTATGATTAGTGTACGGTCAAATCGGGGGCGTCACATGGGGTTACCTTCTCAATATGGGTAATTTAACTTAGTAGTAAATAAAATTTATTCCTTTGTTGTAGGAAAAAATTAGCTTTATGCAAAATTTAAACTTAGAGCCTCCACCAGCCAAATATAAAAATTGAGATAGACATTGTCATTATTATTCTATGGTGTGAAATTGCTAGTACATTCAATGTACTGACCTACATGGCCGCAACGTCTCATGTTGCAGGAATCATACGACGAGTAAGTGATACGTTAGGGTTACGATATCTACACTCAACTTTGCCGTTGGTGTTGTTGGGACTCCATAGCTTTATTGTTTCTTCCGCTATAGGGATTGAGGTAATAGCATTTACGTTATTTATACATGTGGTTTACCTCTGTTATAAATCCTCAAGTACTACGTGTGTCAGCATACCGATCCAGGGATGACACTTAAGCATAGAGACTTCGATCCATTCGGGTCGCGTCGCTACAAGATGGTATCAGAGCACATGTTGACTGTAGGACGTGACCCCTAGAAACTGGCAAACCCATAGGAAAGGATTTTCTCTAAAACTTAATTTGCAAAAGAGATCCCTTAACTCTCATCTTTTTTGAGATTTACCAAATATTTCTTCTCACCTCAAATAGTTAGACCATACCCCTTTCCCCTTTTGACCACACGAGGATTCGATTGATGAGACCACTCCACGAAGAACAAGATATCGGACAACTAAGACCACTTCAGAATGAAGAGGATTTTAGCGTGCATTATAATAATTGAAACTACAATGGTTGAAGACTTCGAAGGCTCGGAGAATTTGAAGGCTCTGAAGAATTCCCAGATTGGTATGACCTAGGAAAGCTACCCTTATGGAACTTGTCAGACTATTGAAGTTGCCAATACCTGAGATCAAGGTGTGCGGAAAAAGATCGGAACATGGAGCGTTAAACCTCAGAAGTTTTTGTCAAGAAAACCCTAAGGCAGGAGATATTAACTATGGAATGATAGCTCATGGCAATGACAAGGGCAGAAACATGGCTATCCATGATGTTATCGCCCGCTTATGCTATTGTCACTGTGCTGAGTTAAGGACCCATTTCTTCGGAAGGATTGGATGACAAAAGGGGCTAATGGAGCACCTATCAGCAAAAGACGAAGTTTTAACCTTAGCTGGTGTATCACGAGGATCTTAAGCATTACATCAAGAATTTCCGGATAGACCTTCTGGAATCCTTATTCGACAAGGAGGCATGAGGGAGTCCTCGATTAGGGGGTGTCCGGGTAGCCGGACTATATCTTCAGCCGGACTCTAGGACTATGAAGATACAAGATTGAAGACTTCGTCCCGTGTCCGGATGGGACTTTCCTTGGCGTGGAAGGCAAGCTTGGCGATGCGGATATTCAAGATCTCCTACCATTGTAACCGACTTTGTGTAACCCTAACCCTCTCCGGTGTCTATATAAACCGGAGGGTTTTAGTCCGTAGGACAACTTCATCATACAACAATCATACCATAGGCTAGCTTCTAGGGTTTAGCCTCCTTGATCTCGTGGTAGATCTACTCTTGTACTACCCATATCATCAATATTAATCAAGCAGGACGTAGGGTTTTACCTCCATCAAGAGGGCCCGAACCTGGGTAAAACATCGTGTTCCTTGCCTCCTGTTACCATCCGGCCTAGACGCACAGTTCGGGACCCCCTACCCGAGATCCGCAGGTTTGACACTGACATTGGTGCTTTCATTGAGAGTTCCTCTGTGCCGTCGCAATCAGGAAGGATGCCTCTTCCCGTCTTTAAAGACGGCGTCGTTACTAAGGGAGCCTTGGCTGTCGGCCAAACTCTCCGGCTAGGCGGTTTTCTCATGACCGCCTGTTCGGCCATTGCGCCGACGGTGACCTCTCGGGTCATCAAAAGCAATCTTCACGTCAGCTCGGAACTCGTCGAGCAGTTAGATCCAATGGAGCTCTCTTCCGTAAACGAGCTCTTGGATCGCATCGCCGCCTTGGGGGTCACTACGGATTATGACCAGGTTGGGCTTAAACCCGATCTAAGAGAAATTAATTCTCCCCAAGTCACCCATCATGTTGCCGTGGTAGAGGCATAGTGCGGCGACTCTTCATCTATCTTAAGGACTAGCTACGTCTGGATTCCTGATCCCTCCAAGCCGGATACCCGCGGAGGGGAGGATGTAACTCAAGACCTGAACTTAGAATCAGGCAACGGGCTAGATTCACTGGACAACATCCAAGAATCCAAACTTCAGAGTTCGGAAACTCCTTGGCCTCTGAGTCTTAGATTGGGTGAAGTTCAGGACTTAATTCCACCCACCCACCCGAACATAAGCGATCTATCCCAAATCAGGCAAAAGCCTGAAGAAACAGTACATCATTACTGGGCAAGGTTCCTCCTGGTTATGAACAGGATAAAGGACTGCCGCGAGGAAGACGCAATCTCAATCTTCTACAATAATTGCACGAACAAGGGAATCCTCAACGCCACAGGTCATCGTGATCTTACACGCTTCGCTGACTTGGCGTCCATAGTACAAAAGTACTGTGCGATGGAAAGCGCCTGGAAAACCGAAACTAAATTTTGGGACAATCCGGCCCTGAATAGAAACCTCGTCCGAAATAAAAGGGTGCATCATCATCAGACACCCGGGTTAAAAACCAAAAAACCAAAACCCTCTATAGGGCATGGAACCGTACTGGAGGGATGGCTTAATGGACCCTGTAAAATTCATAGTACAGAGGACGCCACACCAACTCATAGCCTAAGAGCATGTTGGATACTCCGGCAAGTGGCCAAAAGGGGCGGAGATCTCCTAATTCCGGAGGCCGCAGAAAGCCACCTCAGGGACTCTAGTACAGTCTTAACAGTCTTCGAGACTTTCGCATCAAATAATATGCGAAAAAGAACACTCCGCAGCCTCGCCGGAGTCTATCAAGTAGCAACAATAAACCCATGGAGTGACACGGCTATTACTTTTAATGCTAGTGATGAACCTAAATTCCGAACAGCTCGAGCACCAGCCGCATTGGTACTTAGTCCTATAGTGGACGGCTTTCGCCTCACCAAGGTACTCATGGACGGAGGCAGCGGATTGAACCTCATTTATGAGGAAACCCTTCAAAAAATGGAAATAGACTGGAACCGCATTGAGCGAAGCAGCACAACCTTTAGAGGAATAATCCCCAGTCGGGAAGCGCGCTATGCAGGAAAAATCACACTAGATGTGGTGTTCGGCACGCCGGATAATTATAGGTCTGAAGAGGTCACATTCCAAGTGGCCCCGTTCAGTAACGGATACCACGCTCTGCTGGGGCGGGAAGCGTTTACAATCTTCCAAGCAATACCCCATTATGGGTACATGAAGCTCAAGATGCCCGGGCCAAACGGAATCATCACCCTCGCTAGTGATCCGGACATAGCACTCTGCGCCGAAAACAAGACAGCCACATTGGCCCTTGAGGCACTGTCCGAAGCCCTAGCAGCTGAGGAACTGACTACACTGCGCTCCACGGTAAATAGGGACGATGTGATACTCGAAAGAAGATCCAAGTCCACCTCTTTTAAACCAGCGGATGAAATAGTCAAATTCCAGGTCGATCCAACGGACCCCAATAAAACAGCTTCCATCGGGGCACGATTAAACCCCGATCTAGACGCCGCACTGCGAGAATTCCTACGGGAGAACTGGGACATTTTTGCCTGGCACCCTTCAGACATGCCAGGAATCCCACACAGGCTGGCCGAACACAGCTTAAATATCCTAAAAGGATTCAAACCTATCAAACAAGCCCTTCGGCGTTTCTCTGAGCCCAAGAGATAGGCAATGGGAGAGGAGCTATCCAAACTATTTGAGGCCGGATTCATCAGAGATATAAAACATCCAGACTGGCTAGCAAACTTGGTGATGGTACCAAAGAAGGACAAATCCTGGCGCCTGTGCGTTGACTTCAAAGACCTTAACAAGGCTTGCCCAAAGGATCCCTTCCCCCTCCCCCGCATCGATCAAATTATCGACGCCACTGCAGGACACTATTCATTGTGCTTCCTCGATGCATACTCCGGTTACCTTCAAATCAAGATGGCCGAGTCAGACCAAGTCGCAACAGCATTCATCACCCCATACGGCCCATTCTGCTTCAACACAATGCCTTTCGGGCTCAAAAACGCTGGCGCAACATATCAGCGCATGATTCAGACATGTCTGGCAAACCAGATCGGCAAAACAGTAGAGGCATACGTGGATGATGTGGTCGTAAAAACAAAACATGTCGAATCTCTAGTAGACGACTTGAGGCTTACATTTGACAACCTCCGAGCATATGACATCTAGCTAAATCCGGAAAAATGCGTTTTCGGTGTTCCAGCCGGAAAGCCCTTGGGCTTCATTGTATTCGGTAGAGGAATCGAAGCAAATCCAGCCAAGATCCGAGCTTTGTCACAATTGGATATCCCAAAGGACCTCAAACAAATACAAAAATTAACCGGATGCGTGGCGGCTCTAAGCCGCTTTATCTCCCGGTTAGGGGAAAAGGCGCTACCCCTCTATCGCCTCCTTTGGCGCACCGAACACTTCGAGTGGACAGATGCCGCCACGGCTGGACTCAAGGAAATAAAAGCCATATTGGCAACAAACCCCGTCCTGGCCGCGCCAAACATCGGCGAACCAATGCTATTGTACATTGCAGCAACCCATCAAGTTGTCAGCGCAGTACTCGTCGTCGAATGGGAAACGGACGGACACAAATTCCTCCTTCAAAAGCCGGTTTACTATGTGTCCACTGTCCTCACCCCATGCAAATCACGGTACCCACATTATCAAAAGATTGCATATGCGGTATTCATGGCATCCCGGAAGCTACGACACTACTTTCAAGAGTGTTCAATCACAGTAGCATCGGAAGTACCACTCAACGATATTATAAACAACCGTGACGCAATGGGCCGGATTGCAAAATGGGACATCGAGCTCCTCCCGTTCGACATAACTTATAGGCCACGACGAGCTATCAAGTCGCAAGTTTTGGCCGACTTAGTCGCAGAATGGACGGAGGCCGAACTCCCTAAAGAGTACGGCACATATTCAAACTGGATCATGCACTTCGACGGTTCCAAAATGTTGGCCGGACTTGGGGCCGGAGTCGTTTTGACGTCCCCCACAGGAGACACAGTTCAATATGTACTCCAGATTATGTACACGGACTCCAACAATGCAGCCGAATACGAGGCCCTTTTACATGGTCTCCGGATGGCAGTATCCATGGGCATTCAACGCCTAGAGGTGCGCGGGGATTCGAACCTCGTGATATCCCAAATAAATGGAGACTTTGATGCCAAGGATCCAAAAATGGCAGCTTACTGCAACGCCGTCCTCAAAATGTCAGCTCGGTTTGAGGGGCTCGAATTTCACCATATAGCCCGAGAAAACAATCAGGCGGCAGACATCCTGGCACGCATCGGCGCAAAACGCGATGCGATCCCCCCCAACATCTTCCTGGAAAGGCTGTTCAAGCCATCCATAGCATGGGAAGGGGAACATGGCAATATTAGCCCAGACCCAACCGCACTGTCCGACGCCGAACAATCTGACATAATCGGAGGCTCTGCCAATGAAATCACAACCTCAGCCCACGTACTAATGGCCGTTATCGCCCCGTGGACAGAGCCATTCCTAGCCTACCTTACTAGGCAGGAACTCCCAGAGGACCAAAACAAGGCACGCTGTATAGTGCGGCGATCTAAAGCCTATAAAGTCCATGAGGGAGAACTTTATAAGAAAAGCACTACCGGAGTCCTTCAAAGGTGCATCTCCGAAGAGGAAGGGCGGAATCTGCTGGCTGAAATTCATGCCGGAATCGGTGGCCATCACGCCGCAGCCCGGTCCCTTGTAAGCAAGGCTTTCCGTACAGGCTTTTATTGGCCGACGGCCCGGGCGGACGCTCAGGACTTGGTCCAACGATGCGCCGGTTGCCAGCTTTTTGCAAACCAAAGCCATATGCCACCCACCGCCCTCCAAACTATCCCCATCACTTGGCCTTTCGCGGTCTGGGGGCTTGACATGGTGGGACCCCTTAAAGGCGGAACCCACAAGAAAAAATACTTACTGGTCATGGTGGATAAGTTCACCAAATGGATAGAAGCTAAGCTTGTTAAGACGGCCGAATCCGGACCTGTGATAGACTTTATATCCGGGGTCGTACACCGTTATGGCGTCCCCCACAGCATCATCACCAATAACGGCACGAACTTTACGGCCGATGAGGTAAAACTCTGGTGTAAAAACATGGGCATCAAGCTCGATTATGCTTCCGTCTATCACCCACAAACTAACGGTCAGGTCGAACGTGCAAATGGTCTCATCATGAGCGGCATTAAACCCAGATTAGTGTGGTCCCTCAAGGAATCTAACACGCACTAGGTAGAGGAGCTCGACCCCGTACTCTAGGGGCTGCGGACCATGCCGAATCGCACCACCGGATACACACCATTTTTTATGGTGTACGGCGCAGAGGCAGTCTTGCCCTATGACATAATTCATGACTCACCTTGAGTGCGCATGTACGAAGAAAGGGAAGTCGAGCTCGATCGGCAGGACAGTTTGGACACCTTAGAGGAGGAGTGCGATGTGGCAAAAGCCCGTTCCGCATTCTATCAACAGCAGGCTCGAAGATATCAAAGAAGAGAAGTGCGGGCCAAAAACTACAACATTGGCGAATTAGTTGTACGCCTGGCGGACAAGAAAAAGGACAAGCTGAAGCCCAAGTGGGAAGGTCCCTTCATAATCGACCAAGTCCTGACTGGTGGAGCATACCGCCTGCGAGATGCGTCGGATAACCGACTCGAGCCGAACCCATGGAACGCAGCCCGTCGCCGAAGATTCTATGCCTAGCGTCGGACTCTGTGTTTGTCTCCTTCCTCTGTCCATTTTTTACATTTTCTGTCCTACATTTCTCTCCTCCCCCCCCCTTTCTTTTATAGCCCTTAAAGGCTCCTCAAGTGACGTGCTACTCGCGCTCCTTAAACCTGGGGGCTTCTTTAACAGAAGCTTATTTATACGGGCTTCATGCCCACCACATGTGTCAAACTTCCGCATGTACCTTTTTTTCACCATTATATACATCGATATTACTTAAGTTTCGGCCAAGCTGGGTTGCCTGGCTCCTGTGCTTACCCCTACATTCCCGATTGTTCGGCTAGGTGGTAAAGGGAGCACCTCTGCGATTGTTACTGCCGGATCAGCCGGATGTGTACCTCAGACTGGGTGAAGCTGAAAGCTAGCATTCTTAAGGGAATATTCGGTCGGTGAACTAAAAGATGACCTTTTTTACTTATTTATATATATGCCCCCAGATGATTTTCCTATGTTTGAAGTCCAGACATGCACTTCAGGGCATGCCTCCCAGAGAAAGGAACCCCTAACGGAACTATTCTCTCTGGAAGATGTTTCTTACTAACCATGTAATATAACATAACTAGTTGGGCACTTGTCTGAATAAGCACTAATGACCCCTACGCCTGGTCTCCATGCATACCCCGGTTCTTACATAACCGGTAGGGTATTCGGACACACTCCGGACCGTCAGGTCCTGAGTTTGAAGCGAAAAGGTCGGCAACGACAAACAATCTACAATCCGGCTAGAAGGCATTACACATGTCAATTAAAAATTACATAGTCACTCTGACTGATTGTATTCCTCTCCAATACCATCTAACAAGCTGTCTAACTTACAGTCCTGCTGGGAATACTTGGCGGCCAATTCTACTTGGTCGTACACTAAGCTTACAGGGATCTCCTTCCCGTCAGGCCCCACAGGTCCGACCTCGGCCATGTGGTTTGGGTCAGACTTCCTGTACCGCGTCTTCACCATGGCCCAGGCCTCCCTAGCGCCTTGTCGACAGGCCGATATCTTCCACAACCGGAAGCGCCGCCGAGCTCCCTTAAGCTTCTCTGAAAGCTCTCCAAGGCCCTCGGGCATGGAGTGGGAAGTCCATAAGGCTTGGGCAACGCCTCGCATCGCCTGCCGAACTCGCTCGTGCAGTTGCGAGAGCTCGGGAAGAAGGTCACCTGTAGAACCGGGCATCTCCTCTGCA
Organism: Triticum dicoccoides; assembly: GCF_002162155.2. Taxonomy (NCBI): domain Eukaryota; kingdom Viridiplantae; phylum Streptophyta; class Magnoliopsida; order Poales; family Poaceae; genus Triticum; species Triticum dicoccoides. The sequence continues at coordinate 172,106,311 of NC_041386.1, read as the reverse complement.
GGACGACCCGTTAGCATACCTACAGACATTACTCTATTAGTCGACTTCCTCGCCGAACTCTTTTCTTTCAAAGATTCGCTTAAGCACTTACTAAATATGCCGTGTCGAAGCCGCTGATTCTCCTTAGTCGAGTCCGACAGCTGGCCACGAACATCTTTAAGTTCAATGTCCAGCTTGGTGTTGGCATCCTGAAGATCATTCTTCTCCCGCCTCACCCTTGTCAGCATACTCTCACCGGCCTTTAGCCGGCGTAAGAGTTGTTGCCTCTCCGGATCCAGTCCGGCACCATCTGCAATATGATTTGCCAGATTTACACCCACGCGGCACTTCGCAAGATACTAATCTTTCGAAGTGTATCTTACAGAGGGGGTCTCTTTGGGCTCCCCTGCCACGGCTAGTGCGGCCTCTAGTTGGGCTTTTCACTCTTCCAGCTCCTGGGACAGTATGGTATTCTTCTCTGTGAGAACCTGCGTAACAAATGATCCTTAAATCAGTTATTCTAACTGTTTCAAGTCTCGGGGGCTACTGGTATATATATATATTTACCAAAAAAATTCTTACCCGTATGTCTTTTACATATTGCTCCGTGGCTCTGGCTAAACCATTTTGAGCGGCACGGAGGTACGCATCTCCCGAATTGAAGGCATCTAATGCCTCTTGGGAGAAACAAGTGTCGCGAAGAACTGTCCGGCGACGCTGTGGTTCGTGGCACTCTCCACCTCGGAATTGGTGGCAGACACCCTGTCTGCATCCTCTGTCAGAGGAGCGTCCGGTGTGCGCCTTGTGTTCATTTCCGCTTCCGGGCCAGGCGTTGGAACCTGGCTGGTGGAGGCGCGATTGGCAACCTCTCCGGATGTAGTCCGGCGAGGTCTCTTCATCCTGAAGATAGCACGAATGTTAATATGCCCTGAAGGAATAACACTAGGGAAAAAGAGGGTGCGCTATACCTTTGCGCCGGTGTCTCAGTCCGGACTACATTCCTTTTTACCCCACAGGGCCCTGCGGCCCCTCGTTGGCTAGCCGCCGCAGGATCGGCCTCCCGCCTCGGAAACCTCCCCTGCAAAACACGGTCGTTTTCAGGAAAACTGAAATGCGTGATAATAGATTCCTTCTCAAGGGGATGAGACTCCGCTCTCTGTTACCTGGGAGGCCGGAATTAACCCTGGGTAATCAGCCGTAATGGCCACCAAGGTGTTATCCTTGCTTAGCTGATGAAACACCCCGTCGATCAGCTCCACTGATATGTCCGGATCCTCTTCGGAGTCCGGATCAAGGGACCGTTCTGGATCCTCGGGCTGTGGGGGACGGCTGTTTATATCCTTTACTTCCTGACGCAGTTCCTGCGTTGAAGTCGTTAGACTACATATTTAATCATGGGAATATAAAACGGATGGGCAAGCACAATTGTCCACTTACCCAACTTGGAGGGTTGTACATAGAAAATCCGCCCTGTGGGTTGACGCGGAGGAATTCCTCCTCTTCTCCCTTGTACAAAGAGGATAAGATCTTTACTAGAGCGGTAGCTGAGGCTGGCCCCTTACGACTGTAACGGGTGGCGTCATCCTCCCCGTTAAAATCTCACATGGGGTGGCCTCTATATTGAAGCGGCTGCACCCCCCGCATAATGCATGCGGCCATGACTTCAATCATGGTTAGTCCAGAATGAGCCAATAGTCTTATCCGACCCATCAGGTGAAGGACGTCACTGTCGCCTTCTCTCTGAACCTCCGCGGACACCGGCTTAGGCGTTTCTTTAAGGAAGCACTGTTCAATTCGGGGAGACCGGCCCGGATAGGATCCGGCAGTGGGACATCATCTATATAAAACCATTCCGAAGGCCAGTCCACGGACGCCTTCTTTGGGGTTCCGGATAGATATCCGGTCCCGGCGATACGCCACGCTTCGGCTCCGCCCACTTGATATATAGACCCCTCTTGAGAGCGGGGCACCAGGCAGAATAACCTCTTCCACAACGCGAAATGAGCCTCAACACCCAAGAATAGCTCGCAAAGGGCGACGAAGCCCGCGATATGCAATATAGAGGCGAGCGTGAGATTGTGCAGCTGGAGGCCGTAGAACTCCAGAAGCCCACGAAGAAATGGATGAATTGGAAATCCAAGTCCTCTTATTAGATAAGGGACGAGGCACACCCGCTCTCCTTTGGAGGGATTGGGGGTGCTCTCCGCTTGCTCTCCGCCATTATAGGTGGCGAGTCCGGCTCGGACCGGGACCATATAGGCCTGAGGGAGAAATCCCTTGGCCTGAAGCGACACTAGCTCGCTGTGCGGGATGGAGCACCTCTCCCAGTCTCCAGGTTTAGGACTGGAAGGGCGAGAGGAGGAGCTGCGACGGCTGGCCATGTTGGAATGGACCTTTGCTGGAGGCGCTCTGATGATTACTTGCGGAGAGGAGAAGGTGTGGTTTGGATCTGAATCCCCATCCCATTAAATAGGCGGCTCGTTTATGCGGCTAGGGGTGTGAATGTAAAAACACCCCAACTTTTCGCATTCGTTTGACACGTGGAAGACGGCCATTATTGGGCATGGAAGCCAAGGTGCGCTACATTACGAAAATCGGACATTATTTAGAAGGTACACAGAATTTGGAGAAGAACCCGCCTTGCAATGCCGAAGACAATCTGCGTGCCGGACTCGTCGTCATTGAAGCCTGGTTCGGGGGCTACTAAGGGAGTCCTGGATTAGGGGGTGTCCGGGTAGCCGGACTATACCTTCAGCCGGACTCCAGGACTATGAAGATACAAGATTGAATACTTCATCCCGTGTCCGGATGGGACTTTCCTTGGCGTGGAAGGCAAGCTTGGCGATGCGGATATTCAAGATCTCCTACCATTGTAACTGACTTTGTGTAACCCTAACCCTCTTCGGTGTTTATATAAACCGGAGGGTTTTAGTCTGTAGGACAACTTCATCATACAACAATCATACCATAGGCTAGCTTCTAGGGTTTAGCCTCCTCGATCTCGTGGTAGATCTACTCTTGTACTACCCATATCATCAATATTAATCAAGTAGGACGTAGGGTTTTACCTCCATCAAGAGGGCCCGAACCTGGGTAAAACATCATGTTCCTTGCCTCATGTTACCATCCGGCCTAGGCGCACAGTTCGGGACCCCCTACCTGAGATCCGCCGGTTTTGACACTGACAAGGCATTTCGTGAAGAACTCAAGACCCATAAGCTAAAGGTAGCCAAGCTGGAGCAGCAAAACCTTGGGATACCGAAGATTCGTCAGGAACTAAAGGACAGTAGGACCATAGTTCATGCCAAGGATGTTGAAACCCAGAAGTGTGGAACGCAACTCCATAATATTAAAGGACGTCATGAGAGACTTCGCTCAACAGAAATGACTTGGCAGAAGAACTTGAGAAGATCAGCAAGCATGATCAAAAGAAGACCAAACCCCTGTTATATACTTACGTTAGATGCGACGATTGTGATATGTCATTTGTTTGATGTTTTTCCGACAGCCACAAAATAAAAGTTGTCATTTCAAAACTACTGTTTGAATTTTGTGTATCCCTCTCTATCTCTCTTATCTCACCCCAAAACCCTTAGAACTAATAGAGGATGAATGGAGATGAACTCATATTTTCTGGACCGACGACTCAATTAGAGACGGATCGATGGATTCAGAACATGGAAGATCACATGAAGAATAACACTATAGCTGGAAAGGATATGGCCCAGCATGTTCTTCAGTGCTTTGAAAGAGGTGCTCCTACTTGGTGGAGGATGTACCAAACCATCAATGGATGGCAAAGAGTAACCACTTGGGAAGAATTTAAGTTGACTCTGCAAAGGTCTCGTCTTGTGTCCCCGAAATTGAAGCCTTATGGAAATGATATGAAGAAACCTTGTGCATACAAGCTCTGTGGAGAAATAGGACACAACCATAATGAACACAAGGATGAATGCCCGCATTGTGAAGAAAGTCACCCAACTGAAGAATGCCCAACTAGGAAGATTACTTGTTTCTTGTGTGAAGGGACTACCCACTACCCTGCCCAGTGTCACATTTACCCCATGGTACAAAGAACCATCCAGCAGAAGAAAGAAGCAATGAAAGGAACCCTCATGGAAATTTTAGAAGAACCTGCGATGAGGGAAGAGGTGGAGGACACACCCGAAGAAGACCCAATTAAAGCGTGCACCAAGTCATGCTATTCATGTGGAGAAGAAGGACACATCTCCCAGAATTGTCTGAAGGGGGGTCTAGTACCATTTCCAAAAATGGAAGTAGAGTATGACCCACGGGAAATAGAAGCCTTGATTGGCACAGAAAAATCTAGGAAGAGAAATAGATTGGATTCCAGGAACAACCCAATTTCTACAAAGAAGGACCTGAGTCATATCACATGTTTCAGGTGTAAAGATTCAGGACACTACTTCAGCGATTGCCCAAGAGCGAAGAGGAGGAACCAAGGAGGCTATATAATCACAAGGAAATCTCGAGACTGGTCAGAAGTTGTGTGTTTTCGTTGTAATGAAGCAGGGTGCCTTGCCAGAGATTTTCCCAAAGAGAAGGAGGCTTGTGCTAAATAGTAGTAGTAGGAACATTTCTTATTATTATTGAGGTGTTAAGTCGAGGCATGTAATGGAAATGCAGGAGATTGTAATAATTTGAGAATCAATAAAGTTAGCATCATTGGTGCTGACTTTAAATTTTATGAGTTGTTACTCTATGAAGAAACATTTTAACCATTTTCGAGGATATGAGAAATATGGTCTATGGAAGAATTTGTGCATTTCAAGGGTGGTAGTACCCTGTGAGGACACTTGACCCCTGGAAAAGATAATGATATTCCACGGAGTGGACTTCGGACAAAATAAGTATGAGTTTTATCTCGATATGTGGGATACCCCAAGGATATGAAGGGATGAAGTACTATTGGATATAAAGGAGGTATAATATGAAGCAATAGTAACCCCAGGATAAGTTGAAGCTATAAATGTGATGAGGTGAGACCATAACCCACAGGCTCCAGGACCCGCCAAGAAGCAAGCACACTCTTGCTGAAGGAAAAACCCTGGAAGAGGATATGCTTTTATCAATAGACGATCATATAGGAGTTACGCAAAACCTGAGAGTGTGAAGAAACGATAGGTGTTTGTTTGGCTTGCAGAATTAATGGATTATCTAAACTTAGTTCGTCGACAAGCGAAATTCTGCAATGCTTGTGAGGATAACCGAGTGTTAGAATGCGATATTCAGTAAACCATATACAAGGTAACGATTTGGGTGTGGAATGTATTGATCACCATGCAGACTTACTCTTATTATCGCCTCTGGTATATAGGATGGTAAATCTGAGTGATTTACCCATAGTAGAGAGACAGCAATATTAAGCCTGATTGAACCTTAGAATGGTATGACAATTTTCCCTTGTACAAGGCAGCTGTTGCCAACCATAGGTCATACGGTGAGACTGAAGCCCAGACCCATTTCCTGCAGGAGAAACCATAAATTGTTGACCACCATGAGATGTCGATAATTGTTTAGTATTGGCGCCAGACCTATCAGATAAGAAGACCCAGTCATAGGAGGACCGTACCAGGATGAAGGACACGGGAATTGAGGAAAAAAGGTTATGCCACTACCGGAATGGCCAGAGTAGGAATTTTTTCGAGAATCTCAAAAGACTGATCCTGTCACCAAAAAGTATGGAGTATATGAGTTTTGATGGAACCGTAACCATGCTTCTAAGGGTGGTAGCACCCCAGACCCCTATGACGATCAATGGATTTTGAGAACACCCCGAACAAAACCTATTTCTTTCTCGCCTCTCCGAACCTCGAGGGCGAGATTCATTTTAAGGGTGGTAGGTTTGTAACATCCAAAAATTCTAAATTTTGGAATGTTTATATTAAATAAATAGTTTTGATTGATTGTTTAATTGTGGTGTGGTTGCTTTTGTGAAATTGAGTGAAATTTGAAGCTTTTTGAAAGATAAATGAGAGGGAATAAAAGGACTTTCCCAAGCTTTCACCTTGCATTTATGATCTCCATGAATTCAAATTTATTTCATCACAAAACCCTAGAGTGAAGATGATATGACTTCTTCCATTTAATTAAATGAAAAAGTGGTTTTGAAAAGGCTTGAATTCCATTTGAAAATATTTCAAATTCAGAAACTTTATGCAACTCAATGATTTTCATGAGAGAAGATAAAGTTACTTCTTCAAATGCCATGAAATATGAGTTGGAAGTTTAAAAGAATGAAATTCAAAGTCCCTTTGAAGGTATTTTGAGAACCATTTTCAATTTGGAGTTATTTGGTTTTTATTCAAAGTATTTTCTCCAAAAATAAAATATGTGGAAAATAGGGTAAAATGATTCCCTACATTAGCAAATTGGAGAGAAATAAATTTGAAATTATTTTGGTATTTTAAAAGAGTTTTATTTGGTTTTTAAATAAACCAGTGGCACTATTTGCTTTATCTAAATTTTTGTGGAATTTATTTGCCGCTAAAATATGTTCATGTTTTAGAAAATCTTTTTGTGAAAATTTTGATATATAATATGCCTATATAAAATTTTATTTTATTTTCGTTATTCTGTTTTCTTTTTCTGTTTTTATTTAATAAAAAATGCACGTACATCGTAACTATATGTCGCCCACATGCGCAACGTAGTGGCAGCGGCGCCCCACTTTTTTCCCTACATGGACCAGGCCCAGCCAGCCATTTTTTTCACTTCGGCCGAATTTTGTTTTAAAAAAACTACAGTACGCGCGGCCGGTCGAACCGCCTATGGCCTTTAGGCCCATGCGAGGCGCCTACTCCTTTTCTTTTCTTTTCGTCTACGTTTAGTCCCACATTACCTAGTGTTTGACTTTTAAACCTCTTTTCCACCTATAAATATAAACCCATAGAGCCTCCAAAAATCATCCGATTCAGATTAAATCAATATTTTGGTTTGGCTAGATTCACTAAATAAAAATATATTTCTTCTCTCTGGCGGGACTTCTGGAAGTTGTCTCCTCTTTTCGAAGTCGTTTTTTCTCTACCTTATAAAAGTATATTTCTTCGTATTTTTTATATATACTCCCGTAGCTTATTTTTTCTAGACACTTTAGGCATAGAAATCTTTTAGCAATAGCTCTTTTCTTCCATAAAACAACTTGATCTTGATTTTTCAAATAGTCATAACTTTTTACTCGTTCATCTAAATTAGATAAAAATAACGCCTACATTTTCGTCTTGATTCCACCTATCTAGCGAATCTATCAAATAAACTTTTTGCAACTTTCAAATTTCAAAATTTGTTCAGATTCATATTCAAACTTTTTTTGATCATATCTTTTTATCGGTAGCTCGGTTTCCAATGAACCCAACTGCATCAGATTCGTATAGAAGTAATCTTTCCGTTCGCACAACTAGTGTCATCTTTCCAACATATAATTTTGCTCCTAGCCAGTTACTCTAGTAGTCCACCAAAGATTTTTGCACAACACTCTAAGCAGATTCAATGCTATGTTAAATTACTTGATCTGTTATTTTTAATCTAGTAATTCTTTTTCCTACATATTCATATTGACTTCCTATCTAGTAGCATAATTAGTTTTTTTTCAAATTGCATCCGTAGGCGTAATCTAACATCTTGAGCCATCACCATACTTCTTCACCGAAATTAGGAACTGATCTTGCAAAATAATTTGATTTGGTTCTTTTGGAGTTTTTGCAATGTTTCTTTGCCTTTTCTTTTGATTCTTTGAGTGACTGCTTGTGTGTGGTTATAATTGCTTGCTTACGATAGACTGATCGGAGTGTGATGAGTAGAACTATTAGGAATTATGAGTGCGAAGAATCTTCATCAACAGTACAAGGCAAGTTCACACTTTGATAATACTCTTCCTAAACCCAGTTTTACTTGCATTTGTTTCACCCTCAAATATTTGCACGAGTAGGATTGGGAATTGGGCTGTGCTATGTAGTTGATGAGGTAGGAAGCTATTACCTTTGATTACCCCGGGATTATATGTTATGCTCTTATTGCTTAGCCATGCTCGTAGACCTGGATTGGTATGTGAGATTCATGAAAGTTGCGAGAGTTATAATAATTAAGGGTAACTTTAAGGTGGCAACATTAACACACATCTGGGTGGAATGGTTGGGGCACCCTAGAGAACCCAGTGGCTTGCCCGGGCACCTGGAGAACCCAGTGCTTTCCCAAGGGGATCCCGGAGTACCCGTTTGATCATCCTATGTAATGCCACCTAGGCTCAAAGGGATCATAAGATTATTCATGCTAGAAGCTTTCGTGTGCAGCCAAAAGCCATTATGGGCTCTGCCATAGTTGAGTAAGTTGTGTGACCTCTTTCAGTGGTAGGCTAGCAGATGTAGGGGAAAGTAGGTGGTACTGTCTACCCAGAGTAAAGAGTGAATGCTTTAGAATGACTATGTCTCGATCTTCTGATCATGGATGTGGTCGAGTCTTGTGGGGAAAAGTGCGCAAACCTCTGCAGAGTGTACAAACTAATCATGATTAGCCGTGTCCCCGGTTATGGACAACTTTGAGTATTTGGAAGTGAATTATTGGTTGATCTCATCACTCTATTTAATGAAACTGTTGGGTTATTAATGATTTGGTGATTTTTGGGATTGAGTTGGGGTTACCTTCTCAATATGGGTAATTTAACTTAGTAGTAAATAAAATTTATTCCTTTGTTGTAGGGAAAAATTAGCTTTATGCAAAATTTAAACTTAGAGCCTCCACCAGCCAAATATGCATATAGAGATAGACACTCTTATTATTATTATATGGTGTGAAATTGCCAGTACATTCAATGTACTGACCTACATGGCTGCAACGTATCATGTTGCAGGAATCACACGACGAGTAAGTGATACGTTAGGGTTACGATATCTACACTCAACTTTGTCGTTGGTGTTGTTGGGAATCCACAGCTTTGTTGTTTCTTCCTCTATAGGGATTGAGGTAATAGCATTTACGTTACTTTATACATGTGATTTACCTTTGTTATAAATCCTCGAGTACTGTGTGTGTCAGCATATCGATCCAGGGATGACACTTAAGTACAGAGACTTCAATCCATTCGGGTCAGGTCGGTACACTTGTTCCCATGAATTATTTGCTCACAAAATCCCTATGCATAGGAAATGGGTTAGGCTTAAATGTGCTTGCCATGTGTTTCATGATGCTCTTGTTATGTTTCAATTCTTATCTTTTATGTGAGCATGATTGAAATCATCATGCCTAGCTAAAAGGAATTTAAGAAAAGCGCTTGTTGGGAGACAATCCAACACCTTTTACCTACTGTTTATGTGTGTTCACATGATTAGGCTACTGTAGTAATCATGTTTTATTGTTTTTATTTCAATAAAGTGCCAAGTAAGACCTTTGGGATGTATTACGGTGATAGTTGATTTGATCTTGCTGAAAAACAGAAACTTTTGCGCTCAGGAAAACAGTTCTCAGCTTTATTTTGATTCTTTTTGCAGAAGATTAATAGAAAAATTGCCCAGGTTTTCCCATTTTTTCAGGATTTTTATAGTAGCAGAAGTACGGTTGGAGTACAGATTACTACAGAATGTTCTGTTTTTGACAGATTTTGTTTTCAATGCATAGTTTGCTTGCTTTCTAGTTTTTATGGCTTATATTGTTCAATATAAATTTTGGAAATGATATGCTACAGTAGGCATTGTGTGATAACAATTACAAATCTTGTCTTTAACGATACCAAAAGTGAAATGGTTTGCTCTTTATCATACTAACCTATCTCACAAAGTACTTTAAGTTTTGTGTGATTGAAGTTTTCAAGTTTTGGGTGAGATGTCGATATGAGGAGAATAAGGAGTGACAAGACCCTAACCTTGGGGATTCCCAAGGCACTCCAAGGCAATATTCAAGGAATATCCATGCAAATAAGCTTGGGGATGCCCCGGAAGGCATCCCCTCTTTCATCTCCAACATTATCGGTAACCTCAATTGGAGCTATGTTTTCATCCGTCACATGATATGTGTTTTGCTTGGAGCATCATTTTATTTTGTTAGGATTTTCTTTCTGTTATTTAGAATAATTTTTTGCATCTTTTATTTCAATAAAATTGGAAATGATAACCTTTGCCTTGCTTATTTTGCAAGTATACATGTTGTTGTTTAAAAACAGAAAGTTTACCGTTGTTGAAAATTCCCTAGAAAAGTCAGAATGTGATAAAATGTTGAAACTTTTTGCAAAATAAGATATGATACATTTTCTACAGTGTGGTAAATTTTCATAATCTTTGTAGTTTAAGAAGTATTCATACTCTTGCATTCTTTACAGACTGTACTGTTTTGGCAGATTGCTGTTATGTTTGCATTGTTTGCATATGTTTGCTTGTTTAATGATTATATTTGAGGATAGGAGTATTAAATATGCAGAGGCATTTAGTATTCAATGTTGAATAATAATTTTTGTGATTTGCTATAGTAGAGAATGATAAGGTTTTTGCATTGGTTTATACTAACCTATCTCAGAAGTTCTTGTTGAGCTTTGTGTGGATGAAGCTTTTGAGATTAACCGTGATATGAGAAGAATTAAGGAGACACAAGAGCTTAAGATAGGGTATGCCCAAGGCATACCAAGATAATATTTCAAGAAGTCTCAAGCATCTAAGCTTGGGGATGCCCTGGTAGGCATCCCACCTTTCTTCTTCAACAATTATCGGTTAGTATCACTTGAGCCTAAGTTTTTGCTTCTTCACATGAGTTGTGCTATCCTTGAAATGTCATTTCGTTTTGTTTTGCTTGCTGTTTTAATAAAATACTTAGATCTGAAACTTTTAAATAAGAGAGAGTCCTCAAATAGCTACCCATTTACATAACTACTCTCTTGATCTTCACTTATATCTTTTTGGAGTAGCTTGTCATTTGCTCTATTGCTTCACTTATATCTTTTTGGGCACGGTGTGTATCGGTGTCAAAACCGGCGGATCTCGGGTAGGGGGTCCCGAACTGTGCGTCTAGGACGGATGGTAACAGGAGGCAAGGAACACGATGTTTTACCCAGGTTCAGGCCCTCTTGATGGAGGTAAAACCCTACATCCTGCTTGATTAATATTGATGATATGGGTAGTACAAGAGTAGATCTACCACGAGATCAAGGAGGCTAAACCCTAGAAGCTAGCCTATGGTATGATTGTTGTATGATGAAGTTGTCCTACGGACTAAAACCCTCCGGTTTGTATAGACACCAGAGAGGGTTAGGGTTACACAAAGTCGGTTACAATGGTAGGAGATCTTGAATATCCGCATCGCCAAGCTTGCCTTCCACGCCAAGGAAAGTCCCATCCGGACATGGGATGAAGTCTTCAATCTTGTATCTTCATAGTCCTGGAGTCCGGCTGAAGGTATAGTCCGGCTACCCGGACACCCCCTAATCCAGGACTCCCTCAGTAGCCCTCGAACCAGGCTTCAATGACGACGAGTCCGGCGTGCAGATTGTCTTCGGCATTGCAAGGCGGGTTCTTCTCCAAATCCCGTGTACCTGCTGAATAATGTCCGATTTTCGTAATGTAGCGCACCTTGGCTTCCACACCCAATAATGGCCGTCTTCCACGTGTTAAACGAATGCGAAAAGTCGGGGTGTTTTTACATTCACACCCCTAGCCGCATAAACGAGCCGCCAATTAAATTGATGGGGATTCAGATCCAAACCACACCTTCTCCTCTCCGCGAGTAATCATCAGAGCGCCTCCAGCAAAGGTCAATTCCAACATGGCCAGCCATCGTAGCTCCTCCTCTCGCCCTTCCAGTCCTAAACCTGGAGACTGGGAGAGGTGCTCCATCCCGCACAGCGAGCTAGTGTCGCTTCAGGCCAAGGTATTTCTCCCTCAGGCCTATATGGTCCCGGTCCGAGCTGGACTCGCCACCTATAATGGCGGAGAGCAAGCGGAGAGCACCCCCAATCCCTCCAAAGGAGAGCGGGTGTGCCTCGTCCCTTATCTAATAAGAGGAGTTGGATTTCCAATTCATCCATTTCTCCGTGGGCTTCTGGAGTTCTACGGCCTCCAGCTGCACAATCTCACGCCCGCCTCTATATTGCATATCGCGGGCTTCGTCGCCCTTTGCGAGCTATCCTTGGGTGTGGAGGCTCATTTCGCGTTGTGGAAGAGGTTATTCTGCCTGGTGCCCCGCTCTCAAGAGGGGTCTATATATCACGTGGGCGGAGCCGAAGTGTGGCGTATCGCCGGGACCGGATATCTATCTGGAACCCCAAAGAAGGCGTCCGTGGACTGGCCTTCGGAATGGTTTTATATAGATGATGTCCCACTGCCGGATCCTATCCGGGCCGGTCTCCCCGAATTCAACAGTGCTCCCTTAAAGAAACGCCTAAGCCGGTGTCTGCGGAGCTCTCAGAGAGAAGGCGACAGTGACGTCCTTCACCTGATGGGTCGGATAAGACTATTGGCTCATTCTGGACTAACCATGATTGAAGTCATGGCCGCATGCATTATGCGGGGGGTGCAGCCGCTTCAATATAGAGGCCACCCCATGTGGGATTTTAACGGGGAGGATGACGCCACCCGTTACAGTCGTAAGGGGCCAGCCTCAGCTACCGCTCTAGTAAAGATCTTATCCTCTTTGTACAAGGGAGAAGAGGAGGAATTCCTCCGCGTCAACCCACATGGCGGATTTTCTATGTACAACCCTCCAAGTTGGGTAAGTGGACAATTGTGCTTGCCCATCCGTTTTATATTCCCATGATTAAATATGTAGTCTAACGACTTCAATGCAGGAACTGCGTCAGGAAGTAAAGGATATAAACAGCCGTCCCCCACAGCCCGAGGATCCAGAACGGTCCCTCGATCCGGACTCCGAAGAGGATCCGGACATATCAGTGGAGCTGATCGATGGGGTGTTTCATTAGCTAAGCAAGGATAACACCTTGGTGGCCATTATGGTTGATTACCCAGGGTTAATTCCGGCCTCCCAGGTAACAGAGAGCGGAGTCTCATCCCCTTGAGAAGGAATCCATTCTCACGCATTTCAGTTTTCCTGAAAACGACTGTGTTTTGCAGGGGAGGTTTCCGAGGCGGGAGGCCGATCCTGCGGCGGCTAGCCAACGAGGGGCCGCAGGGCCCCGTGGGGTAAAAAGGAATGTAGTCCAGACTGAGACACGGGCGCAAAGGTATAGCGCACCCTCTTTTTCCCTGGTGTTATTCCTTCAGGGCATATTAACATTCGTGCTATCTTCAGGACGAAGAGACCTCGCTGGACTACATCCAGAGAGGTTGCCAATCGTGCCTCCACCAGCCAGGTTCCAACGCCTGGCCCGGAAGCGGAAACGAACACAAGGCGTGCACTGGACTCTCCTCCGACAGAGGAAGCGGACAGGCTGTCTGCCACCAATTTCGAGGTGGAGAGTGCCATGAACCACAGGCGTCGCCGGACAGTTCTTCGCGACGCTTGTTTCTCCCAAGAGGCATTAGATGCCTTGAATTCGGGAGATGCGTACCTCCGTGCCGCTCAAAATGGTTTAGCCAGAGCCACGGAGCAATATGTAAAAGACATACGGGTAAGAATTTTTTTGGTAAATATATATATATACCAGTAGCCCCCGAGACTTGAAACAGTTAGAGTAATTGATTTAAGGATCATTTGTTATCTAGGTTCTCACAGAGAAGAATACCGTACTGTCCCAGGAGCTGGAAGAGTGCAAAGCCAAACTGGAGGCCGCACTAGCCGCGACAGGGGAGCCCAAAGAGACCCCCTCTGGTAAGATACACTTCGAAGATTAGTATCTTGCGAAGTGTGGCGTGGGTGTAAATCTGGGAAATCATATTGCAGATGGCGCCGGACTGGATCCGGAGAGGCAACAACTCTTACGCCAGCTAAAGGCCGGTGAAAGTATACTGACAAGGGTGAGGTGGGAGAAGAATGATCTTCAGGATGCCAACACCAAGCTGGACGTTGAACTTAAAGATGTTCGTGGCCAGCTGTCGGACTCCACTAAGGAGAATCAGTGGCTTCGACGCGGCATATTTAGTAAGTGCTTAAGCGAATCTTTGAAAGAAAAGAGTTCGGCGAGGAAGTCGACTAACAGAGTAATGTCTGTAGGTATGCTAACGGGTCGTCCTGTAGAGGAGATGCCCGGTTCTACGGGTGACCTTCTTCCCGAGCTCTCGCAGCTGCACGAGCGAGTTCGACAGCCGATGCGAGGCGTTGCCCAAGCCTTATGGCCTTCCCACTCCATGCCCGAGGGCCTTGGAGAGCTTTCGGAGAAGCTTAAGGGAGCTCGGCGGCGCTTCCGGTTATGGAAGATATCGGCCTGCCGATAAGGCGCTAGGGAAGCCTGGGCCATGGTGAAGACGCGGTACACAAAGTCTAACCCAAACCACATGGCTGAGGTCGGACCTGTGGGGCCTGACGGGAAGGAGATCCCTGTAAGCTTAGTGTACGGCCAAGTAGAATTGGCTGCCAAGTATTCCCAGCAGGACTGTAAGTTAGACAGCCTGTTAGATGGTATTGAAGAGGAATACAATCAGTCAGAGTGACTATGTAATTTTTAATTGACATGTGTAATGCCTTCTAGCCGGATTGTAGATCGTTTGTCGTTGCCGACCTTTTCGCTTCATCCTCAGGACCTGACGGTCCGGAGTGTGTCCGAATACCCTACCGGTTATGTAAGAACCGGGGTATGCATGGAGACCAGGCGTAGGGGTCATTAGTGCTTTATCAGACAAGTGCCCAACTACTTATGTTATATTACATGGTTAGTAAGAAACATCTTCCAGAGAGAATAGTTCCGTTAGGGGTTCCTTTCTCTGGGAGGCATGCCCTAAAGTGCATGTCCGGACTGCAAACGCAGGAAAATCATCTGGGGGCATATATATAAATAAGTAAAAAAGGTCATCTTTTAGTTCACAGACCGAATATTCCCTTAAGAACGCTAGCTTTCGGCTTCACCCAGTCTGAGGTACACATCCGGCTGATCCGGCAGTAACAATCGCAGAGGTGCTCCCTTTACCACCTAGCCAAACAATCGGGAACGTAGAGGTAAGCACAGGAGCCAGGCAACCCAGCTTGGCCAAAACTTAAGTCATATCAATGCATATAATGGTGAAGAAAAGGTACATGCGGAAGTTTGACACATGTGGTGGGCATGAAGCCCGTATAAATAAGCTTCTGTTAAAGAAGCCCCCAGGTTTAAGGAGCGCGAGTAGCATGTCACTTGAGGAGCCTTTAAGGGCTATAAAAGAAAAGGGGGGGAAGGAGAGAAATGTAAGACAGAAAATGTAAAAAATGGACAGAGGAAGGAGACAAACACAGAGTCCGGCGCTAGGCATAGAATCTTCGGAGACGGGCTGCGTTCCATGGGTTCGGCTCGAGTCGGTTATCTGACGCATCTCGCAGGCGGTATGCTCCACCAGTCAGGACTTGGTCGATTATGAAGGGACCTTCCTACTTGGGCTTCAGCTTGTCCTTTTTCTTGTCCGGCAGGCGTAGAACTAATTCGCCAACGTTGTAGTTTTTGGCCCGCACTTCTCTGCTTTGATATCTTCGAGCCTGCTGTTGATAGAATGCAGAACGGGCTTTTGCCACGTCGTGCTCCTCCTATAAGGCGTCCAAACTGTCCTGTCGATCGAGCTCGGCTTCCCTTTCTTCGTACATGCGCACTCGAGGTGAGTCATGAATTATGTTGCAGGGCAAGACTGCCTCTGCGCCGTACACCATAAAAAATGGTGTGTATCCGGTGGTGCGATTCGGCGTGGTCCACAGCCCCCAGAGTACGGAGTCGAGCTCCTCTACCAAGTGCGTGTTAGATTCCTTGAGGGACCGCACTAATCTGGGTTTGATGCCGCTCATGACGAGACCATTTGCATGTTCAACCTGACCGTTAGTTTGTGGGTGATAGACGGAAGCATAATCGAGCTTGATGCCCATGTTTTTGCACCAGAGTTTTACCTCATCGGCCGTAAAGTTTGTGCCGTTATCGGTGATGATGCTGTGGGGGACGCCATAACGGTGTACAACCCCGGATATAAAGTCTATCATAGGTCCGGATTCGGCCGTCTTAACAGGCTTGGCTTCTATCCATTTGGTGAACTTAGCCACCATGACCAGTAGGTATTTTTTCTTATGGGTTCCGCCTTTAAGGGGTCCCACCATGTCAAGCCCCCAGACCGCGAAAGGCCAAGTGATGGGGATAGTTTGGAGGGCGGTGGGTGGCATATGGCTTTGGTTTGCAAAAAGCTGGCAACCGGCGCATCGTTGGACCAAGTCCTGAGCGTCCGCCCGGGCCGTCGGCCAATAAAAGCCTGTACGGAAAGCCTTGCTTACAAGGGACCGAGCTGCGGCGTGATGGCCACCGAGTCCGGCATGAATTTCAGCCAGCAGGTTCCGCCCTTCCTCTTCGGAGATGCACCTTTGAAGGACTCCGGTAGTGCTTTTCTTATAAAGTTCTCCCTCATGGACTTTATAGGCTTTAGATCGCCGCACTATACAGCGTGCCTCGTTTTGGTCCTCTGGGAGTTCCTGCCTAGTAAGGTAGGCTAGGAATGGTTCTATCCACGGGGCGATAACGGCCATTAGTACGTGGGCTGAGGTTGTGATTTCATTGGCAGAGCCTCCGATTATGTCAGATTGTTCAGCGTCGGACAGTGCGGTTGGGTACGGGATAATATTGCCATGTTCCCCTTCCCATACTACGGATGGCTTGGACAGCCTTTCCAGGAAGATGTTGGGGGGGACCGCATCGCGTTTTGCGCCGATGCGTGCCAGGACGTCTGCCACCTGATTGTTTTCTCGGGCTATATGGAGAAATTCGAGCCCCTCAAACCGAGCTGACATTTTGAGGACGGCGTTGCGGTAAGCTGCCATTTTTGGATCCTTGGCATCGAAGTCTCCATTTATTTGGGATATCGCGAGGTTCGAATCCCCGCGCACCTCTAGGTGTTGAATTCCCATGGATACTGCCATCCAGAGACCATGTAAAAGGGCCTCATATTCGGCTGCATTGTTGGAGTCCGTGTACATAATCTGGAGTACATATTGAACTATGTCTCCTGTGGGGGACGTCAAAACAACGCCGGCCCCTAGTCTAGCCAACATTTTGGAACCGTCGAAGTGCATGATCCAGTTTGAATATGTGCCATACTCTTTAGGGAGTTCGGCCTCCGTCCATTCTGCGACGAAGTCGGCCAAAACTTGCGACTTGATAGCTCGCCGTGGCCTATAAGTTATGTCGAACGGGAGGAGCTCGATGGCCCATTTTGCAATCCGGCCCGTTGTGTCACGGTTGTTTATAATATCGTTGAGTGGTACTTTCGATGCTACTGTAATTGAACACTCTTGAAAGTAGTGTCGTAGCTTCCGGGATGCCATGAATACCGCATATGCAATCTTTTGATAATGTGGGTACCGTGATTTGCATGGGGTGAGGACAGTGGACACATAGTAAACCGGCTTTTGACGGGGGAATTTGTGTCCGTCCGTTTCCCGCTCGACGACGAGTACTGCGCTGACAACTTGATGGGTTGCTGCAATGTACAATAGCATTGGTTCGCCGATGTTTGGCGCGGCCAGGACGGGGTTTGTTGCCAATATGGCTTTTATTTCCTCGAGTCCGGCCGTGGCGGCATCTGTCGACTCGAAGTGTTCGGTGCGCCGAAGGAGGCGATAGAGGGGTTGCGCCTTTTCTCCCAACCGGTAGATAAAGCGGCTTAGTGCCGCCACGCATCTGGTTAATTTTTGTATTTGTTTGAGGTCCTTTGGGATATCCAATTGTGACAAAGCTTGGATCTTGGCTTGATTTGCTTCGATTCCTCTACCGGATACAATGAAGCCCAAGAGCTTTCTGGCTGGAACGCCGAAAACGCATTTTTCCGGATTTAGCTTGATGTCATATGCTCGGAGGTTGTCAAATGTAAGCCTCAAGTCGTCTACTAGGGATTCGACATGTCTTGTTTTTACAACCACATCATCCACGTATGCCTCTACTGTTTTGTCGATCTGGTTTGCCAGACATGTCTGAGTCATGCGCTGATATGTTGCGCCGGCGTTTTTGAGACCGAAAGGCATTGTGTTGAAGCAGAATGGGTTGTATGGGGTGATGAATGCTGTTGCGGCTTGGTCTGACTCAGCCATCTTGATTTGATGGTAACCGGAGTATGCGTCGAGGAAGCACAACGAATCATGTCCTACAGTGGCGTCGATAATTTGATCGATGTGGGGGAGGGGGAAGGGATCCTTTGGGAAAGCCTTGTTAAGGTCTTTGAAGTCAACGCACGGCGCCAGGATTTGTCCTTCTTTGGTACCATCACCAAGTTTGCTAGCCAGTCCGGATGTTTTATATCCCTGATGAATTCGGCCTCCGATAGTTTGGCTAGCTCCTCTCCCATTGCCTGTCTCTTGGGCTCAGAGAAACGCCGAAGGGCTTGTTTGACAAGTTTGAATCCTTTTAGGATATTTAAGCTGTGTTCGGCCAGCCTGCGTGGGATTCCTGGCATGTCTGAAGGGTGCCAGGCAAAAATGTCCCAGGTCTCCCGTAGGAATTCTCGCAGTGCGGCGTCTACATCGGGGTTTAATCGTGCCCTGATGGAAGCTGTTTTATTGGGGTCCGTTGGATGGACCTGGAATTTGACTATTTCATCCGCTGGTTTAAAGGAGGTGGACTTGGATCTTTTATCGAGTATCACATCGTCCTTGTTTATCGTGGAGCGCAGCGTAGTCAGTTCCTCGGCCGCTAGGGCTTTGGACAGTGCCTCAAGGGCCAATGCGGTTGTCTTGTTTTCGGCGCGAAGTGCTATGTCCAGATCACTAGCGAGAGTGATGATTCCGTTCGGCCCGGGCATCTTGAGCTTCATGTACCCGTAATGGGGTATTGCTTGGAAGATTGTAAACGCTTCCCGTCCCAGCAGAGCGTGGTATCCGCTACTGAACGGGGCCACTTGCATTGTGACCTCTTCGGACCTATAATTATCCGCCGTGCCGAACACCACATCTAGTGTGATTTTTCCTGCACAGCGCGCTTCCCTACTGGGGATTATTCCTCTAAAGGCTGTGCTGCTTCGCTCAATGCGGTTCCAGTCTATTTCCATTTTTTGAAGGGTTTCCTAATAAATGGTTCAATCCGCTGCCTCCGTCCATGAGTACCTTGGTGAGGCGAAAGCCGTCCACTGTAGGACTGAGTACCAATGCGGTTGGTGCTCGAGCTGTTCGGATTTTAGGTTTATTGTTGCTACTTGATGGACTTCGGCGAGGCTGCGGAGTGTTCTTTTTCGCATATTATTTGATGCGAAAGTCTTGAAGACTGTTAAGACTATACTGGAGTCCCTGAGGTGGTTTTCTGCGGCCTCAGGAATTAGGAGATCTTCGCCCCTTTTGGCCACCTGCCAGAGTATCCAACATGCTCTATGGCTATGAGTTGGTGTGGCGTCCTCTGTACTATGAATTTTACAGGGTCCATTAAGCCATCCATCCAGTATGGTTCCATGCCCTGTAGAGGGTTTTGGTTTTTTGGTTTTTAACCCGGGTGTCTGATGATGATGCACCGTTTTATTTCGGACGAGGTTTCTATTAGGGCCGAATTGTCCCAAAATTTAGTTTCGGTTTTCCAGGCGCTTTCCATCGCACAGTACTTTTGTACTATGGACGCCAAGTCAGAGAAGCATGTAATATCACGACGACCTGTGGTGTTGAGGATTCCCTTGTCCATGCAATTATTGCAAAAGATTGAGATTGCTTCTTCCTCGCGGCAGTACTTTATCCTGTTCATAACCAGGAGGAACCTTGCCCAGTAATGATGTACTGTTTCTTCGGGCTTTTGCCTATTTGGGATAGATCGCTTATGTTCGGGTGGGTGGGTGGAATTAAATCCGGAACTTCACCCAATATAAGACTCAGAGGCCAAGGAGTTTCCGAACTCTGAAGTTTGGATTCTTGGATGTTGTCCAGTGAATCTAGCCCGTTGCCTGATTCTAAGTTCAGGTCTTGAGTTACATCCTCCCCTCCACGGGTATCCGGCTTGGAGGGATCAGGAATCCAGACGTAGCTAGTCCTTAAGATAGATGAAGAGTCGCCGCACTATGCCTCTACCACGGCAACATGATGGGTGACTTGGGGAGAATTAATTTCTCTTAGATCGGGTTTAATCCCAACCTGGTCATAATCCGTAGTGACCCCCAAGGCGGCGATGCGATCCAAGAGCTCGTTTATGGAAGAGAGCTCCATTGGATCTAACTGCTCGACGAGTTCCGAGCTGACGTGAAGATTGCTTTTGATGACCCGAGAGGTCACCGTCGGCGCAACGGCCGAACAGGCGGTCATGAGAAAACCGCCTAGCCGGAGAGTTTGGCCGACAGCCAAGGCTCCCTTAGTAACGGCGCCGTCTTTAAAGACGGGAAGAGGCATCCTTCCTGATTGCGACGGCACAGAGGAACTCTCAGTGAAAGCACCAATGTCAGTGTCAAACCTGCGGATCTCGGGTAGGGGGTCCCGAACTGTGCGTCTAGGCCGGATGGTAACAGGAGGCAAGGAACACGATGTTTTACCCAGGTTCGGGCCCTCTTGATGGAGGTAAAACCCTACGTCCTGCTTGATTAATATTGATGATATGGGTAGTACAAGAGTAGATCTACCACGAGATCAAGGAGGCTAAACCCTAGAAGCTAGCCTATGGTATGATTGTTGTATGATGAAGTTGTCCTACGGACTAAAACCCTCCGGTTTATATAGACACCGGAGAGGGTTAGGGTTACACAAAGTCGGTTACAATGGTAGGAGATCTTGAATATCCGCATCGCCAAGCTTGCCTTCCACGCCAAGGAAAGTCCCATCCGGACACGGGACGAAGTCTTCAATCTTGTATCTTCATAGTCCTGGAGTCTGGCTGAAGGTATAGTCCGGCTACCCGGACACCCCCTAATCCAGGACTCCCTCAGTGTGCTTTAGTATTTTTGAAGAAATTCTCTCTTGCTTCACTTAAATTAATCTGAGAGAAAGAAATATTATGCTCATGATCTTCACTTATATTTGTTTGAGCTTATCAAAAGCAACACATGAAAATTAGTTTCAAAGTGATAGATATCCAAGAAGGATATAATAAAAACCTTCATGAAGATCATTGGACAAAATAAACTTGATCCCTTGTAATAGTTTTGAGATATGATGATGTGATATGTAAGTCATGTTGATGAGTAATTATGCTTTAGTAAGAATATTGGTGTTACGGTTTGTGATTCCCTATGCAATCACAAAAGTCAATAGTTATGCAATGAAATTACATCCTACTTGTGGTGCATTATTCAATGTTAATTATGCTCAATGCTCGCTTATAGGATTATCCGTTTCTTGGGTGGTCGATTCTCAATCTTTTGCTAGCCTTCATTTTGCACTAAGTATGATCACTACTTGTGCATCCAAAATCCTTTAAACCAGTTTTGCCACATGAGTCCATTATACCTACCTATATGTGGTACTCTTTTGCCGTTCTAAGAAAATTTGTGTGTGCCATCTCTAATTTTCAAAACAAATTTCTATTTTGTGTGCTCGTACCACTCGCGAAGCAGTGAGGGGTGGCCAATATTTTCCATGCTAGATGTGTTATTCTCACGATGAGTGTTTATTCACTTGTCATTGCACGAGAGTAAGGCAAAGGTATTAGGGTTGCCCAGTCCCGAAATGAAAAATGAATTTACTTTATGTTGTCAAATAATAAATTCCTTGGAAAGTGTTGGTATGGAGGGCACCCATGGATACGGTTCGCCATGGAAAGTGAAAGTATGGTTGAAAAGGAATAAACTTTATTTTTTGTTTGGGAACCACCTATGATATATCTAGCATGGAAAGTGTTGGGATCTCTAAGTCATTTCGTTGGTGGGAAAACTATGCCTCTCAAAATGTTTTTATCTCTCAATTTTTGCTTTGAGCTCTGGCACCTCTACCAATCCCTACCTCCCTCCGCGAAGGGCCTTTCTTTTACATTATGCAATTTTTATTTTTAATTTGAGTCTCCATCTTCTCTTATAAAAGCGCTAACTAGGGGCACTATGATCGTACTTGAGCATTGGGTGTTGCTAATATGCGAGTGTGTTTCATGAATGGATCAATGATTAAGCATGATGGGCTAGGGATAACTTATTTTAGCATTGATATTTTGAAAGACATGGTTGCTTATTGATATGCTTGAGTATTGAAATATTAAAGTCAAAACTAGACTATTGCTTTGAACCAGATAAAAGTCCAAATGTCCATATTACAAAAGAAAAGAATATGTGATGAATATGATATGTAGCTTTCCACAATAAATATTCCATTTTCAATTTCTAATTTATCATGATAAGTTTTATGAGAAAGAGTTGATGTTATGATGCTAGGAAAAGTGATTGAAATTATCATTGATCAAACTTGTGCACTGTGCTAGCATTCACACATCACAAATTATTTCTTTTATCATTTACCTACTCGAAGATGAGTAGGAATTAAGCTTGGGGATGCTCATACTTCTCCAACGTATCTATAATTTATGAAGTATTCATGCCATCTTTACAACAATTTTATATGGTTTTGGTATGATTTGCATGGAACTAACCCAGACAGACGTTGTTTTCAGCAGAACTACCGTGGTGTTGTTTTTTGTGCAGAAATGAAAGTTCTCCAAATGAGCTGAAACTTTTTGACGATTTTTTGGAACAAAAGAGACCCCCGAAGCTTCGTGGGAGGGCCAGAAGAGCCACGAGGAGGGCACAACCCACCAGGGCGCGCCTGGTGGGCCTGGCTTGTCCCGGTGGGTTGTGCTCACCTCGAGGCCCATCTTCGCGTGAAACCGACGACAAAAAATCCTATAAATAGAGAAACCATCAGAAATAACCCTAGATCAGAAGTTCTCATGGCCGCAGGCCTCTGTAGCCACCGAAAACAAATCTAGACCATTTTCGGCGCCCTGCCGGAGGGGGGAATCATCTCCGGTGGCCATCTTCCTCATCCCAGCGGCCACCACGATGAGGAGGGAGTAGTCCACCCTCGGGGTTGAGGGTTTGTACCAGTAGCTATGTGTTTAATCTCTCTCTCTCGTGTTCTTGGGATGTGATGATCTTGATGTATCGCGGGCTTTGTTAATATAGTCGGATCATATGGTGTTTTCCCCTCTCTATCTTGTTGTGATGAATTGAGTTTTCCCTTTCATATTTTGTTGTTATCGGATTGAATACTTTTTATGGATTTGAGAGCACTTGATATATGTCTTGCATACGAATACCCATGGTGACAATGGGGTATCATATTGATTCTCTTGATATGTGTTTTGGCACTCAACTCGCAGATTCCCGAGGTGACATTGGGGTAATCTATGCATAGGGGTTGATGCATGTTCTCGTCTTTGTTTCTCCATTAGAAATCCTGGGGCACTCTTTGAGGTTCTTTGTGTTGGATTGAGTATTATGAATCTGAATTTTCTTTGGTGTTATTTTAGTATGAACTCTTGATAGATCGATCGAAAAGAGTAACTTAGTGTTATTTTAGTATGAACACTTGATAGATCGATCAGAAAGAATAACTTGGTGTTATTTTAGTATGACCTCTTGGATAGGTCTAGGCGTCTGCATTGTATATTTTTACGGCAAAAGTATAACCATGCTCGGTCCTCAAGTGAACTCTATTTACCTCCGTACTTTCCATAGTATTGCAACCAATCTTATCCAAGACATAAATTCTTGCATGGCAGGGGATACGCTAGTAGAATAGTAAAAAATTAAAATTATAACTTGAAGAAAAAGAAGCAGAAGTCATGCTTAATTACGAAAAAAGACTTGTCATTGTGACTTACTATATCCACTTCGAAGTTCTCATCAACACGATGTTGAAGCGCCTACCACCAACTAGGTGAGGCCCGTCGCACAGGCCGCGCTCATCTTCATAGTATTCGCACATACCGAATTCCTTTTCATCGTCAGACATTTCCATTTTCATAGTTTAAACATTAATTGAAAATCGATCGAAGGCAACTACCAGGAAACTCAACACACAGATCACTATTACTCAATATGCAACAGGTTGACTTTAGGTATGTCGAGTCTTCCTTCCTAAACTCTCATCTCATGTATATGGTGGGCACTCCCTCTCTGATATTGCGACCGTTGGTGATGGTCACTACTCCTCCTTTCCCTAGGGCATTGCATATATCTAGCACAAGGAAAAGAAGGACAAGTGACCACCACGACAACAGTCGGCATTCTTCTTCTCTCATATATGGTGGACACTACCTCACGGATTTTTCTACCGTTGATGATGGTCACTACTCCTTCTTCCCCTAGTGCATAACAAAGGTCTAGCACAAAGAGAAGAAGGAGAAGCAACCCCCACAACAACAGTCGACACTCTTCTTCTCTCATATATGGTGCAGACTCTCCCTCATTGATTTTTTGACTGTCATGTATGGAGCCCCAACACACTTAAAGTCAACTTGAAATTTCATTTAATTATCTTTCCAGCAAATACGGGGCACTCGATATTTCTGACATATTCTAGCACAAGTCATGCTTAAATTCACGAAAAAATCTGGCAAGACCTTTGCTAAAATAGGACATATCGAGCGCCTGAAATTTGCCAGAACGGAAATGAATCAACACTTTGGTAAAACATAGGCCACTCGGAAATGAATCAACACTTCGCCCATGAGCATAAACTGGTGCTCATTGCATTTCAATGATTCAATATTGAAAAAAACATTTCAATATATCTTATAACCCGAACATTTCATTTGGTTAAGAAGCATAACTAAATACCCAAGTTCTACTTTATTCAACAGCGGGGAGTGGAGAAGGAGGAGGCGGACTTTTAGCTCACTGGCTCGGGTGTAGAGGAAGTAGAGGTAGCTCGGATGACGATCACTCCAAGGAGACACGACTCTACAAAGCCTGCATATTCCACCGAGTACAATTTTAATTAGATCATCAAATATCATATAGCATTCTTTGATGACAAAGTGATAATGACATAAATTCAACTAGTTCTATTAATTCAACTAGTCCAACTAAGCACTTACTAAAAATGAACTAGTTCTATTAATTTTCTTACTAAAAACAAACTAGTTCTATAGTAAAAAATTAATTAGATCATCAAATCTCATATACCTAAATTTTCTTACTAAAAATAAACTGGTTCTATTAATTCAACTAGTTCAACTAAGCACTTACAATAAATAAAAATAATTAATTTTCTTACTAATTCAACTAGTTCTATTAACCACTTCCTAATTAAATAAACTATTTCTATTGAACACTTACTAAAAACAGTAAAAAACTACATTATACAATAACAGTAGGGTGGGATGAGGGAGGAGGAGGAATGAGAGAGGAGGAGGGGGAGGAGGGCGGTGGGAGGAGGGCTGCCGGCGAAGGGGGCGGCCGGAGGAGGAGGTAGGGTGATACGTCTCCAACGTATCTATAATTTATTAAGTATTCATGCCATGTTTACAACAATTTTATATGGTTTTGGTATGATTTGCATGGAACTAACCCAGACTGACGTTGTTTTTAGCAGAACTACCGTGGTGCTGTTTTTTGTGCAGAAATGAAAGTTCTCCAAATGAGCTGAAACTTTTTGACGATTTTTTTGGAACAAAAGAGACCCCCGAAGCTTCGTGGAGGGCCAGAAGAGCCACGAGGAGGGCACAACCCACCAGGGTGCGCCTGGTGGGCCTGGCTTCCCTCGTTGGGTTGTGCTCACCTCAAGGCCCATCTTCGCGTGAAACTGACGCCAAAAAATCCTATAAATAGAGAAACCATCAGAAATAGCCCTAGATCAGAATTTTCACGACCGCGGGCCTCTATAGCCACCGAAAACCAATCTAGACCCCTTCTGACACCCTGCCGGAGGGGGGAATCATCTCTGGTGGCCATCTTCATCATCCCAGCGGCCACCACGATGAGGAGGGAGTAGTCCACCCTCGGGGCCGAGGGTTTGTACCAGTAGTTATGTGTTTAATATCTCTCTTTCTCTCTCTCGTGTTCTTGAGATGTGCGATCTTGATGTATCGCTGGCTTTGTTAATATAGTCGGATCATATGGTGCTTTCCCCTCTCTATCTTATTGTGATGAATTGAGTTTTCCCTTTGAGATTTCGTTATTATCGGATTGAATACTTTTATGGATTTGAGAGCACTTGATATATGTATTGCATATGAATACCCGTGGTGACAATGGGGTATCATATTGATTCACTTGATATGTGTTTTGGCACTCAACTCGCAGATTCCCGAGGTGACATTGGGGTAATCTATGCATGGGGGTTGATGCATGTTCTCGTCTTTGTTTCTTCGGTAGAAATCTTGGGGCATTCTTTGAGGTTCTTTGTGTTGGATTGAGTATTATGAATCTGAATTTGCTTTGGTGTTATTTTAGTACGAACTCTTGATAGATCGATCGGAAAGAGTAACTTAGTGTTAGTTTAGTACGAACTCTTGATAGATCGATCAGAAAGAATAACTTGGTGTTATTTTAGTTGGAACTCTTGGATAGATTGATCGGAAAGAATAGCTACAAACAATTTCTTCTTATGTTCTCCCCTAGATAGGAACTTTGGAGTGATTCTTCATCGCACTTTGAGGGATGGTTATATGATCCAATTATATTAGCACTGTTGAGAGATTGCACTAGCGAAAGTACGGACCCTAGGCCTCATTTTCAAGCATTGCAATACCATTTTTGTGCCCGTTTACTATTTGCCACATTGCTGTTTTTATTTATTCAGATAATAAAAATGTATTTCTACCATCAATATTACACTTTTATCACCATCTCTTCGCCGAACTAGTGCACCTATACAATTTGCCATTGTATTGGGTGTGTTGGGGA
The DNA here is from genome assembly GCF_002162155.2 of Triticum dicoccoides. Taxonomy (NCBI): domain Eukaryota; kingdom Viridiplantae; phylum Streptophyta; class Magnoliopsida; order Poales; family Poaceae; genus Triticum; species Triticum dicoccoides. The sequence continues at coordinate 172,079,495 of NC_041386.1, read as the reverse complement.
CACAAGAGATTTCTTGTATTTGGTTGCAGGGTTGTTTGAGAGAGACCATCTTCATCCTACACCTCCCACGGATTGATAAATCTTAGGTCATCCACTTGAGGGAAAATTGCTACTGTCCTATAAAACTCTGTGCTTGGAGGCCCAACACGGGTCTACAAGAATAAAGTTGTGTAGTAGACATCAGAGGGGCGTAGTAGGGAGGAGGGAGGAGGAGGGGTGGAGGGACTACCTTAGTGGAGGAGGGGCAGGAGCATCGGTGGCGGCGGGCGATGACGGTGGTCGGGGAACGACGGCGGCGGCGGATGATGGGGGTGTGGGGGAGCGAGAGTGAGAGTGGAGAGGGAGAGTGGGGGCGCTCAGTCAGTTGGATAAGGCACTTAGCAGTAGCGGGCGTTAGTATAAAGCGCTACTGCTAAACTCCATAGCAGCAATGCTTTTAATTTGAGAAGTGCTACTGTTATGCCTGTAGCAGTAGTGCCTTCTGCAAAATGCACTACTGCTAAGGCTAAGCATGTGAAAAAAAATCAAAAATAAATTGGTCATCAATGATCTTTTTGTGTAGAATCTAAATTGCCAATAGGAATCTTCCCCTGTTTAAGAATCGGCAAAGATTCCTATTGCGACCACAGATCCTACACATAGAATTCAATGAAGACCAAGTGGTTGTGATGGTTTGAGAAGCTCCATATTTAAGGTGGTAAACATTCTGTTCGTGGAGCGAGGTGGGACTAAACTTTGGTCTTATTAGGAGGGGACTGAATTTAGCAGTAGCGCTGGTTAGAGGAAAGCTCTATTGCTAAGTTCAATAGCAGTAGCGCTTTTAACGTGTGAGCGCTACTAGTATACCTAGACTACCTGGAACGGTGTGGCAATTGTAGTAGTAGCGTGTTTTCTAGCTACAGCGCTACTGCTATGCGCATAGTAGCAGCGCTCGTTCTACCCAAGTGCTACTACTATTTAGCAGCAATGCTTCCTTTTTAAAAGCGCTACTGGTGAGCTCATGTGTATAAGCATTTCCCTAGTAGTGCACTGAGATGCAGAACTGCTTGCAGTTGGTGCAACTTGGTGAGACCGAATAGTTCTAATCGGTGGCACCAAGGTGAAAACCTAGATCAATCTAGTGGTTTCAGTAGGACCAAATATGAGTGTATTGGTCTGACTGAAACTCACCAAAAGGTTTTGGAAGTCAGCCCTTGACGGGTCGGTGGCTCCGAGTGCTCCTCACCCAGAGGGTCCAAAAAAGACTTGTTCAAATTTTGTGATGTAGAATGAATAGAATTTGAGAAGATAAAAAGCATAGATAGCTAGAGGGAGTACTTAAGCATTCTTGTCCATCCATTTGGTCAACAAAAACCAAACAATCAAAACTACAAATGGATGTCCTCGAATGGAGAAAATTATGCAACCAACATGCTCACACAATAAGATAGCAAATGAAACATGTGACAAAGCATGCACATACACTATAGCATCTATCAAGCAATTTGGCGATGACTAGGTCATCTATATATGAGTATGTTGACTTAGGAGTCAAATGATAACATTCGATCATAGGTCATACTCATCATTTAAGCACAAGTTGGGTTACCATTTTTACATAAAGCATTGTTGCGTTCACACCATTAGAGTTGCTTTAGCTCAATTTTTAGAGCAAAGCTTCCCCTAGATGTGATATCCCCCCTAAGAGGGATGAACTAACCTTGAGTTTTGTCGATGATGACTTCATGTAGATGTTGAAGATGTGGATGCTCTATATTGATGTAGATCTTTTGGATCAACCCATTGGAGTGTTGCACTTTCAATACCTACATGGGTTAGTCCCACAAGGAACATACAAGGATATCCATAGACATAGATTGAAACACACATATGATGATGTACATGAAAGCATTAGGTTACCTTGTCCTTCTCTTTTTGAGGAACAAACTTCATCTTGGGGTATTGATCTTCTTCCCACTCAACTACATTGGCATTGAACTTCCGTTCAAAACCAACACCTTGATTCTTTTGGTGCCTTCCTTGCTAGCGTACAATTTCCTCAAATTGCTTACTTCCGGGAAGACTCTTGTAAACACCTTTCTCTACAATTCCCTTCAATTAGCTATTTTCTTGCTCAAATGTAACTTGGCTAAGAGAATCATTAGTGGAATCAATAGAACTACTAGAAGTAACAATATTGGGTTTAACATGATTATTGTTACTACTAGAGGAAGAATCTTTCTTGCTCTTATTGCCAGCTTTTACTTGTGGCATATAAGTAGACAAGAGGAGACGTTTGGCAAGATAAGAAGAACTCTTCTTTCGAAGATCATCATTTACAGCTTTTAGGAACTCATGCTCTTGCTCTAAATTTAGCTTCTCGAACCGTAGCTTCTCATGAGTCCTTTGTAGCTCTCTATGATCCTCTAGAGTTGTTTCATGAGCTAACTTAAGAGAGTGTTTAGTTCTTTAGTTAGACACTCAATATCCTTCTTATCATTGTCATTCATTTCATCTTGATAAGCATGATTACTAGAAAGTTCATCATAGTTTTCATCACTAGTGTTGTCAACAAGTAAATCATCATCACCTAGCAAATCATCTTCATCGCTATTAAAACCAACATACTCGGGGTGTGATACCTTAGGGCGTTTAGCCATGAAGCATCTTAAAATTCCTTCATTTGGTGAGTCAAATATGTCGTAGGAGTTGGATGACACAAGTGCAAGACCGGCAACACCTTCATCTTGAGTATATTCGGAGTCGAAGTGATAGCTTCTCTCGGAGTAGTTGTCGGAGTTGGAACCAGATACACATTCACCAATGTGAGCTTGATGTATTTGTCTTGTGTAGCTCTTTGATGACTTGTTCTTCCTTTCTGAATCCTTGCTTCTACGAGAGGGTCTTTGTTCCTAATGATCATCTCTACTACTTCTCTCTCTTGGAGGTGATTCATCTCTTCTACTCCTCCTTTTTGGTGAATCTTCACTTTTCTTGTAGGGATCCGTACAATCATTGGAGTAGTGTCCGGGTCTTCCACAATTGTAGCAATTGCGATCACGACTAGAAGATCTTTTTTCATTGTAGGATCTTGACTTGGAGCTTCTCTCTTTGCTTCTATCCTTGTAGAACATGTTTTATTCACCATTAAGCTTAATTCTTCATTGGAGACTTGCTTCTCACTTGATATTGTAGGAGCATCACTTGAAGCTTTGTAGGCACCACTTAACTTCTTGTGGAGCTCTTCCTTATCCTTTAGTGACATCTCATGAGCAACTTTGTAATTAGGCATCATTTGGATCAAGGTGCACACGGTATCATATTTTCCATCCAAGGCTCTTAGGATCTTCTAGATGATGAATTTGTCGGTCATCTCTTTGCTTCCTAAGCTAGCAATCTCATTTGTGATGAGAGCAAGCCTAGAGTACATCTCTGTGAGTCCTTAGCCATCCTTCATCTTGAACTTGTCAAGTTGACTTTGAAGCACATCCAATTTGGATTCCTTGATGGACTCGGTACCTTCGTGCATATCAACCAAAGCATCCCAAATTTCCTTTGTATTCTCATGGCTCCTGATTTTGGTGAATTCTTCGGGGCACAATCCATGAAGAGAATATCTCAAGCTTGAGCATTGTATTGAAACATCTTCATTTCTTTCATGGACGCTTCACGATACGATTCTTTTCCATCCTCGAAGAAATTGATACATCTCCATCGTATCTACTTTTCCAAACACTTTTGCCCTTGTTTTGGACTCTAACTTGCATGATTTGAATGGAACTAACCCGGATTGGCGCTGTTTTCAGCAGAATTGCCATGGTGTTATTTTTGTGCAGAAATAAAAGTTCTCGGAATGATCTGAAAATCAATGGAAAATATTATTGGAATATATAAAAAATACTGGCGAAAGAATCCACGTCAGGGTGCTACACCCTATCCACAAGGGTGGGGGGCACGCCTACCCCATGGGTGCGCCCCCTGTCTCATGGGCCCCCTAGTGCGCCACTGACCTCAACTCCAACTCCATATATTCATGTTCGGGGAGAAAAAAAATCACAGAGAAGGATTCATCGCGTTTTACGATACGGAGCCGCCACCAAGCCCTAATCTCTCTTGGGAGGGCTGATCTAGAGTCCGTTCGGAGCTCCGGAGAGGGGAATCTGTCGCCATCGTCATCATCAACCTTCCTCCATCACCAATTTCATGATCCTCACCGCCGTGCGTGAGTAATTCCATCGTAGGCTTGGTGGACGATGATGGGTTGGATGAGATTTATCATGTAATCGACTTAGTTTTGTTAGGGTTTGATCCCTAGTATCCACTATGTTCTGAGATTGATGTTGCTATGACTTTGTTGTGCTTAATGCTTGTCACTAGGGCCCGAGTGCCATGATTTCAGATCTGAACCTATTATGTTTTCATGAATATATGTGAGTTCTTGATCCTATCTTGCAAGTGTATAGTCACCTATTATGTGTTATGATCCGTTAACCCCGAAGTGACAATAATCGGGATACTTACCGGTGATGACCGTAGTTTGAGGAGTTCATGTATTCACTATGTATTAATGCTTTGGTCTGATACTCTATTAAAAGGAGGCCTTAATATCCCTTAGTTTCCAATAGGACCGCGCTGCCATGGGAGGGTAGGACAAAAGATGTCATGTAAGTTCTTTTCCATAAGCATGTATGACTATATTTGTAATACATGCCTACATTACATTGATGAACTGGAGCTAGTTCTGTGTCACCCTATGTTATGAGTATTGCATGATGAATCGCATCCGACATAATTATCCATCACTGATCCATTGCCTAAGAGCTTTTCGTATATTGTTCATTGCTTATTTACTTTTCCGTTGCTACTGTTACAGTCACTATAAAACCAAAGCTGCTACCGTTACTCTTGCCACCGTTACCACTACTATCATATTACTTTGCTACTAAATACTTTGCTGCAGATATTAAGTTTCTAGGTGTGGTTGAATTGACAACTCAGCTGCTAATACTTGAGAATATTCTTTGGTTCCCCTTGTGTAGAATCAATAAATTTGGGTTGAATACTCTACCCTCGAAAACTATTGCGATCCCCTATACTTGTGGGTTATCAAGACTATTTTCTGGCGTCGTTGCCGAGGGCCATTGAGGGAGTCCTGGATTAGGGGGTGTCCGGATGGCTGGACTATACCTTCAGCCGGACTCCTGGACTATGAAGATACAAGATTGAAGACTTCGTCCCGTGTCCGGAAGGGACTTTCCTTGGCGTGGAAGGCAAGCTTGGCGATACGGATATGCAGATCTCCTACCATTGTAACCGACTTTGTGTAACCCTAACCCTCTCCGGTGTCTATATAAATCGGAGAGTTTTAGTCCGTAGGACAACATACACAACAACAATCATACCATAGGCTAGCCTCTAGGGTTTAGCCTCTCCGATATCGTGGTAGATCTACTCTTGCACTACCCATATCATCAATATTAATCAAGCAGGGCGTAGGGTTTTACCTCCATCGAGAGGGCCCAAACCTGGGTAAAACTTCGTGTCCCTTGCCTCCTGTTACCATCCGGCACGCACAGTTCGGGACCCCCTACCCGAGATCCGCCGGTTTTGACACCGACATTGGTGCTTTCATTGAGAGTTCCTTTGTGTCGTCGCCGTCAGGCTTGATGGTTCTTACAATCATCAATGGCGATGCAGTCCAGGGTGAGACCTTCCTCCCCGGACAGATCTTCGTCATCGGCGGCTTCGTACTGCGGGCCAATTCACTTGGCCATCTGGAGCAGATCAAAAGCTATGCCCCTGGCCGTCAGGTCAGATTTGGAAGTTTAAACTACACGGCTGACATCCGCGGGGACTTGATCTTCGACGGATTCGAGCCACTGCCGAGCGCGCCGCACTGTCACAACAAGCATGATCTAGCTCTGCCGCCAAACAGTGCCCTGGAGGCCGCACCCGCATCGGCTTCGACCCTTAATTCGGAGCCAACTGCGTCGATCGAGGATGGGTGGTTGGACGCCGCCTCGGGGGCTGCGATCCCAACGGCGATCGAGCCAAACACCAACCCCGCACTCTGCGAGACTCGTGACTCCAAGGAGTTGGACTCCTCTCCGGACTCCGAACCAACCGCACCCCTGCCGATCGAATCCGATTGGGCGCCGATTATGGAGTTTACTGCCGCGGACATCTTTCAGCACTCGCCTTTCGGCGATATTCTGAAGACACTGAAGTCTCTCTCTTTATCAGGAGAGCCCTGGCCGGACTACGATCAGCATGGTTGGAGTTCGGACGATGAAGAAATTCAAAGCCCACCCACCACCCACTTTGAAGCCACTGTCGACGACTTAACCGACATGCTCGACTTCGACTCCGAAGACATCGACGGTATGGACGCCGACGAAGGAGACGATGAAGAACCAGCGCCTATCAGGCCCTGGAAAGCCACCTCGTCATATGACATATACATGGTGGACACCCCAAAAGAAGGAGATGGCGATGGAACAGCGGAGGATGACCCCTCCAAGAAACAGCCTAAGCGCCAGCGTCAGCGGCGCCGCTCAAAATCCCGCCAAAACAAATATGGTGATTCCAGCACGGGAGATAATAATACTCCGGAAAGTGCCGAAGAAAACCCCCTCCAGCAAGATTTAGCACAGGAGGATGGAGAAACCAGCCCTCATGAGAGAGCGGCAGATAGAGAGGTCGAGGACGATAATTATATGCCTCCCTACGAAGACGAGGCAAGCCTCGACGACGACGAATTCGTCGTGCCAGAGGATCCCATCGAGCAAGAGCGTTTTCAACGCAGGCTTATGGCCACGGCAAGAAGCCTCAAGAAAAAACAGCAATAGCTTAAAGCTGATCAAGATTTGCTAGTCGACAGATGGACTAAAGTCCTTGCGGCCGAAGAGCATAAACTCGAACGCCCCTCCAAGTGCTACCCAAAGCGCAGGTTGCTACTCCGATTAGATGAGGAAGCACTCGATGCGGCCGACCGGCCACCTCGTGGCCGCGACAAAGAGGCCTCTCGGCCCTCCACTCAAGCCGCACCCCATACCAAGGCACGGGAATATGCGCCGGACTTACGAGATATGTTGGAGGACAAGGCAAGGCAAACAAGATCGATCTACGGATCGTGTGGGCGCCCCACGGCTCGAGACGGTAACCGTCACGCCGGCCACAAATTCGGCAGGGCCGAACACAGTAGACAAAGCTCATTGGAGCTACGTCATGATATAGCCCAGTACAGAGGCGCCGCACACCCACTATGCTTCACAGACGAAATAATGGATCATCAAATCCCCGAGGGTTTCAAACCCGTAAATAGCGAATCATATGATGGCACAACAGACCCTGCGGTATGGATCGAGGATTATCTCCTTCATATCCACATGGCCTGCAGCGATGATTTCCACGCCATCAAATACCTCCCACAAAAGCTTAAAGGACCAGCTCGGCATTGGCTTAACAGCTTGCCAACAGGATCAATCAGTTGTTGGGAGGACCTGGAAGCCGCATTCCTCGACAATTTCCAGGGCACTTATGTGCGACCCCCAGACGCCGATGACCTAAGTCACGTAATTCAGCAGCCAGAGGAATCGGCCAGGCAATTCTGGACACGGTTCCTAACAAAGAAAAATCAAATAGTTGACTGTCTGGACACTAAGGCCCTAGCAGCCTTCAAGCACAATATCCGTGATGAGTGGCTTGCCCGGCACCTTGGACAGGAAAAGCCGAAGTCTATGGCAGCACTCACGACACTCATGACCCGCTTTTGCGCGGGAGAAGACAGCTGGCTTGCTCGTAGCAACAATATGACCAAGAACCCTGGCAATTCGGATACCAGGGACAGTAGTGGCAGGTCGCGTCGCAACAAGCAGAAGCGCTGCATTAACGGCGACAATGCTGAGGATACGGCAGTTAATGCCGAATTCAGAGGCTCTAAATCCGGTCAGCGGAAAAAGCCATTCAAAAGGAATCCTAGGGGCCCGTCCAGTTTGGACCGAATACTCGACCGCTTGTGCCAGATACATGGCACCCCCGAAAAGCTGGCCAATCACACCAACAAGGATTGTTGGGTGTTCAAGCAGGCAGGCAAGTTAAACACCGAAAATGAAGACAAGGGGCTACATAGCGATGACGACGAGGAGCCCCGGCCGCCGAACAATAGTGGACAGAAGGGTTTTCCCCCACAAGTGCGGATGGTGAACATGATATACGCAACCCACGTCCCCAAAAGGGAGCGGAAGTGCGCGTTAAGGGACGTATACGCGGTAGAGCCAGTCGCCCCAAAGTTCAACCCATGGTCCTCCTGCCCGATCACCTTTCATCGAAGGGACCATCCCACTAGCATCCGTCATGGCGGATTCGCCGCATTGGTTCTAGACCCAATTATTGACGGATTTCATCTCACTAGAGTCCTTATGGACGGCGGCAGTAGCCTGAACCTGCTTTACCAGGATACAGTGCGGAAAATGGGCATAGATCCCTCGAGGATTAAGCCGACCAAAACGACCTTTAAAGGCGTAATACCAGGTGTAGAGGCCAACTGTACAGGCTCAGTCACACTTGAAGCGGTCTTCGAATCTCCGGATAATTTCCGAAGCGAGGAGTTAATCTTCGACATAGTCCCATTCCGCAGTGGCTATCATGCACTGCTCGGGCGAACTGCATTCGCCAAGTGAAGAACTTTAACAAGTGTGGCACCCCGAACTTATATCATTATATGCATCGGCTCCGAATCATGTCTTGGGTCAATAGTTGGGTTTGCCCGGCTCCTATGTTTTGGTGCCTTATGTTCCGCTATATCGGCTAAGGTAGCACTAGGAGAACCACTGCGATTGTGCCCCGGTTGAGCTGGGTTGAGCACTTTAGTGGAGAAAGCTAAAACTGACTGTCATGATGAAGCGAGAGCTGGTCGCTGTTCAAGAGGTTTTTTGAGTCCCTAACGACTTATGCCGCTTAGAGCGAGGAGCCGGCTCTATCCGGCCAAGGCGTGGATAGTGCCTCGAACTCGGTCTTCCGAATACCAGGGGCTTCGCCGAAATTTAAAATTATAGAATTCTATGGCTAAGTGAGAGTGTTCATGCATTATAGTCCGATTGCCATATTCGTTGGGCTGAACTATAAGTTTGGGATTTATATCTGTTAATCACTATGAAGAACTTGAAAGATAAAAGAACCAAGATTTTTACCTCAACAACGAGGGGAGGTAAGGAACTGCCATCTAGCTCTGCACTTGATTCACCTTCTATTTTGAGTAAACTTGCGACACCTACACCTGCTATCCATTCTGATATGTCACATGTTATTGATGATGCCACTTATGCTTTGCATGATGCTTATGATGAAACTACTTCTATGCTAGATACTACTGTGCCACTAGGTGAATTTCTTGATGAACAACTTTCTAGGGCTCGAGAGAATGAAATTATTGAAACTGATAATATTGATGAAAGTGATGATGAAGATTCTCCCCCTAGATATGAATTGCCTGTTGTGCCTGAGGGTTATGTTATGGATGAAGAAACTGCTAGAGACTTCTTAGCTTGCAATGATAGATCTTATTAGCTAAGCTTAAAGAAAAATCCGGGAATGCTAGAATGAAACATGACCCTGCTTTTGCTACTTCACCTATCTTTATTACTGATAAAGATTATGATTTCTCTGTCGATCCTGAGTTAATTACTTTGGTTGAATATAATCCTTTTTATGGCTATGAATCTAAAAATGTTGTGGCACATCTTACTAAATTAAATGATATAGCCACCCTGTTTACTCACGATGAGAAAACTCGCTACTACTTTATCCTTAAGTTATCCCCATTCTCATTAAAGGATGATGCTAAAACATGGTTTAATTCTCTTGATCCTGGTTGTGTGTGTAGTCCCCTAGATATGATTGATTACTTCTCTGCTAAATATTTCCCCGCTCATAAGAAACAAGCTGCCTTAAGGGAAATATATAATTTTGTGCAAATTGAAGAAGAGAGTCTCCCATGAGCTTGGGGGAGGCTTCTCCGATTACTTAATGCTTTGCCTGATCATCCTCTCAAGAAAAATGAAATACTTGATATCTTTTATAATGGACTAACCGATGCTTCGAGAGACCACCTGGATAGTTTTGCTGGTTGTGTTTTCAAGGAAAGAACTGTTGATCAAGCTGAATTTCTATTGAATAATATGTTGCATAATGAAAATGATTGGACACTTCCTGAACCAACTCCTAAGCCAACTCCAAAGAAAAGAGGTATTCTATTTCTCGGTCCTGAAGATATGCAAGAGGCAAAGAAATCGATGAAATAAAAAGGTATTAAAGCTGAAGATGTTAAGAATTTACCACCTATTGAAGAAATACATGGTCTTGATAACCCGACACAGGTAGTAAAGGTAAATTCTCTCTATAGATTTGCTAAATCTGAAATCCCATCTACTAAGTTTGCTAGCCAATGCTTGGATGAGTTTGATGACTTTATGGTTAAGCAAGAAGACTTCAATGCTTATGTTGGTAGACAATTGAAACGCAATGCTGATATGCTTGAACACTTGAGTGATTATATGTCTAGAGTTAAAGGTGAACTTGAACTTATTAGTAAACATGCTTCTATTGTTACCACTCAAGTAGAACGAGTACTTAAAGCTCGAATGATTTGCTCAATGAATTAAATAATAAGAAAAACGATAATGTTGTTAGAGTTATGACTAGATGGGGTAAATGACTCAGGAACCTTTGTATCCTTAGGGCCATCCTAAGAGAATTGAGCAAGATTCTCAGAGAATTAATGTTGACGCACCTAGTTCTTCTAAGAAGAAGAAAAAAGAAAAACGATAAGACTTTGCATGCTTCTAGTGAACCTGTCGTTGTCACACCTGAGAATCCCAACGATATTTCTATTTCTGATGCTGAAACACAATCTGGTAATGAACATGAACGTAGTGATAATGTTAATGATGATGTTCATGTTGATGCTCAACCTAGTAATAACAATGATGTATAGATTGAACCTGCTGTTGATCTTGATAACCCACAATCAAAGAATCAACGTTATGATAAGAGAGACTTTGTTGCTAGGAAGCATGGTAAGGAAAGAGAACCATGGGTTTAGAAACCCATGCCCTTTCCTCCTAAACCATCCAAGAAAAGGGATGATGAGGATTTTGAGCGTTTTGCTGAAATGATTAGACCTATCTTTTTGCGTATGCGTTTGACTGATATGCTTAAAATGAACCCTTATGCTAAATACATGAAGGATATTATTACTAATAAAAGAAAGATACCAGAACCTGAAACTTCCACCATGCTTGCTAATTATATTTTTAAGGGTGGAATACCTAATAAGCTAGGAGATCCAGGAGTACCAACTATACCATGCTCCATTAAAAGAAACTATGTTAAAACTGCTTTATGTGATCTTGGAGCCGGTGTTAGTGTTATGCCTCTCTCTTTATATTGTAGACTCGATTTGAATAAGTTGACACCTACCGAAATATCTTTGCAAATGGCCGATAAATCAACTTCTATACATGTCGGTATTTGTGAGGATGTGCCTGTTGTGGTTGCAAACGTTACTATTTTAACGAACTTTGTTATTCTTGATATTCCCGAGAACGATAGTATGTCGATTATGCTTGGTAGACCCTTTTTGAATACTGCAGGGGCTGTTATTGATTGTAACAAATGCAATGTCACTTTTCATGTTAATGGTAATGAGCATACGGTACAATTTTCGAGGAAACAATCTCAAGTCCATAGTATCAATTCTATTGGAAAAAATTCAACAATCACTATCGGAGGTTTTGAATTTGCTCTTCCTACTGTCAAGAAGAAGTATGATATTCTTATTGTTGGGGATGTGCATATCCCCATTGAGGTAACCTAGTGTTATTTAAAATTTCTCCGGTTTCATGGGATTCGGAATGAGTTTGTTAACAAGACTTGATCAACCTTGTTAGTGGATTCCTTTTGATGAGCATGAGATGGATGAAGTTAGAAAGCACAACTTTGTGTACCTTCTTTTTACTTTCCGTTATTTACTTTAAATAAAGCAAAAAAATAGTATTTTCTGTCTATTTTCTGAATTGTCCTTGCAATAAAAAATACCCCGAAAATAAAAGTTCTCCAAATGCCCTGAAAATGAAATATGATTTTTTTCCAGAATATTTAAGAATTATTGGCACTAAGAACACACCAGGGGGACCCACCATGTGCCCACGAGGGTAGAGGGCGCGCCCACTACCCTAGGCGCGCCCCTGCCTCGTGGACCCCACATGGGTCCCCTCCACTTATTCTTGCACCCACACACTTCGTCTTCCACCAGAAAAAATTATCCACCAGCTCAAACCCGAGTTCTAGCTCATCTTGCTGCCATTTTTTATCTCCTTGCTCAAAGCTCCATTCACAAAACTGCTTGGGGGGATTGTTCTTCGGTATGTGACTCCTCCAATGGTCCAATTAGTTTTTGTTCTAGTGCTTTATTTATTGCAAGTTTTTGCTGCTTAGGTGACCCTGTTCTTGAGCTTGCATGTCAAATTTATGTGGTCAAAAGTAGTTTTAATGCATGATATAGCCTCTAGGCACTTGTAGCAGTAGTTGCTATCAATTTTGTTGAGTTTGGTTCACTTTTATTTTGAGTCACTAAAAATTTCAGAAATTTTTCAGGGGAAGAAATGTGTTTAGGAAAATGTACCAAGGTGGTTCCTCAAGGAAGCAAGGCCCAAGGCCCGCAATACGTGAGCCGGACAATGAACTACCAATGGAGGCTCAAGTGCGGCCTTGTGAATGTCCGTCAGAGGATTTCATGGTCCAGGCAGGCATCAAGGAAGAATTTGACGCATATGTGCGTAACGCTGATCTTGAGAGCTTCGTGTCAGATAAGTGTCGGCAATACCTCTATTTAACTGATTCATTTGTGAAAAGGTTTAAATTTACATCCTCGCGCAATTCTCACAATGTCCTATTTGATCTTTATGATAAATCTTATACCATGGACTCAGAAGATTTTAATACTGCTTGTAAACTCCCACGGTGGGGTAGTGCTAGTGAACCTCGCAAATCTGAATTTAAAGAATTTATTGCAAGTATCACCATGGGGGAATCTAGAGAAATAACACAAGCTACCATAGGGAGCATTCATTTTCCTGCCATACATTATTTTGCTCTCTTCGTGGGTAGATGCATTAACGGTAAGGATGAGGCATGTCACATGTGTGTTACTGATCTTAGTGTTCTCAAGAGTGTTGTATTAGGGGATAAACAATACAACTTGGGGGCTATTGTTGCATGTAGGTTGCATCTTAATGGTTTAACTGGAGATTTGTTTGGTGGAATTTATGCAACTCGTGTAGCTAACTTTCTTGGTATACCCATACGTGGGGATGATATTGAGTTGCCTCCTACTTATCTAGATTATAATGCTATGGTTCGTCATCAGTTTGTTGAGAGGAACGATCAGTTCCTCCAGTACCGACTAATCTTTGACAGACGACGCACCGTCCATGTTGCTCTCCCTGCTCCTGCTTTCTTTGATTTTCAGACAAAAGGGAGATATGTTATAACCAGGGAGGAGGCGAATGAGTACGAGAGGAGGATGGAGGCAGCTCGCCTCCAAGCTGCAGCTCATGAGGCAATTGCCGCTGCATCTCAGTACGACCCCAGCTAGAACTTTGATCCATGGGCATAGACCAACTTAGGCCAAAAGCCTAAGCTTGGGGGAGTATGTACTTCTCACTAACATTACATTCATGTTCACACACTCATCCCAGTTGTCGGTGCTCATACTTTTTCATTGTATCATCCATGCTAGTTTATTTTATTTTTAAGCTTTCTTCTTGTGTGTTTGAAAAACCTTAAGAAAAACCAAAAATCAGTTGTAACTTTTAGCTAGTATACTTTCCATGCTTGTCGTAGTAATTAAAAAGAAAACCCAAAAAGATTTCTCGTTCTTCTTTTGCATGTTGGGAGCTTTCCCGTGTAAATAGTTTTGTTTCTTTTCTTTTTCTTTGGGGGTCGAGAGGAGAAGACCATGATGAAAATGTTGAGTAGCTCTCATATGCATTATTGTTGATCTAATAAAGAGCCCATATTGCCTTGTCTTCTCCCTTGAATTGAATGCTTGTAGATTCCAGCTTAGACCAATACATGTGCACTATTATTATTATCCACACCGTTCGGTCATGCAAGTAAAAGGCAATAATGATGATATATGACGAACTGATTGAGATGAGAAAAGCTGGTATGAACTCGACCTCTCTTGTTTTTGTAAATATGATTAGTTCATCGTTCCTGATTCAACCTATTATGAATGAAACATGTTTGCGATGACAATTAGAGATTATAGTTGCTCATGCCATGCTTAATTTGCTAGGAGTTTATAATGGTTTACATTGCGTGCCAACATGATATTAAAATGGTTGTGATGTGGTATGATAGGGTGGTATCCTCCTTCGAATGATTCGAGTGGCTTGACTTGGCACATGTTCACGCATGTAATTGAAATGAAATCAACATAGCCTCCATGATATTTATGTTCATGGTAAATTATATCCTACTCATGCTTGCATTCAGTGTTGATTAATTTTAATGCATGTTCATGACTGTTGTTGCTCTCTAGCTGGTCACTTCCCAGTCTCTTTCTAGCCTTCACTTGTACTAAGCGGGAATACTGCTTGTGCATCCAACTCCATAAACCCCAAAAGTTATTCCATATGAGTCCACCATACCATCCTATATACGGTATCTACCTACCGTTCCAAGTAAATTTGTATGTGCCAAACTCTAAACCTTCAAATAAAAATTCTATTTTGTATGCTCGAATAGCTCATGTATCAACTAGGGTTGCATGTATCTTCCATTCTAGGTGGGTTATTCTCAAGAGGAGTGGACTCCGCTCCTCACTCACGAGAAAATGGCTGGTCACCGGGATGCCCACCATCGTGCGTGAGTAATTCCATCGTAGGCTTGCTAGAAGGTGGTGGGTTGGATGAGATTTATCATGTAATCGAGTTAGTTTTGTTAGGGTTTGATCCCTAGTATCCACTATGTTCTGAGATTGATGTTGCTATAACTTTTCTATGCTTAATGCTTGTCACTAGGGCCTGAGTGCCATGATTTCAGAAGATGGGCATCGGAGGGCCACCAGGGGGCCCACGAGGCAGGGGGCGCGCCCAGGGGGTAGGGCGCGCCCCCACCCTCGTGGCCAGGGTGTGCCCCCCTCTGGAACTTTCTTCGCTTGGTATTTTTTATATATTCTAGAAATAACTTCCTGAAGTTTCAGGACTTTTGGAGCTATGCAGAATAGGTCTCTAATATTTCTCCTTTTCCACCCAGAGTCCCAGCTGCCGGTATTCTCCTTCTTCATGTAAACCTTGTAAAATAAGAAAGAATAGGCATAAGTATTTTGACATAATGTGTAATAACAGCCCATGATGCAATAAATATCGAAATAAAAGCATGATGCAAAATGGACGTATCAACTCCCCCAAGCTTGGACCTCGCTTGTCCTCAAGCGAAAGCCGAAATCGAAAAATATGTCCACATGTTTAGAGATAGAGGTGTCGATAAAAATAAAATACGGACATGAGGGCATCATGATCATTCTTAGAATAGCAACATATATATATATATATATATATATATATATATATATATATATATATATATATATATATATATATATATATATTGTCATATGATCTCTTTTGCTAAAGTAACAATTCAATCACAATTTCAAGTATGAATCATAAACTTCATTGAGAACCAACAAACTCTAATCTTAGTCATTGAAGCAATTGCAATTTATCATAACATAGGAAAGCGTCAATATAAGAGCTTTTCAGCAAGTCCACATACTCAACCATCTTTTAGTCTTTCACAATTGCTAACACTCATGCAATATTTATGGGTATGGAGTTTTAATCGGACACAGAGAAAGATATGGGCTTATAGTTTTGCCTCCCAACATTTTACCTCAAGGGTAATGTCAACCATAATAGTTAATGAAAACTCACATCCAATTAGCTATATATATCTGGATCTTTCCAACACATTGTGCCTGCCAAAGGATAAAATGTAAAAAGGAAAGGTGGATATCACCATGACTCTTATATAAGGTAGAAGATAAAAGTAAAAGATAGGCCCTTCGCAGAGGGAAGCATAGGTTGTCATGCGCTTTTATGGTCGGATGCACAAAATCCTAATGCAAAAGAACACCACTTTATATTGCCACTTGTGATATGGACCTTTATTATGCAGTCGGTTGCTTTTAAATCTTCCATATCACAAGATTGTATAAAGCTTATTTTCTCCGCACTAATAAGTCATACATATTTAGAGAGCAATTTTTATTGCTTGCACCGATGACAACTTACTTGACGGATCTTACTCAATCCATAGGTAGATATGGTGGACTCTCACGGAAAAACTGGGTTTAGGGATGTTTGGAAGCACAAGTAGTATCTCTACTTGGTGCAAAGAAATTGTCTAACATGAGAGGGAAAGGCAAGCTCAGCATGTTGGATGATCCATGACAATATAATTTATCTCATATGTAAGAAAACATAACCCATTACCTTGTCTTCCTTGTCCAACACCAAATCTTTAACATGTCATACTTTAATGAGTGCTCACGATCATAAAAGATGTCCAAGATAGTATATTTATATGTGAACCTCTCTTTCTTTATTACTTCCTATTAATTGCAACGATGACCAAAACTATGTTTGTCAACTCTCAACAACTTTTATTCATCATACTCTTTGTATGTGAGCTCATTACTCTCCATAAGATCCATCTGATCTCTTTGTTTCTTTTTATTTCTTCTCTTTTATTTTATTCCCTCAAGATCATAGCAAGATAGTCAAGCCCTTGACTCAACACTAATATTTATTATATATAGCTCACGTACTCGATTACATAGAAGGATCATAAAGCAAAACTCATAACTAGATCATACTAAAACTTTATTCTACTAAATCAAGATATTATCAAAAGGATCGAACTATGAAAAACGGTGGAGATAAAAGTGATGGTGATATGATACCGGGGCACTCCCCCAAGCTTGGCAGTTGCCAAGGGGAGTGCCCATACCCGATGCTCAGTTCTTCTTTGTTGGTGAAGAAGGTGTTGGTGATGATGGGTAGTCGCACATCGAGCGTAAGAGATCCTCCAATTTGCGGATAATGCCCTTGAGTGCGATGATATGCTCCTTCAACAAAATATTTTCACTTGTGAGATACTTGTTTTGAATACGAGCTAAGTCAATCATCTTGAAAGCCTCAATCTCCGTTGGGGTAAAGAGATTGTGGTGAGGTGGAAGGATGTCTTCTTCTGCTACTGCCAGAACTTGATCCCCCATGGTCTTCTTGATCCCATCATCCTTGTTGATCTCTCCGGGTTCTTCTCTCTTCAGCTCTATCTTCATTAGCCAAGCATCGTTGCCCTCATTGTTGGAGGAGGAGGGAGACGACATGATGCTTGGCCTTGACAACCCTGGCAGAAAACAGCTCGAAACAAGAACGGGAGATTTTTGCATGATACGGTGGTCAAAACCTTCGGGAGATTATATAATGAATTTTTACCGACCAAAAGAAGTATGATGCAAGAAAACGGAGTCGAGAGAGCACACGAGGTGCCCACGAGGTAGGGGGGCACGCCCAGGGGGTAGGGCGCGCCCTCCACCCTTGTGGAAGCCCCGTGTCCTTTCCAATCTACTTCTTATTTTCCTATTTTCTTAAATATTCCAAAATGGAGAAAGATTGCCATTAGAACTGTTTTGGAGTCGGTTTACTTACCGCACCACATACCTACTCCCTTTCGGAGTCTGAAACATTCCGGAAAGTGTCCCTTATGTATTCCTCCGGGGTTATGGTTTCAATAACATTAGTTTCAACATTTATGGGATTACCTGAGATATAATGTTTGATTCTTTGACCGTTCACCACCTTCCGATTTGTGCCTTCGAAGTTGTTGATTTTTATGGCACCGGAACGATAGACCTCCTCGATAACGTAAGGACCTTCCCATTTAGAGAGAAGTTTGTCTGCAAAAATTCTTAAACGAGAGTTGTATAGCAATACATAATCACCTACATTAAACTCACACTTTTGTATCCTTTTGTCATGCCATCTTTTAACTTTTTCTTTAAACAGTTTGGCATTCTCATAGGCCTGGGTTCTCCATTCGTCAAGTGAGCTAATGTCAAATAACCTCTTGTCACCGGCAAGTTTGAAATCATAATTGAGCTCTTTAATGGCCCAATATGCCTTTTGTTCTAGCTCAAGAGGTAAGTGACATGCTTTGCCATAAACCATTTTATACGGAGACATACCCATAGGATTTTTATATGCAGTTCTATAAGCCCATAATGCATCATCAAGTTTCTTGGACCAATTCTTTCTAGATCTATTTACAGTCTTTTGCAAAATTTATTTGACCTCTCTATTGTCGGCGTTCTGGGAATGGGGGTCCCCAGACTTGCCTGCCTGCGGCCTGCGGCGTGGCTCAAAGGGGGGCCCAGCATGGCCCATCTTCACCAACACAAACCCAAGACCCTCGCGAGGGGCCAAGCCTCGCGGGGCGGAGGACGCGGAGCTTCCTCAGGCACGGCCTCGTCAGGCTGGCTCACGAGGAGGCGGAGAGATCAAGGCGGGGTACCTCACGAGGTGCCCGTGACGCAAGCCATGACGACCGGGGGCGCCAGGCGGGTGCCAGCACGCGCAGTGTCCTCCCTTCCTCTTTGGTGCAAAGGGGGCAAGCATAGCCGCGGAGTACCGAGGCATCAGGCAAAGGTTGCCATTTCGTTGCAACGAGACCAAGACCAGGAGGACTACGAGGCAGAGGTCACCGTGGGGTCCAAGATGGCGTCATCACCAAAGCTTTGCGCAGGCGAAGACTACTTTTGTCAGGATAGTTGATACTAGCTGTCCCCCTTCAAATTAGCCCGCCATTGTTGGCTCCCTTCCCGCTCGATATTTGGGAAGAGGACCAGGGCCCCTATAAATAGGACCAGCCACCCACAGAGCCAGGGGGGCTGAGCCGGAGGGTTGGAAGGTTAGAGAAGATCAGAAAGAGAGAGAGAGAGAGAGAGAGAGAGAGAGAGAGAGAGAGAGAGGTGACTGAGCTCCTCCCAGTAGTTCATCGCCCCAACCAAGAACAGACACTTGCGAGGCTGTTCTTCCTTGTATTGTTCGTCATCATCAGCCCAAGGGCCAATCGACCACACCACACACTGGAGTAGGGTATTACACCACAACGGTGGCCCGAACCAGTATAAACCCTGTGTCTCTTGCGTTGTTCTTTCTTGTTCAGATCCTAGCAAGGCGGAGGGGTGCAGGAAGGTAGGAGGCGAAATCTCCGCGCGCCCCCCAGTGCTCGAACCTCAAGGGTCTGTCGGAACCCGAAATCTGACATCTGGCGCGCCAGGTAGGGGTGCGCCGGGATTCGTCTTCCACCACCCCGTCTCCTCCGACCATCACGCCCATGTCCGACGCTCGTCAGGCCCGTGCCGAGCGCCGGGCCGCGCTCGCTTCCCGCGTCGCCCAGACGGCCCCTGTCGGCGGGCGTCCTCGCCGTTCCCCGTCGCCTGTTGTCAACGCCGCCACCGGCCCGGCGGGAGACGAGCAGCGAGCATCATCCCAGCATCCGTCTGTGCGGCAAGACGGCCGCACCGCAACTCCCTCGCTCACCCCAGCTGGTTCTTCGTCCCGCGCGCTCCGCGCGCCCATGGAGCCCCGCAACCTCTCCCCCGCCCATCGTGCTGCACCAACACCCGCAGTCGTCGCGGCCCTCTTGGGCGGCTCGCAGGCGCCGCCTACAAGTCACCATGTCAAGCCATTCATCCGCCGGGTCAGCGCCGCTTCCACGCGGCAGGGGGCTCCCCTGGACCGGGCGGCGCCCGAGACCGGCCTGACCTTCAGCTCGGAGGACCACCCCTCCAACTCGGCCTGCTTGGGTGCGCTCCCCATGCTGTGCACCCCCACCATCTGCCAGGTGGCCGTCACCAGAACCCTCATTGATGGAGGCGCGGGCCTCAGCATGCTCTTGGTCGAGGCCTTCAACCTCCTCTGCATACCCCTGCAACGGCTGCAACCCAGCCGGCCCTTCTCAGGCGTTGGGGGCAAGTCGTCCAGCTCCTTGGGACAGATCTGGCTCCCAGTAACCTTCGGCACCTACGACAACTTCCGCACGGAGCTGGTCGACTTCGACATCGCCCCCATCGGCCTCCCCTACAACGCCATCCTCGGCTACCCAGCGCTAGCCCAGTTCATGGCCGCCACGCACCCGGCGTACAACCTTATGAAGATGCCCGGGAGTAGCGGTGTCCTCACTGTGCACGGGGACACCGGGGACGTGCTGCGGGTGCTCAGGCTCGCCTTCAAGACGGCGGCGTCGGCACAGCCCGCCAACTTGGAGACCCCCGGGCCCAAGGGGGCTGCGCCCGCCAAGAAGAAACAGTTGGTCACCCAAGACAAGGAAGAAACCAAGCAGATACCCGTCGATGAGAATGGATCCACCAACGCCACGTTCACCATAGGCGCCCACCTCAAACCCGAGCAGGAGAAGGCCCTGGTCGGGTTCCTGCACGCAAACAAGAAGGTATTCGCTTGGGAGCCTGACCAGTTGGCAGGGATCCCTAGGAGTGTAATCGAGCATCACCTCAATGTGTGCCCCAACGTGCGCCCTGTGAAGCAGAAGGCCAGGCGGCAGTCCACAGAAAAGCAGGCCTTCATCGTCCAAGAGACCTGCAAATTAGAAGCCGCTGGGGTCATTCGCGAGGTTCGATACCCGGATTGGTTGGCCAACCCTGTTGTTGTGCCAAAGAAGGGAGGGAAGGAGCCTATGTGTGTCGACTTCACCAACCTCAACAAAGCATGCCCGCAAGATCCGTTCCCGCTCCCCCGCATCGACCAGATCGTCGATTCCACTGCGGAATGCGACCTGTTATGCTTCTTGGATGCCTTCTCTGGGTATCACCAGATCAAGATGGCGGTAGAAGACGTCGAGAAGACAGCCTTCCTAACCCCGTGTGGGGTGTACTGCTACACATGCACGCCATTCGGGCTGCGTAACACAGGGGCGACCTTCCAGCGGCTGATGCACATCACCTTGGGCCCGCAGCTTGGGAAGAATGTTGAAGCTTACGTCGATGACATTGTGGTAAAGTCTTGGGAGGCCAGGACCTTGATACAAGACTTGGAGGAAACCTTCGCGAGCCTCAGAGCAGTGGACCTACGGCTCAACCCAGAGAAGTGTGTGTTCGGAGTCCCCTCGGGCAAGCTCTTGGGTTTCCTCGTGTCCCACCGAGGCATCGAGGCTAACCCGGAGAAGGTCAAGGCGGTGGAAGACATGAGCCCGCCAAAGACCCTCAGAGAAATGCAGAAGCTCACGGGGCGCGTGACCGCGCTAGGGCGCTTCATCTCCAAGTTGGGGGAACGAGCACTGCCCTTCTTCCAGCTAATGAAGAAAAAGTGGCCCTTCGAGTGGACTAAAGAGGTCGACAAGGCATTCCAGGATCTCAAGAGATACCTGACCAGCCCACCGGTCATGGTGGCTCCACGCCCACAAGAGCCCCTGGTGCTTTACCTCGCCGCCACTCCCTACTCCGCCAGCGCAGCCTTGGTGGCAGTCAGAGAGGAGCACCGAATCAAAACCGCGGCAGCAGCCCGGGACAAGGCAGAACAGGGACATGGAAGGCCTACAGAAACCGCCACCGCGGCTGAGGAGGATCAGCCGCCGCAGAGGAGCGCACTAAAGGCGGAAGAGGCCCCTCTTCCAGATGGCCAGCCTCAGGAGGCCTCATTGCCTCAAGAGGCGCCACGGTCTCCGAAGGGAGCCACCAGCACTGACGCACTCCACCTCGTTGAGCACCCAGTGTACTTCGTCAGCACGGTGCTGCAGGATGCAAGGGCACGGTACCCCATGCCTCAGAAGCTCCTCCTTGCGCTACTGATGGCCTCGCGCAAGCTGTGGCACTATTTTCAGGGTCACCCCATCAAGGTCGTCTCGTCATACCCCCTGGAGAGAGTACTCAGGAGCCCTAATTCAGCTGGAAGGGTCACTGAGTGGAACATAGAACTGCAAGCGTTTCAGCTCGAATTCAGCACGACCAGAGTCATCAAGGGAGCAGCATTGGCGGATTTTGTGGCAGAATGGACGGAGGCGCCAGGCCTCAAGGCCGATGAGGATCGGTCCCTGTCCCCGGGAAGCAAGGCGCCAGAAGGTTGGGTCATGTACTTCGATGGGGCGTTCTCCAGGCATGGCGCTGGGGCTGGGGCGGTGCTTATATCGCCTGCTCAGGACAAGCTCTATTACGCCGTGCAGCTCTGTTTCCAGCAAGGTGAAAAGGTCTCCAACAACATAGCAGAGTATGAAGGTTTAATAGCGGGCTTGAAGGCCGCGGCTGCCCTGGGGGTGAAACGCCTCACCATCAAGGGCGATTCGCAGCTCCTTGTCAATTTCTCCAACAAGGTGTACGAGCCGAAGGATGAGCACATGGAAGCCTACCTAGCGGAAGTCCGCAAGATGGAGAAGCAGTTCTGGGGGTTGGAGTTGCAGCATGTGCCCCGTGGCACCAATCAGGAGGCCGACGACATCGCCAAACGGGCGTCCAGATGGTTGCCTCAGGAGCCTGGCGTTTTCGAGGAGCGGCTCTTCAAGCCATCAGCCCTGCCTTCATTATCGAACACGGCTCATCCCCGGGAGGAGCTCCCCCAGCCACTTGCCTCAGGGGCTCCGGCCTGTGGCCTGGCCTCAGGAGCATGTCTGCTCCTGACTATGGAACCTCAGGAGGGATGTTGGATCGCGGAGCTCCGGAGTTACCTAACGCAAGGGACCCTGCCGGAGAAGGAGGAGGAAGCGAAGCGAGTGGCACGTCAGGCCACGGCATACTGCATCAAGGATGGAGAGCTCTATCGGAAGCGGCCAAACAATGTATCCCTGTGCTGCATCTCCAGGGAGCAAGGGAAGGAACTGCTGGAAGATATACACGGCGGAGATTGTGGACATCATTCATCATCACGGACCCTCATCGGCAAGGCGTTCCGCAGTGGGTTTTATTGGCCCACCGCGCTCAATGACGCCGTCGAACTAGTGAAAGCTTGTGAGGCCTGCCAGTTCCACGCCAAGCAGATCCATCAGCCAGCAGGAGGCTTG
The DNA here is from genome assembly GCF_002162155.2 of Triticum dicoccoides. Classification (NCBI taxonomy): domain Eukaryota; kingdom Viridiplantae; phylum Streptophyta; class Magnoliopsida; order Poales; family Poaceae; genus Triticum; species Triticum dicoccoides. The sequence continues at coordinate 172,056,374 of NC_041386.1, read as the reverse complement.
CAGACTATACCCCTTTCGTGGACATTCGCAGTCTGGGGGCTGGATATCTTGGGCCCGTTTCCTCGGGCGCCTGGGGGCTACCGCTACCTCTACGTCGATGTGGACAAGTTCACCAAGTGGGCTGAAGTAGAGGCTGTCCGCACCATTCCCGCGGGTTCCGCGGTCAAGTTCATCAAGGGCATCATGAGCCGGTTCGGGGTGCCGAATCGCATCATCACGGACAACGGTTCGCAGTTCACCATTAACCTCTTCAAAACATACTGTGCTAACCTTGGAACGCAGATATGCTACGCTTCGGTGGCGCACCCCCAAAGCAACGGCCAGGCCGAGCGAGCCAACGCGAAGGTTCTGAGGGGCCTCAAGACCAGCACGTTCAAGAAGAAGCTGGAGGCCTGCGGCAGAGGTTGGTACGACGAGCTTCAGTCCGTGTTGTGGTCCATCCGCACAACCGCGACCAAGCTGACTGGAGAGACCCCGTTCTTCTTGGTCTACGGAGCCGAAGCGGTCCTCCCTCACGAGGTCAGACGTCACTCCGCGCGGGTCTTGGCGTTTGACGAGGCGCAGCAGGACGCCATGCGGGGGATGGACCTCGTGCTGGGGGAGGAACGTCGCCGAGAAGCCGCACTACGAGCGGCGAGGTACCAACAAGCACTGCGGCGATATCACTGCCGCAACATCTGCCCCAGAACTCTCGAGGTAGGAGACCTCGTGCTCAGGCGGGTTCTCTCCAGGGAGGGGTTGCACAAGCTCTCTCCCATGTGGGAGGGCCCGTTCAAAGTTGTTCATGTTTCCAGGCCCGGCTCCGCGCGCTTGGAGACTCAGGAGGGGGTGCCAGTCCAGAATGCATGGAACATCCAGCACCTCCGGAGGTTCTACCCCTAAAAAGGCCTAGAGCCTGTGAAGAAGGCGAATGCCTGTGAAGCTATCGCGTTTTGGAAAAGGCCCGGAGCCTGTGAAGAAGGCGAATGCCTGTGAAGCTATCGCATTTTGGAAAAGGCCCAGAGCCTGTGAAGAAGGCGAATGCCTGTGAAGCTATCGCGTTTTGGAAAAGGCCCGGAGCCTGTGAAGAAGGCGAATGCATGTGAAGCTATCGCGTTTTAGAAAAGGCCCAGAGCCTGTGAAGCAGGCGAATGCCTATGAAGCTATCGTGTTTTGGAAAAGGCCCAGAGCCTGTGAAGAAGGCCAACGCCTGTGAAGCTCGCTGCCCGTGACACTCTCACGTAATAATGAGTTGGGGATGTACACGCCCCGGAGTCTCAGGAGCGCCGGCCTCAGGCCCTGGGGCTCCCTCCCACGCCCAGTGGCAGCACTTAGCTCTGCGCTGGTGAGAAGACGTCGAAGACTAGATTAGGTGCCGGACGCGTCTTTTCATTTGCTTTCCGCAGTTGGCTTGTTCCTTCTCATTCCAAATTTTGTTGAAGTTGTTGCCGTCTTTGGCTTGTGGTTCTTCGACTTTTCACTCTCCTGACTCGACTTCTCTTGTGCAAGGCCTCGCGAGGAGGGCAGCTGAGCGCCCTCGCGAGTGTTCCTATCCTAGTCATTCAAAGAGTTCGCGACCCGGGCCCCTTACAGGAGCACCCCTCCAGTCCGTGCCCCACGGGCACCGCGACACAAACAAAGGGCCTGGGTCGGTCGCCCCCCCATGGCCGGGGCCGGGAACTATCCACGCTCGGGCACGTAGCCGGAAGGTATGGTAACAAAAGCAAAACGATGATTAACAGCAATAACCCAAACACGCCCCCACGGGGCTCCACACAATTGTCTTTGTTAAGCAGGAAAAAGGAAAAGAAAGAACAAATCCGGTGCGGCTCGCCCCACACCGGCCCGTAGGGAAGGCCCGAGCTGCCTCCCGAGCTCAGGCGGACTCCCTCTCGCGCTTCACCAGGGCGCGACGGTGGGCGGACACGTTGCCACCTCCCAAGCAGATGCGACGGCGTGGAGGCTGACCGCGGCCACCGCTAGAAGAGTCGCCGCCTGAAAAAGAACCGGAGAAGCTTGAGGAACCCTGAGCGTCGCCGGCCGCGCGAGCGCTGCCCTCTCCATCATCGCCGGAGCTGGGTTCCCAGCTGCGGTCGTCACCCTCGGGGCAACACCCTGCGCGGCGACCATCTTCCCCAAACACCCTCACGTAGAGGGTGGCATCACCGTCGAACTTGAAGTGTAGGGTGCACCGACAGCTCAGGCCATGCGCGCGGGCAATCGTCTGCCAACCGCGGGCCAGGAACAGGCTCCCGACCGCGGAGACCTCCAGTGAGACCCATGAGGCCCGGCTGCAGCAGCCGTCGGCCTTGAGCCAGAGGCCGCCCGAGGCGCTGGTCGGGAGCTCGCCAAGGAGGAAGCAAGGAAGTGGAAGGTGAGTGCTGGCCGGCCCCGCCGACCACACGACGAACTCCGGCAGCACTTCAACAGCGCGAAAGCGCGGCCTAGGGGGACGCGCAGCCGGAGCGCGCCCCCCGGCCGCAGCAATCCGCCCGTCACTATGCTGAAGATCGCCTCCATGGCCGCGGGGAGCCACCATGGTGGCCACAGGATGTTTACGAGGGTGCCCTCGGTCGCGCTTGGGTGGGGGAGAGGCGGGCTCAACCTGGTGAGCCTTCCCCTTCTCTGCGGCCGAGAACCTCCTTGACGGGGCCATGAAGAAAAGGAGAAGCAAGGAGGGATGAACTGGAAGGGCGCGCGTCGGTCCGTACTTATAACTGGCGATGGCCAACCAACACCCCCCACGATCGCAGGTAATTATGACCCGCTTTGCATGCAGGGACTTGTCCAATCCGTGCAGTTGCCGAGGCGCCATGGGGAAGTGGAGACGCCCACGTCCAATCAACCGCCACGCGGCGCCCAAGGCCGCAGGCTGTTAGGGCCCGCGGCGCTTCGCTCTTGCCCTTCCGCCTCCCTGCACGGCCAAGTCCAGGCGTGCCTTGGGCCCGGGGGCTACTGTCGGTGTTCTGGGAACGGGGGTCCCCAGACTTGCCTGCCTGCGGCGTGACTCAAAGGGGGGCCCAGCGCGGCCCATCTTCACCAACACAAACCCAAGACCCTCGCGAGGGGCCAAGCCTCGCAGGGCGGAGGACGCGGAGCTTCCTCAGGCACGGCCTCGTCAGGCTGGCTCACGAGGAGGCGGAGAGATCAAGGTGGGGTACCTCACGAGGTGCCCGTGACGCAAGCCATGACGATTGGGGGCGCCAGGCGGGTGCCAGCCCACGCAGTGTCCTCCCTTCCTCTTTGGTGCAAAGGGGGCAAGCGCAGCCGCGGAGTACCGAGGCATCAGGCAAAGGTTGCCATTTCGGTGCAACGAGACCAAGACCAGGAGGACTACGAGGCGGAGGTCACCGTGGGGTCCAAGATAGCGCCATCAGCAGAGCTTTGCGCAGGCGAAGACTACTTTTGTCAGGATAGTTGATACTAGCTGTCCCCCTTCAAATTAGCCCGCCATTATTGGCTCCCTTCCCGCTCGATATTTGGGAAGAGGACCAGGGCCCCTATAAATAGGACTAGCCACCCACAGAGCCAGGGGGCTGAGCCGGAGGGTTGGAAGGTTAGAGAAGATCGGAAAGAGAGAGAGAGAAAGGTGACTGAGCTCCTCCCAGTAGTTCATCGCCCCAGCCAAGAACAGACCCTCGCGAGGCTGTTCTTCCTTGTATTGTTCGTCATCATCAGCCCAAGGGCCAATCCACCACACCACACACTGGAGTAGGGTATTACACCACAACGGTGGCCCGAACCAGTATAAACCCTGTGTCTCTTGCGTTGTTCTTTCTTGTTCAGATCCTAGCAAGGCAGAGGGGTGCAGGAAGGTAGGAGGCGAAATCTCCGCGCGCACCCCAGTGTTCCAACCTCAAGGGTCTGCCGGAACCCGAAATCCGACATCTATCACTTAATTCTACTTGACCACTAGACTGTGGGTGATAAGGAGATGCAATTCTATGATTAACATCATACCTAGCAAGCATTTTACGAAAGACACCATGAATAAAGTGTGAACCACCATCAGTCATTAAATATCTAGGGACTCCAAACCTCGGTAAAATAACTTCTTTAAGCATCTTAATAGAGGTGTTATGATCAGCACTATTAGTTGGAATAGCTTCTACCCACTTAGTAACGTAATCAACAACAACTAAAATGTGTGTATACCCATTAGAGGAAGGAAATGGTCCCATATAATCAAAGCCCCAAACATCAAATGGTTCAATAACAAGTGAATAATTTATAGGCATTTCTTGACATCTACTAATATTACCAATTCTTTGACATTCATCACAAGACAAGACAAACTTACGGGCATCCTTGAAGAGAGTAGGCCAATAAAAACCGGATTGCAATACCTTGTGTGCAGTTCTATCTCCAGCATGGTGTCCTCCATAGGCTTCGGAGTGACACTTGCGTAGGATCTGCTCCTGTTCATGCTCAGGAACACAACGCCTAATAACACCATCTACTCCTTCTTTATAAAGATGTGGGTCATCCTAGAAGTAATGCCTTAAATCATAGAAGAACTTTTTCTTTTGTTGGTATGTGAAACTAGGTGGTATAAATTTAGCAACAATGTAATTAGCATAATTAGCATACCACGGAGGAGTACGAGAAGCATTTATGACATTTAATTGTCCATCGGGAATGCTATCATCAATAGGTAGTGGGTCATCAAAAACATTCTCTAACCTAGACAAGTTGTCTGCAACGGGGTTCTTAGCTCCTTCCTATCAATAATGTGCAAATCAAATTCTTGTAGCAAGAGAACCCATCTAATAAGTCTAGGTTTAGCATCTTTCTTTTCCATAATATATTTAATAGCAGCATGATCAGTGTGAATAGTTACTTTAGAATCAACAATATAAGGTCTAAACTTATCACAAGCAAATACAACTGCTAAGAATTCCTTTTCAGTAGTAGCATAATTTCTCTGGGCATTGTCTAGAGTTTTACTAGCATACTGTATAACACTCAATTTCTTGTCAACTCTTTGTCCTAGAACAGCCCCTACAGCATAATCACTAGCATCACACATAATTTCAAAGGGTAAATTCCAATCAGGTGGCTTAACAATAGGTGCAGAAATCAAAGCTTTCATATGTATTTCAAATGCTTCTACACAATCATCATCAAAGACAAAGGGAATATCTTTGTTAGAGGCCGAGAAATTTTTGAGAAGTCCTTAATGAACCTTCTAAAAAAATGGCATGACCCAGAAAACTTCTTATACCTTTGATGTCCTTGGGACACGGCATCTTTTCAATAGCATCAACTTTAGCTTTATCAACTTCAATACCTCTTTCAGAAATTTTATGCCCCAAGACAATACCTTCATTAACCATAAAGTGGCACTTCTCCCAATTCAAGACAAGATTAGTTTCTTCACATCTCTGCAAAACTCGATCAAGGTTGCTCAAGCAATCATCAAAAGAGGATCCATAAACGGAGAAATCGTCCATGAAAAACTCACAAATCTTTTCACAAAAGTCAGAGAATATAGCCATCATGCATCTTTGAAAGGTAGCAGGTGCATTACATAAACCAAAAGGCATATGTCTATAAGCAAAGGTACCGAAAGGGCAAGTAAAAGTGGTCTTAGCTTGATCATCAGTTGACACGGGTATTTGAGAGAAACCAGAGTAACCGTCTAGAAAGCAAAAAATGTGTATGTTTGGATAATATTTCTAGCATTTTATCAATAAAGGCAAAGGATAATGATCTATTTTAGTAGCTTTATTTAATTTGCGGAAATCAATCACCATCCTATAACCTGTAATAATTCTTTGTGGGATCAATTCATCTTCATCATTAGGAACAACGGTAATACCTCCCTTCTTAGGGACACAATGGACAGGACTTACCCACTGACTATCAGCAACGAGATAAATTATACATGCCTCAAGGAGTTTTAATATGTCCTTTCTTACCACTTCTTTCATCTTAGGATTTAGCCGTCGTTGGTGATCAATAACATAGAGTGGGACTAATGCCCTTAAGATCATCAAGAGTATATCCAATAGCAGCACGGTGCTTCTTCAGAGTTTTCAATAATTTCTTTTCTTCATGCTCTGAAAGGTTAGAACTAATAATAACAGGATATATCTTCTTTTCATCAAGATAAGCACATTTAAGAGTATCAGGTAATAATTTAAGCTCAAACACGGGATCACCCTTGGGTGGAGGTGGATCCCCTAGGATTTCAACAGGCAAGTTGTGTTTCAGAATAGGTCCTTGTTTAAAGAATACTTCATCTATTTCCCTTCTTTCATTCATGAACATATCATTTTCATGGTTGAGCAAATATTGTTCTAAAGGATCATTAGGAGGCACAGCAATAGAAGCAAGACCAATAATTTCATCCTTACTAGGTAATGCCTCATCACGGGGTTGTCCAAAAAATTTAGAGAAGTTAAACTCATGAGACATATCACCCAAACCAATAGTAACAACATCCTTTTCGCAGTCTATCCTGGCATTAATAGTATTTAAGAAGGGTGTACCAAATATAATGGGACAAAATATATCTTGTGGGGAACCAAGAACAAAAAATCAGCAGGATATTTAACCTTCCCACACAAGACTTCAACATCTCTAACAATCCCAATCGGTGAAATAGTATCTCTATTGGCAAGCTTAATTGTAACATCGATATCTTCTATCTTAGCAGGTGCAATATCATGCATAGTTTCTTTGTATAAGGTATGAGGTATTGCACTAGCACTAGCACCCATATCACATAAGCCATGATAACGGCGCCAGAAAATATTAGTCTCTTGATGACGGCGCCAGAAAAGAGTCTTGATGACCCACAAGTATAGGGGATCTATCGTAACACTTTCGATAAGTAAGAGTGTCGAACCCAACGAGGAGCATAAGGAAATGATAAGCGCTTTTCAGTAAGGTATTCTCTGCAAGCACTGAAATTATTGGTAACAGATAGTTTTGGGATAAAGTAATTGGTAACGAGTAGCAAGTAATAAAAGTAAATAAGGTGCAGCAAGATGGCCCAATCCTTTTTGTAGCAGATGACAAGCCTAGACAAACTCTTATATGAAGGAAAGCGCTCCCGAGGACACATGGGAATTATCGTCAAGCTAGTTTTCATCACGCTCACATGATTCACGTTCGGTACTTTGATAATTTGATATGTGGCTGGACCGGTGCTTGGGTGATGTCCTTACTTGGACAAGCATCCCACTTATGATTAACCCCTATTGCAAGAATCCGCAACCACAACAGAAGTATTAAGGTAAACCTAAACATATGGATCCAAATCAGCCCCTTACAAAGCAACGCATAAACTAGGGTTAAGCTTCTGTCACTCTAGCAACCTGATACGTCCATTTTGCATCATGCTTTTATATCAATATTTATTGCATTATGGGCTGTTATTACACATTATGTCACAATACTTATGCCTATTCTCTCTTATTTTTACAAGGTTTACATAAAGAGGGACAATGTCGGCAGCTGGGATTCTGGGCTGGAAAAGGAGCAAATATTAGAGACCTATTCTGCACAGCTCCAAAAGTCCTAAAACTTCACGGATGATGTTTTCCAAATATATAAAAAATACTGAGCGCAAGAACCTCACCAGGGGGGCCACACCCTTCCCACGAGGGTGGGGGCGCGCCCTACCCCCCAGGGCGCGCCCCCCTACCTCATGGCCCCCTTGGTGGCCCTCCAGTGGCCATCTTCTGCTATATGGATTCTTTTGATGGGAAAAAAATCATAAGCCATCTTCTCGGACAAAACTCCGCCGCCACGAGGCGGAACATTGGCGGAATGAATCTAGGGCTCTGGCGGAGCTGTTCTGCCAGGGAAACTTCCCTCCCGGAGGGGGAAATCATCGCCATCATCATCACCAACGCTCCTCTCATCAGGAGAGGGCAATCTCCATCAACATCTTCATCAGCACCATCTCATCTCAAAACCCTAGTTCATCTCTTGTATCCAATTCTTGTCTCCAAGTCCGGGATTGGTGCTAGTAGGTTGCTAGTAGTGTTAATTACTCCTTGTAGTTGATGCTAGTTGGTTTAATTGGTGGAAAATCATATGTTCAGATCCTATATGCATATTAATACCCCTCTGATTATGAACATGTTTATGCTTTGTAAGTAGTTACTTTTGTTCCTGAGGACATGGGAGAAGTCTTGCTATTAGTAGTCATGTGAATTTGGTATTCGTTCGATATTTTGATGAGATGTATGTTGTCTCTCCTCTAGGGGTGTTATGTGAACGTCGACTACATGACACTTCACCATTATTTGGGCCTAGAGAAAGGCATTGGGAAGTAATAAGTAGATGATGGGTTGCTAGAGTGAAATAAGCTTAAGCCCTAGTTTATGTGTTGCTTTGTAAGGGGCTTATTTGGATCCATATGTTTCATGCTATGGTTAGGTTTACCTTAATACTTTTGTTGTATTTGCGGATGCTTGAAATAGAGGTTAATCATAAGTGGGATGCTTGTCCAAGTAAGGGCAGCACCCAAGCACCGGTCCACCCACATACCAAATTATCAAAGTACCGAACGCGAATCATATGAACGCGATGAAAACTAGCTTGACGATATTCCCATGTGTCCTCAGGAGCGCTTTACATCATATAAGAGTTTGTCCAGGCTTGTCCTTTGCTACAAAAGGATTGGGCCACCTTGCTGCAATTTATTTACTTTTGTTACTTGTTGCTCTTTACAAATTATCCTATTACAAAACTATCTATTACCACTTATTTCAGTACTTGCAGAGAATACCTTGCTGGAAACCGCTTATCACTTCCTTCTACTCCTCGTTGGGTTCGACACTCTTACTTATCGAAAGGACTACGATAGATCCCCTATACTTGTGGGTCATCAAGACTCTTTTCTGGCGCCGTTTCCGGGGAGTAAAGCGCCTTTGGTAGGTGGAATTTGGTAAGGAAAAAATTATATAGTGTGCTGAAATTTACTGTCACTTGTTACCATGGAAGGCAATCCTCTGAGGGGCTTGTTCGGGGTATCTTCACCCCGACCAGTAGAGCAAAGAGTTGCTCCTCAACCTACTGAACCTACTTAAAATGAAAATGAAAATGCTTGCTTTGAAGTTCCTTCGGGTATGATAGAAAAACTACTAGCTAATCCTTTTCTAGGAGATGGAACAAAACATCCTAATGAACATCTGATATATGTGGATCAAGTTTGTGGATTATTTAAGCTTGCAGGTGTACCCAGAGATGTTGTTAAGAAGAAGGTCTTCCCCTTATCTTGGAGGGGAGATGCATAGACATGGTATAGGCTATGTGATGATATGAGGTCTTGGAATTACAAAAGATTGAAATTGGAATTTCATCAGAAGTTTTATCCTATGTATCTTGTTCATCGAGATCGCATTTATAAATATATAATTTTTGGCCTCGCGAAGGAGAAAGCATCGCTCAAGCTTGGGGGAGGCTTAAATCAATGTTATATTCATGCCCCAATCATGAGCTCTCAAGAGAAATGATTATTCAAAAAATTTATGCTCGGCTTTCTGGTAACAATCGCACCATGCTTGATACTTCTTGTGCTGGCTCTTTTATGATGAAGACTATTGAATTCAAATGGGATTTATTGGGAAGAATTAAACGCAACTCTAAAGATTGGGACCTCGATAATGGTAAGGAGTCAGGTATGACACCTAGTTTTGATTGTGTTAAATCTTTTATGGATACCAATATTTTTCATAAATTTAGTACTAAATATGGACTTGACTCTGAGATAGTAGCTTCTTTCTGTTAATCTTTTGCTACTTATGTTGATCTGCCCAAGGAGAAGTGGTTTAAATATCATCCTCCCATAGAAGTAAAAGTAGCTACACCTATTAAAGTTGAAGAAAAGACTATTACTTATAATGATCCTATTGTTCCTACTACTTATGTTGAGAAACCACCTTTCCCTGTTAGGATAAAGGATCATGCTAAAGCTTCAACTGTGGTTCGTAAAAGCAATATTAAAACATATACACCTCCTGAGCAAGTTAAAGTTGAACCTAATATTGCTATTGTTAAAGATCTCTTGTCTGATAATATTGACGGGCATGTTATTTATTTCTGTAATGAAACTGCTACAATTGCTAAACCCCATGATAAAGATAAACCTAGACCTGTAGTAGGCATGCCTGTTATTTCTGTTAAAATAGGAGATCATTGTTATCATGGCTTATGTGATATGGGTGCTAGTGCTAGTGCAATACCACATTCCTTATACAAAGAAGTTATGCATGATAGTGCACCTCCTGAGATGGAAGATATTGATGTCACAATTAAACTGGCCTATAGAGATACTATTTCACCAATGGGGATTGTTAGAGATGTTGAAGTCTTGTGTGGGAAAACTAAATATCCTGCTGATTTTCTTGTTCTTGGTACCTCGCAAGATAGCTTTTGTCCCATTATATTTGGTAGACCCTTCTTAAATACTGTTAATGCTACCATAGATTGCAAAAGAGATGTTGTTACTATCGGTTTAGATGATATGACTCATGAATTTAATTTTTTTAAATTTAGTATACAACACCGTAAAGAAGAATTACCTAGCAAGGATGAAATTATTGGTCTTGATTCTATTGCCGTACCTCCTAGTGATCCTTTAGAACAATATTTGCTAGACCATGAAAATGATATGTTTATGAATGAAAGAAGGGAATTAGATGAAGTATTCTTTAAACAGGAACCTATTCTGAAAAATAATTTACCTGTTGAAATCCTAGGGGATCCTCCTCCACCCAAGGGTGATCCCGTGTTTGAGCTGAAACTGTTACTTGATACCCTTAAATATGCTTATCTTGATGAGAAAAAGATATATCCTGTTATTATTAGTGCTAACCTTTCAGAGCATGAAGAAGAGAGATTATTGAAAACTCTGAAGAAGCACCGTGCTGCTATTGGGTATACTTGATACATCTCCGTCGTATCTATAATTTTTGATTGTTCCATGCCAATATTCTATAACTTTCATATACTTTTGGCAACTTTTTATACTATTTTTGGGACTAACATATTGATCCAGTGGCCAGTGCCAGTTCCTGTTTGTTGCATGTTTTTTGTTTCGCAGAATATCCATATCAAACGGAGTCCAAACAGAATAAAAACTGACAGAGATTTTTTTGGAATATATATGATTTTGGGGAAGAAAAATCCACGCGAGACGGTGCCTGTGGTGGCCACGAGGCAGGAGGGCGCGCCTGCCCCCTGTAACATCCCAAAATTCTAAATTTTGGAATGTTATAATAATTAAAATATATGATTGTGATGGATTGTTGAGTGATTGATTGAGTGAAATTTATTAGAATTTTAAACTTTTGAAGTTTTGTTGAGAGGGAATAAAAAGGACTTTCCAAAAAAAGTTTTGTTTGAAAATATTTGAATTTGGAAATATTTCAAACTTCATGCCACTCAATGATCCTCATGATTTCTTCAATGAAAGAGAGTGGGAAGTAAAGAAAATTTTCATTTTGAAGTTGTCATTTAATTTATTTTTAAACTCAAAGTGGCATTTGAGTTTTATTCAAAAACTTTTCTGACAAAGAACACTTGAACAAAAGTGTTGAGAGGGAGTAACATGACACCCCAAAAATGTTGGAATAAATTTTCCATAGAGTTTTGAAAGTCATTTTGATTTTTGTTTGAATTTAAAAAAAATGACTTTTCAAAAAGTATTTTATTTGCCCCTGAAAAATATCCCATTAAATTGGGCTTATTTTTCTGATCATTTTGATATATAATACTCCTATATTTTGTTTTCATTTTACTTTCTAAAATGATTTTTCTTCGCGGATTATTCAAAAAAGGAAGGTACTGTTTTTTTTTGGGGCCAAATCCGGCCCGATCCGAACCGAATCATCTCCTTCCTCCAGGGAAGATACTCACGATCTACAGCCACCGTCGGAGCATCGCCGGAATCGCGGGATTCGCAAAATCCCTCGCCCCCTCCTTCCCCTATAAATAGCCACATCGCGCATCCATTCCCCCACCTAGTCCCTCCTCTCCTCGCCCCACGTCGCCGAGCCGCCCCACCGGAGTTCGCCGGAGCCGCCGCCACCATTTGCTCCGCCCCACCCACCGCCGGCCCTCCCCGCCACCTACCGCCGCCACCAGCTGCTCCGCCCCGCTCCTCCGCCCCCGCCCATCCCCTTGCCTCGCCCGGAGGACCACCGGAGCCACTCCGCCCGAGGCCCTCACCGGAACAGCTACAGTAATCCCGACCTGCCTTTTTTCGTTCTGTTTTTAAAACGGAATAGTTTCAATCTTGTAAAATCCGTAGTTAATTATGTACGAGGTATTTTTGAGTGATTCCAACTGCCTTGGATCACAAATTTTATGAAGTTTCTGTTAGTTCAATTGTATTTCATATTTGAGCAGTTTAAATTTGTGTTTGTATGAATTTTCTCAAATTACTAGGTTTGAGCTATTTTGAGTTAGGAATATTATTTTTGACCGATTTTTTTGCTACTGGTTACTTATTAGACTAGCTACGCAGTAGTGTTTAGTTTGCATGTTAGTGAGTTAGTTAGATTAGCTTTTTATTGTAAACAATATTGTTTACTCTATTTTTAGTACTGTTTGTAGTTTAATTAGTTTCTTTTGCTAGTTTTTGCCAGTGTGTCATATATTCTATTGTTTAACAGTAGGTGATTTCTAGGATTTATTAGACTTAGTATTCTTGAGGTTCTAGGTGTTGTTTGTTGTATGACTAGTTGCTAGCAATAGGAATAGTGTTAGAGGTTCTAGGTACTGTTAGAATTTTATTATAGGAAAAATACTTTATGTTACTTAGCGAATAATTATTTCTACCTTGTGTTAAGTATTTTTGTTTTAGGATTTTTACTTGTTGTTAGGTAGAGTTGTTGTGGTGTAGATTAGCCCTATAAGTTTATTTAAGTGATTTGGAGTTTTATTTGGTTTTTACCTTCGATCCTATTTCAATTTCGTTGTTATTTTGATTGTTATGATTGAGTGCTGGAATGATTGCTTATGTGAATACTATGCTTGCTTGTATAGATTTCATCGGAGAGTGACGACTAGTTTATCAAGTTTTTAAGAGCGATAATATCTTCACCAACTGGCCAGGAAAGTTCACTTTGACCATGTTTTCCATACCTATGTTTATTTGCATGTAGTATCACCCTTTTAACAGTCTCTCCAGTAGTGTTATTGAATCTTGTAGTTGAGTAGAATGCATGAGGTACGAACCATCTCCCTGTTACCAAACCCGGACATTATATATTTTTAATGATATGCTATAGTAGACGGGGTTTGGTATGAGTGCATGAGAGTGGTGTGAAGAAGGAGGACTCTACCTCAATGGCAACAACTTCATGATGGCACCGGCAAGGACTGCATCTCCAGGACTCCTCAAGATTTTCGAGACTCGAAACAAGAATTCAATACACACTACTGGGTGAAGGACGGTTGACGGGCACCCTGGAGAAACCAGTGGTTGGCCGGGATGCATGGAGAAGCGCCATGACATCTTGCGGAAAGCTTCACCCAGACTCAAAGAGACGGAAGGATACTTCATCTCCAGAAGCTTACCTGTGCAACCGCAAGTCACTATGGGCTCTGGCTTGGTTGACCTTAGTGGTGACTCTGGCTGGGACGGTGCTAGCAGATGTAGAACTATAGTAGGATTGGATGAGCACCGGACAGTGGTCAGAGGAACTCTTCGGAAGACCATGTTTCGGTCATCTTGTTCTCAAACACCCTGAAGTGCGAGAATGTAAGGAGAGGAAGCGAATCTTGCGGGTAAAGTGTACAAACCTCTGCAGAGGGTTAAAACCTAATCAATTAGCTGTGTCCCCGGTTACGGACAATTTGAGCCTCTATACTTGGATCTATCTCGGAACTCTCAACACCGGACTGATAATTTACTTATGGGCAACTTATGATGATTTGGGTATGAGACATCGGTTGGCGGAACCATGTCATGACAGAAAACTCCGTAGTACAGACTCCTGATATTCCTTTGTTGTAGGGAAAATAAAACCAGCTTTTACGCAAAAACATCAGACACAGAGCCACAAAGCCATATTGCATATAGAATAGTTTTATCATCTACTTTTCTCATATTGTGATCTTGCCAGTACATTCAATGTACTGCCCTACACGGCTGCAACGTCTCATGTTGCAGATATGTTCCTTCCGACGAGTAAGAGTATGGTACAGGGTTACGGTCTACACTCAACCTGTCGATGGCGTTGATGGGACTCCACACCCGATTGTTTGTTTCCGCTGAGACTTATGAGGTATATATCAGTTTTACGTTATTTATACATGTGATTGTACTTTGATATATACATTGATGTACTGTGTGTGCCAGCATACCGATCCAGGGATGGCATAGATACACAGAGGCTTGACCGTTTGAGGTCGGGTCGCTACACCCCCCAGGCGCGCCCCTGACCCTCGTGGGCCACCCGTAAGGCAGTTGGAGCCCTTCCTTCGCCGCAAGAAAGCTAATTTCCGGATGGAGATCGTGTCAAAATTTCAGCACAATCGGAGTTACAGGTCTCCGGGAATATAAGAAACGGTGAAAGGGTAGAATCTGAGAACGCAGAAACAGAGAGAGACAGAGAGACAGATCCAATCTCGGAGGGGCTCTCGCCCCTCCCATGCCATGGAGGCCAAGGACCAGAGGGGAAACCCTTCTCCCATCTAGGGAGGAGGTTAAGGAAGAAAAAGACGAAGGGGCCCCCTCTCCCCTTCTCTTCCGGTGGCGTCAGAACGCTGCCGTGGCCATCATCATCATCACCGCGATCTACTCCAACACCTCCGCCATCTTCACCAACACCTCCATCACCTTCCCCCCTCTATCTACAGTGGTCCACTCTCCCGCAACCCGATGTACCCTCTACTTGAACATGGTGCTTTATGCTTCATATTATTATTCAATGATGTGTTGCCATCCTATGATGTCTGAGTAGATTTACGTTGTCCTATTGGTGGTTGATGAATTGCTATGATTGATTTAATTTGCTTGTGGTAATGTTGCTGTCCTTTGGTGCCCATCATATGATTGCGCACGTGGATCACACCCTAGGGTTAGTTGTATGTTGATAGGACTATGTATTGGAGGGCAAGAGTGATAGAAGCTTCAACCTAGCATAGAAATTGATGCATACGGGATTGGAGGGGGACCAATATATCTTAATGCTATGGTTGGGTTTTACCTTAATGAACATTAGTAGTTGAGGATTGCTTGCTAATAGTTCCAATCATAAGTGCATAGAATTCCAAGTCAGGGATGACATGCTAGCAGTGGCCTCTCCCACATAATACTTGCTATCGGTCTAGTAAAGTAGTCAATTTCTTAGGGGCAATTTTGCAACTCCTACCACCACTTTTGCACACTCGCTATATTTACTTTATTGTTTCTTTATCTTAACAGCCCCTACTTTTTATTTATGTACTCTTTATTATCTTGCAAACCTATCCAACAACACCTACAAAGTACTTCTTGTTTCATACTTGTTCTAGGTAAAGCGAATGTCAAGCGTGCGTAGAGTTGTATCGGTGGTTGATAGAACTTGAGGGAATATTTGCTTTGCCTTTAGCTCCTTGTTGGGTTCGACACTCTTACTTATCGAAAACTGTTGCGATCCCCTATACTTGTGGGTTATCAAGACCTTTTTCTGGTTCCGTTGCCGGGGAGCAATAGCGTGGGGTGAATATTTTCATGTGTGCTTGTTTGCTTTATCACTAAGTACTTTTTATTTGCTGTTCTTGGTTGTTTTCTATCTTTAGTTATGGATATGGAACACAAAATACCAAAAAAATTAGGTGTACTTGCTACTCATGGAGATGGGGAACCTCCTAAAACCCTCGATGCTGGTTATGTGAAAAATATTATGTACTACTTTAATAATCCTGAGAAAACCCCATTCAATTATGTAATGGGAGTAACGTTGGATCAACATGAATACTTTAGGGATTACCGCTTGACACAAAAAGGGAAACTATTATGGGATCAAATACATATATTGAATTGGTATGCTAGGCAACTATGCTTGAGATATGATTATACTTGTTGCTCTAAGACGAAGGCTCCACACCTTCCCTTTTTATGCAAATTTAATGATAATAAAACCTTAGCTTCTTATGCTAGAGGTATATATGATTACTATGATGTGGAACAAATAGAAGAATTTGTTGCTTTTATGGGTGCTTATGAAATTGAATCTATGTCTAAAGAGTTTGAAGATTTTGATGATTCGGTTTATAGACCTGAAAATTTTAGTATCCTTAAATATTGCTATGAGAATTATGAATACAATTACGATATTAATGCACTTATTGAGAAAGTCTCCGCTGTCCAAGAAGAGACTAATATTTTGTAGGAGTCTATGGAAGAAGAAATTGATGAAAATGTGAGCTCATTGGATTAGAAAGATGAGGAGAAGAGCGAAGAACAAAAGGAGGAAGAGCGGATTGATCACCCTTACCCACCTTCTAATGAGAGTAACTCTTCAACTCATACATTGTTTAATTTCCCTTCATGCTTACCGAAGGATGAATGCTATGATAAATGCTATGATCCTGTCGATTCTTTTGAAATATCCCTTTTTGATGATGCTTGCTATGCTTGTGGCCAAGATGCCAATATGAATTATGCTTATGGATATGAACTTGCTATAGTTCCTTATGTTAAACATGAAATTGTTGCTATTGCACCCACGCATGATAGTCTTATTATCTTTTTGAATTCTCCCAACTACACTATATCGGAGAAGTTTGCGCTTATTAAGGATTATATTGATGGGTTGCCTTTTACCGTTGCACATGATGATTTTGATGAATATAATATGCATGTGCTTGCTGCTCCTACTTGCAATTATTATGAGAGATGAACTATATCTCCACCTCTCTATGTTTCCAATATGACAAAATTGCAAGAAACTGTTTATACTATGCATTGGCCTTTACTATGTGTGCATGAATTGTTCTTTTATGACATGCCGATGCATAGGAAGAGAGTTAGACTTCGTCATTACATGATATATGTTACCATGTGCTCACCACTAAATTACAAATCATTGTTAATTAAAATTGGCTTTGATATACCTTGGGATCCGGGTGGATCCATTACTTGAGCACTATATGCCTAGCTTAATGGCTTTAAAGAAAGCGCTGCCAGGGAGACAACCCGGAAGTTTTAGAGAGTCATTTATTTCTGTTGAGTGCTTTTATATACTTTAAAAACAACAAAAATAAAGAGGGGAACCCAAAACTTTTTCAAAAAGGAAAGCGAAAGTGAGAAAGACAAGCGTTGTTGAAGTGGGAGCTAGCCTTGAACTTTGTTCATGCTCATAGAAACTTTGTGAATCTTGATTACAGAAACTTTTCAACAAAAATAATTATCCCCTTGTACAATTCCATTGTATTATAAAAATAATGTGCCAAGGTTTGCCTTTAGGATGTTTACATTTGCTTGATGGTTTGTACGGTGCAGGACAGAAACTTTGGTTGTAGTGCACGATTTTACATTTTTTGCTGGAACGTCACATGGTTCTGATTCTTTTTGCAATGTCTTAATATACAAATTGTTTATTTTTTTTCTAATTTTGGTAGAATTATTCATGTATCAGAAGTATGGTGAATGTTCAGATTATTACAGACTATTCTGTTTGAGACAGATTCTGTTTTTGATGCATAGTTTGCTTGTTTTGATGAAACTATCAATTTATATTAGTGGATTAAGCCATGAAAAAGTTATACTACAGTAGACACAATGCAAAAACAAAATATGAATTGGTTTGCAACAGTACTTAGAGTAGTGATTTGCTTTATTATACTAACTGATCTTACCGAGTTTTCTGTTGAAGTTTTGTGTGGATGAAGTGTTCAATGATCGAGAAGGTCTCGATGTGAGAAGAAGGAAGAGAGGCAAGAGCTCAAGCTTGGGGATGCCCGAGGAACCCCAAGTAAATATTCAAGGAATACTCAAGTGTCTAAGCTTGGGGATGCCCCGGAAGGCATCCCCTCTTTCTTCAACAAGTATCGGTATGTTTTCGGATTCGTTTCGTTCGTGCGATATGTGCAATCTTGGAGCATCTTTTGCATTTAGTTTTCATTTTTCTTTTATGCACCATGCTGGTATGAGATAGTCCTTGGTTTATTTATAGAATGCTATATGCACTTCACTTATATCTTTTGAGTATGGCTTTATAGAATGCTTCATGTGCTTCACGTATATCATTTGAAGTTTGGATTGCCTGTTTCTCTTTACATAGAAAACCTCCATTTGTAGAATGCTCTTTTTCTTCACTTAGATTTGTTAGAGCACGGGCATATCTTTTGTAGAAAGAATAAAACTCTCTTGCTTCACTTATATCTATTTGGAGAGATGACAGGAACTGGTCATTCACATGGTTAGTCATAAAATCCTACATAAAACTTGTAGATCACTGAATATGATATGTTTGATTCCTTGCAATAGTTTCGCGATATAAAGATGGTGATATTAGAGTCATGCTAGTGGGTAGTTGTGGATTGTAGAAATATTTGTGTTGAGGTTTGTGATTCCCAGAGCATGCACGTATGGTGAACCGTTATGTAACGAAGTCGGAGCATGATTTATTTATTGATTGTCTTCCTTATGAGCGGCGGTCGGGGACGAGCGATGGTCTTTTCCTACCAATCTATCCCCCTAGGAGCATGCGCGTAGTACTTTGTTTCGATGACTAATAGATTTTTGCAATAAGTATGTGAGTTCTTTATGACTAATGTTGAGTCCATGGATTATACGCACTCTCACCCTTCCACCATTGCTAGCCTCTCTAGTATCGTGCAACTTTCGCCGGTACCATAAACCCACCATATATCTTCCTCAAAACAGCCACCATACCTACCTATCATGGCATGTCCATAGCCATTCCGAGATATATTGCCATGGAACTTCCATCATCATCATATACATGACTTGAGCATTCATTGTCATATTGCTTTGCATGATCGTAAGATAGCTAGCATGATCTTTTCATGGCTTGTCCGTTTTTGATGTCATTGCTACGCTAGATCATTGCACATCCCGGCACACCGCCGGAGGCATCCATATAGAGTCATACTTTGTTCTAGACATTGAGTTGTAATATTGAGTTGTAAGTAAATAAAAGTGTGATGATCATCATTATTAGAGCATTGCCCCAGTGAGGAAAGGATGATGGAGACTATGATTCCCCCATAAGTCGGGATGATAATACGGACTTTACAAAAAAATAAAAGAGGCCAAAGAAGCCCAAATAAAAAAAGAGGCCAAATAAGCCCACCAAAAAATAAAAAAATAAAAAAATAAAAACAAAAAATGAGAGAAAAGAGAGAAGGGGCAGTGCTACTATCCTTTTTCCACACTTGTGCTTCAAAGTAGCACCATGTTCTTCATATAGAGAGTCTCTTGAGTTATCACTTTCATATACTAGTGGGAATTTTCATTATAGAACTTGGCTTGTATATTCCGATGATGGGCTTCCTCAAATGCCCGAGGTCTTCATGAGCAAGCAAGTTGGATGCACACCCACTTAGTTTTAGTTGGAGCTTTCATACACTTATAGCTCTAGTGCATCTGTTGCATGGCAATCCCTACTCACTCACATTGATATCTATTGATGGGCATCTCCATAGCCCGTTGATACGCCTAGTTGATGTGAGACTATCTTCTCCTTTTTGTCTTCTCCACCATCATATTCTATTCCACCTATAGTGGTATGTCCATGGCTCACGCTCATGTATTGCGTGAAAGTTGAAAAGGTTTGAGAACGTCAAGAGTATGAAACAATTACTTGGCTTGTCATCGGGGTTGTGCATGATGTGAATATTTTGTGTGGTGAAGATGGAGCATAGCCAGACTATATGATTTTGTAGGGATAACTTTCTTTGGCCTTGTTATTTTGAAAAGACATGATTGCTTTATTAGTAGGCTTGAATTATTATTGTTTTTAGGTCAAATGATAGACTATTGCTTTGAATCACTCGTATCTTAATATTCATGCCATGATTAGACATGTGATCAAGATTATGCTAGGTAGCATTCCACATCAAAAATTATCTTTTTTTATCATTTACCTACTCGAGGACGAGCAGGAATTAAGCTTGGGGATGCTGATACGTCTCCGTCGTATCTATAATTTTTGATTGTCCCATGCCAATTTTCTACAACTTTCATATACTTTTGGCAACTTTTTATACTATTTTTGGGACTAACATATTGATCCAGTGCCCAGTGCCAGTTCCATTTTGTTGCATGTTTTTTGTTTCGCGGAATATCCATATCAAACAAAGTCCAAACGGAATAAAAACTGACGGAGATTTTTTTGGAATATATATGATTTTTGGGAAGAAAAATCCACGCGAGATGGTGCCCGAGGTGGCCACGAGGCAGGAGGGCGCGCCTGCCCCCCTCCCCCCCAGGCGCGCTCCTGACCCTCGTGGGCCACCCGTAAGGAATTCTCGCAGTGCGGCGTCTACATCGGGGTTTAATCGTGCCCCGATGGAAGCTATTTTATTGGGGTCCGTTGGATGGACCTGGAATTTGACTATTTCATCCGCTGGTTTAAAGGAGGTGGACCTGGATCTTTTATCGAGTATCACATCGTCCCTGTTTATCGTGGAGCGCAGCGTAGTCAGTTCCTCGGCCGCTAGGGCTTCGGACAGTGCCTCAAGGGCCAATGCGGCTGTCTTGTTTTCGGCGCGGAGTGCTATGTCCAGATCACTAGCGAGAGTGATGATTCCGTTCGGCCCGGGCATCTTGAGCTTCATGTACCCGTAATGGGGTATTGCTTGGAAGATTGTAAACGCTTCCCGTCCCAGCAGAGCGTGGTATCCGCTACTGAACGGGGCCACTTGGAATGTGACCTCTTCGGACCTATAATTATCCGCCGTGCCGAACACCACATCTAGTGTGATTTTTCCTGCACAGCACGCTTCCCTACTGGGGATTATTCCTCTAAAGGTTGTGCTGCTTCGCTCAATGCGGTTCCAGTCTATTTCCATTTTCTGAAGGGTTTCCTCATAAATGGTTCAATCCGCTGCCTCCATCCATGAGTACCTTGGTGAGGCGAAAGCCGTCCAGTATAGGACTGAGTACCAATGCGGTTGGTGCTCGAGTTGTTCGGATTTTAGGTTCATCACTGGCATTAAAAGTAATAGCCGTGTCACTCCATGGGTTTATTGTTGCTACTTGATGGACTTCGGCAAGGCTGCGGAGTGTTCTTTTTCGCATATTATTTGATGCGAAAGTCTCGAAGACTGTTAAGACTGTACTGGAGTCCCTGAGGTGGTTTTCTGCGGCCTCCGGAATTAGGAGATCTTCGCCCCTTTTGGCCACCTGCCAGAGTATCCAACATGCTCTAAGGCTATGAGTTGGTGTGGCGTCCTCTGTACTATGAATTTTACAGGGTCCATTAAGCCATCCATCCAGTACGGTTCCATGCCCTGTAGAGGGTTTTGGTTTTTTGGTTTTTAACCCGGGTGTCTGATGATGATGCACCGTTTTATTTCGGACAAGGTTTCTATTCAGGGCCGGATTGTCCCAAAATTTAGTTTCGGTTTTCTAGGCGCTTTCCATCGCATAGTACTTTTGTACTATGGACGCCAAGTCAGAGAAGCGTGTAATATCACGACGACCTGTGGTGTTGAGGATTCCCTTGTCCGTGCAATTATTGCAAAAGATTGAGATTGCTTCTTCCTCGCGGCAGTACTTTCTCCTGTTCATAACCAGGAGGAACCTTGCCCAGTAATGATGTACTGTTTCTTCGGGCTTTTTCCTAATTTGGGATAGATCTCTTATGTTCGGGTGGGTGGGTGGAATTAAATCCGGAACTTCACCCAATATAAGACTCAGAGGCCAAGGAGTTTCCGAACTCTGAAGTTTGGATTCATGGATGTTGTCCAGTGAATCTAGCCCGTTGCCTGATTCTAAGTTCAGGTCTTGAGTTACATCCTCCCCCTCCGCGGGTATCCGGCTTGGAGGGATCAGGAATCCAGACGTAGCTAGTCCTTAAGATAGATGAAGAGTCGCCGCACTGTGCCTCTACCACGGCAACGTGATGGGTGAATTGGGGAGAATTAATTTCTCTTAGATCGGGTTTAAGCCCAACCTGGTCATAATCCATTCTGACACCCAAGGCGGCGATGCGATCCAAGAGCTCGTTTACGGAAGAGAGCTCCATTGGATCTAACTGCTCGACGAGTTCCGAGCTGACGTGAAGATTGCTTTTGATGACCCAAGAGGTCACCGTCGGCGCAACGGCCGAACAGGCGGTCATGAGAAAACCGCCTAGCCGGAGAGTTTGACCGACAGCCAAGGCTCCCTTAGTAACGGCGCCGTCTTTAAAGACGGGAAGAGGCATCCTTCCTGATTGCGACGGCAAAGAGGAACTCTCAATGAAAGCACCAATGTCAGTGTCAAACCGGCGGATCTCGGGTAGGGGGTCCTGAATTGTGCGTCTAGGCCGGATGGTAACAGGAGGCAAGGAACACGATGTTTTACCCAGGTTCGGGCCCTCTTGATGGAGGTAAAACCCTACGTCCTGCTTGATTAATATTGATGATATGGGTAGTACAAGAGTAGATCTACCACGAGATCAAGGAGGCTAAACCCTAGAAGCTAGCCTATGGTATGATTGTTGTATGATGAAGTTGTCCTACGGACTACAACCCTCCGGTTTATATAGACATCGGAGAGGGTTAGGGTTACACAAAGTTGGTTACAATGGTAGGAGATCTTGAATATCCGCATCGCCAAGCTTTCCTTCCACGCCAAGGAAAGTCCCATCCGGACACGGGACGAAGTCTTCAATCTTGTATCTTCATAGTCCTGGAGTCCGGCTGAAGGTATAGTCCGGCTACCCGGACACCCCCTAATCCAGGATTCCCTCAGTGTGCTTTAGTATTTTTGAAGAAATTCTCTCTTGCTTCACTTAAATTAAGCTGAGAGAAAGAAATATTATGCTCATGATCTTCACTTATATTTGTTTGAGCTTATCAAAAGCAACACATGAAAATTAGTTTCAAAGTGATAGATATCCAAGAAGGATATAATAAAAACCTTCATGAAGATCATTGGACAAAATAAACTTGATTCCTTGTAATAGTTTTGAGATATGATGATGTGATATGTAAGTCATGTTGATGAGTAATTATGCTTTAGTAAGAATATTGGTGTTACGGTTTGTGATTCCCTATGCAAGCACGAAAGTCAATAGTTATGCAATGAAATTACATCCTACTTGTGGTGCATTATTGAATGTTAATTATGCTCAATGCTCGCTTATGGGATTATCTGTTTCTTGGGTGGTCGATTCTCAATCTTTTGCTAGCCTTCATTTTGCACTAAGTATGATCACTACTTGTGCATCCAAAATCCTTTAAACCAGTTTTGCCACATGAGTCCATTATACCTACCTATATGTGGTACTCTTTTGCCGTTCTAAGCAAATTTGTATGTGCCATCTCTAATTTTCAAAACAAATTTCTATTTTGTGTGCTCGTACTGCTCGCGAAGCGGTGAGGGGTGGCCAATATTTTCCATGCTAGATGTGTTATTCTCACGATGAGTGTTTATTCACTTGTCATTGCACGAGAGTAAGGCAAAGGTATTAGGGTTGTCCAGTCCCGAAATGAAAAATGAATTTACTTTATGTTGTCAAATAATAAATTCCTTGGAAAATGTTGGTATGGAGGGCACCCATGGATACGGTTCGCCATGGAAAGTGAAAGTATGGTTGAAAAGGAATAAACTTTATTTTTTGTTTGGGAACCACCTATGATATATCTAGCATGGAAAGTGTTGGGAGCTCTAAGTCATTTTCGTTGGTGGGAAAACTATGCCTCTCAAAATGTTTTTATCTCTCAATTTTTGCTTTGAGCTCTGGCACCTCTACAAATCCCTACTTCCCTCCGCGAAGGGCCTTTCTTTTACATTATGCAATTTTTATTTTTAATTTGAGTCTCCATCTTCTCTTATAAAAGCGCTAACTAGGGGCACTATGATCGTACTTGAGCATTGGGTGTTGCTAATATTCGAGTGTGTTTCATGAATGGATCAATGATTAAGCATGATGGGCTAGGGATAACTTATTTTAGCATTGATATGTTGAAAGACATGGTTGCTTATTGATATGCTTGAGTATTGAAATATTAAAGTCAAAACTAGACTATTGCTTTGAACCAGATAAAAGTCCAAATGTCCATATTACAAAAGAAAAGAATATGTGATGAATATGATATGTAGCTTTCCACAACAAATATTCCATTTTCAATTGCTAATTTATCATGATAAGTTTTATGAGAAAGAGTTGATGTTATGATGCTAGGAAAAGTGATTGAAATTATCATTGATCAAACTTGTGCACTGTGCTAGCATTCACACATCATAAATTATTTCTTTTATCATTTACCTACTCGAAGACGAGTAGGAATTAAGCTCGGGGATGCTCATACATCTCCAACGTATCTATAATTTATGAAGTATTCATGCCATCTTTACAACAATTTTATATGGTTTTGGTATGATTTGCATGGAACTAACCCAGACAGACGTTGTTTTCAGCAGAACTACCGTGGTGTTGTTTTTTGTGCAGAAATGAAAGTTCTCCAAATGAGCTGAAACTTTTTGATGATTTTTTTGGAACAAAAGAGACCCCCGAAGCTTCGTGGGAGGGCCAGAAGAGCCACGAGGAGGGCACAACCCACCAGGGCGCGCCTGGTGGGCCTGGCTTGTCCCGGTGGGTTGTGCTCACCTCGAGGCCCATCTTCGCGTGAAACCAACGACAAAAAATCCTATAAATAGAGAAACCATCAGAAATAACCCTAGATCAGAAGTTCTCGTGGCCGCAGGCCTCTGTAGCCACCAAAAACCAATCTAGACCATTTTCGGCGCCCTGCCGGAGGGGGGAATCATCTCCGGTGGCCATCTTCATCATCCCGGCGGCCACCACGATGAGGAGGGAGTAGTCCACCCTCGGGGTTGAGAGTTTGTACCAGTAGCTATGTGTTTAATCTCTCTCTCTCGTGTTCTTGAGATGTGATGATCTTGTTGTATCACGAGCTTGGTTAATATAGTCGGATCATATGGTGTTTTCCCCTCTCTATCTTGTTGTGATGAATTGAGTTTTCCCTTTGATATTTTGTTGTTATCGGATTGAATACTTTTTATGGATTTGAGAGCACTTGATATATGTCTTGCATATGAATACCCATGGTGACAATGGGGTATCATATTGATTCTCTTGATATGTGTTTTGGCACTCAACTCGCGGATTCCCGAGGTGACATTGGGGTAATCTATGCATAGGGGTTGATGCACGTTTTCATCTTTGTTTCTCCGTTAGAAATCTTGGGGCACTCTTTGAGGTTCTTTGTGTTGGATTGAGTATTATGAATCTGAATTTTCTTTGGTGTTATTTTAGTATGAACTCTTGATAGATCGATCGAAAAGAGTAACTTAGTGTTATTTTAGTATGAACACTTGATAGATCGATCAGAAAGAATAACTTGGTGTTATTTTAGTATGACCTCTTGGATAGGTGTAGGCGTCTGCATTGTATAATTTTACGGCAAAAGTATAACCATGCTCGGTCCTCAAGTGAACTCTATTTACCTCCGTAATTTCCATAGTATTGAAACCAATCTTATCCAAGACATAAATTCTTGCATGGCAGGGGATACGCTAGTAGAATAGTAAAAAATTAAAATTATAAGTTGAAGAAAAAGAAGCAGAAGTCATGCTTAATTACGAAAAAATACTTGTCATTGTGACTTACTGTATCCACTTCGAAGTTCTCATCAGCACGATGTTGAAGCGCCTACCACCAACTAGGTGAGGCCCTCGCACAGGCCGCGCTCATCTTCATAGTATTCGCACATACCGAATTCCTTTCATCGTCAGACATTTCCATTTTCATAGTTTAAACATTAATTGAAAATCGATCGAAGGCAACTACCAAGAAACTCAACACACAGATCACTATTACTCAATATGCAACAGGTTGACTTTAGGTATGTCGAGTCTTCCTTCCTAAACTCTCGTCTCACGTATATGGTGGGCACTCCCTCTCTGATATTGCGACCGTCGGTGATGGTCACTACTCCTCCTTTCCCTAGGGCATTACATATATCTAGCACAAGGAAAAGAAGGACAAGTGACCACCACACAACAGTCGGCATTCTTCTTCTCTCATATATGGTGGACACTCCCTCACCGATTTTTCTACCGTTGATGATGGTCACTACTCCTTCCCCTAGTGCATAACAAAGGTCTAGCACAAAGAGAAGAAGGAGAAGCAACCCCCACAACAACAGTCGACACTCTTCTTCTCTCATATATGGTGCAGACTCTCCCTCACTGATTTTTTGACTGTCATGTATGGAGCCCCGACACACTTAAAGTCAACTTGAAATTTCGTTTAATTATCTTTCCAGCAAATCCGGGGCACTCGATATTTCCGACATATTCTAGCACAAGTCATGCTTAAATTCACGAAAAAAATCTGGCAAGACCTTTGCTAAAATAGGACATATCGAGCGCCTGAAATTTGCCGGAACGGAAATGAATCAACACTTTGGTAAAACATAGGCCACTCGGAAATGAATCAACACTTCGCCCATGAGCATAAACTGGTGCTCATTGCATTTCAATGATTCAATATTGAAAAAAACATTTCAATATATCTTATAACCCGAACATTTCATTTGGTTAAGAAGCATAACTAAATACCCAAGTTCTACTTTATTCAACAGCGGGGAGTGGAGAAGGAGGAGGCGGACTTTTAGCTCACTGACTCGGGTGTAGAGGAAGTAGAGGTAGCTCGGATGACGATCACTCCAAGGAGACACGACTCTACAAAGCCTGCATATTCCACCGAGTACAATTTTAATTAGATCATCAAATATCATATAGCATTCTTTGATGACAAAGTGATAATGACATAAATTCAACTAGTTCTATTAATTCAACTAGTCCAACTAAGCACTTACTAAAAATGAACTAGTTCTATTAATTTTCTTACTAAAAACAAACTAGTTCTATAGTAAAAAATTAATTAGATCATCAAATCTCATATACCTAAATTTTCCTACTAAAAATAAACTGGTTCTATTAATTCAACTAGTTCAACTAAGCACTTACAATAAATAAAAATAATTAATTTTCTTACTAATTCAACTAGTTCTATTAACCACTTCCTAATTAAATAAACTATTTCTATTGAACACTTACTAAAAACAGTAAAAAACTACATTATACAATAACAGTAGGGTGGGATGAGGGAGGAGGAGGAATGAGAGAGGAGGAGGGGGAGGAGGGCGGTGGGAGGAGGGCTGCCGGCGAAGGGGGCGGCCGGAGGAGGAGGTAGGGTGATACGTCTCCAACGTATCTATAATTTATGAAGTATTCATGCCATGTTTACAACAATTTTATATGGTTTTGGTATGATTTGCATGGAACTAACCCAGACCGACGTTGTTTTTAGCAGAACTACCGTGGTGTTGTTTTTGTGCAGAAATGAAAGTTCTCCAAATGAGCTGAAACTTTTTGACGATTTTTTGGAACAAAAGAGACCCCCGAAGCTTCGTGGAGGGCCAGAAGAGCCACGAGGAGGGCACAACCCACCAGGGTGCGCCTGGTGGGCCTGGCTTCCCTCGGTGGGTTGTGCTCACCTCAAGGCCCATCTTCGCGTGAAACTGACGCCAAAAAATCCTATAAATAGAGAAACCATCAGAAATAGCCCTAGATCAGAATTTTTGCGACCGCGGGCCTCTATAGCCACCGAAAACCAATCTAGACCCCTTCTGACACCCTGCCGGAGGGGGGAATCATCTCTGGTGGCCATCTTCATCATCCCAGCGGCCACCACGATAAGGAGGGAGTAGTCCACCCTCGGGGCCGAGGGTTTGTACCAGTAGTTATGTGTTTAATATCTCTCTTTCTCTCTCTCGTGTTCTTGAGATGTGACGATCTTGATGTATCGCTGGCTTTGTTAATATAGTCGGATCATATGGTGCTTTCCCCTCTCTATCTTATTGTGATGAATTGAGTTTTCCCTTTGAGATTTCGTTATTATCGGATTGAATACTTTAATGGATTTGAGAGCACTTGATATATGTATTGCATATGAATACCCGTGGTGACAATGGGGTATCATATTGATTCACTTGATATGTGTTTTGGCACTCAACTCGCGGATTCCCGAGGTGACATTGGGGTAATTTATGCATGGGGGTTGATGCATGTTCTCGTCTTTGTTTCTTCGGTAGAAATCTTGGGGCACTCTTTGAGGTTCTTTGTGTTGGATTGAGTATTATGAATCTGAATTTGCTTTGGTGTTATTTTAGTACGAACTCTTGATAGATCGATTAGAAAGAGTAACTTAGTGTTAGTTTAGTACGAACTCTTGATAGATCGATCAGAAAGAATAACTTGGTGTTATTTTAGTAGGAACTCTTGGATAGATTGATCGGAAAGAATAGCTACAAACAATTTCTTCTTATGTTCTCCGCTAGATAGGAACTTTGGAGTGATTCTTCATCGCACTTTGAGGGATGGTTATATGATCCAATTATATTAGCACTGTTGAGAGATTGCACTAGCAAAAGTACGGACCCTAGGCCTCATTTTCAAGCATTGCAATACCATTTTTGTGCCCGTTTACTATTTGCCACATTGCTGTTTTTATTTATTCAGATAATAAAAATGTATTTCTACCATCAATATTACACTTTTATCACCATCTCTTCGCCGAACTAGTGCACCTATACAATTTGCCATTGTATTGGGTGTGTTGGGGACACAAGAGATTTCTTGTATTTGGTTGCAGGGTTGTTTGAGAGAGACCATCTTCATCCTACACCTCCCACGGATTGATAAATCTTAGGTCATCCACTTGAGGGAAAATTGCTACTGTCCTATAAAACTCTGTGCTTGGAGGCCCAACACGATTCTACAAGAATAAAGTTGTGTAGTAGACATCAGAGGGGCGTAGTAGGGAGGAGGGAGGAGGAGGGAGGAGAGAGGAGGGGGAGGGATGGAGGGACTACCTTAGTGGAGGAGGGGTAGGAGCATTGGTGGCGGCGGGCGACGACGGTGGTCGGGGAACGACGGCGGCGGCGGATGATGGTGTGTGGGGGAGCGAGAGTGAGAGTGGAGAGGGAGAGTGGGGGCGCTCAGTCAGTTGGATAAGGCGCTTAGCAGTAGCGGGCGTTAGGATAAAGCGCTACTGCTAAACTCCATAGCAGCAATGCTTTTAATTTGAGAAGCGCTACTGTTATGCCTGTAGCAGTAGTGCCTTCTGCAAAATGCGCTACTGCTAAGGCTAAGCATGTGAAAAAAATCAAAAATAAATTGGTCATCAATGATCTTTTTGTGTAGAATCTAAATTGCCAATAGGAATCTTCCCCAGTTTAAGAATCGGCGAAGATTCCTATTGCGACCACAGATCCTACACATAGAATTCAATGAAGATCCAGTGGTTGTGATGGTTTGAGAAGCTCCATATTTAAGGTGGTAAACATTCTGTTCGCGGAGCGAGGTGGGACTAAACTTTGGTCTTATTAGGAGGGGACTGAATTTAGCAGTAGCGCTGGTTAGAGGAAAGCTCTATTGCTAAGTTCAATAGCAGTAGCGCTTTTAACGTGTGAGCGCTACTAGTATACCTAGACTACCTGGAACGGTGTGGCAATTGTAGTAGTAGCGTGTTTTCTAGCTACAGCGCTACTGCTACGCGCATAGTAGCAGCGCTCGTTCTACCCAAGTGCTACTACTATTTAGCAGCAATGCTTCCTTTTTAAAAGCGCTACTGGTGAGCTCATGTGTATAAGCATTTCCCTAGTAGTGCACTGAGATGCAGAACTGCTTGCAGTTGGTGCAACTCGGTGAGACCGAATAGTTCTAATCGGTGGCACCAAGGTGAAAACCTAGATCAATCTAGTGGTTTCAGTAGGACCAAATATGAGTGTATTGGTCTGACTGAAATTCACCAAAAGGTTTTGGAAGTCAGCCCTTGACGGGTCGGTGGCTCCGAGTGCTCCTCACCCAGAGGGTCCAAAAAAGACTTGTTCAAATTTTATGATGTAGAATGAATAGAATTTGAGAAGATAAAAAGCATAGATAGCTAGAGGGAGTACTTAAGCATTCTTGTCCATCCATCTGGTCAACAAAAACTAAACAATCAAAACTACAAATGGATGTCCTCGAATGGAGAAAATTATGCAACCAACATGCTCACACAATAAGATAGCAAATGAAACATGTGACAAAGCATGCACATACACTCTAGCATCTATCAAGCAATTTGGCGATGACTAGGTCATCTGTATATGAGTATGTTGACTTAGGAGTCAAATGATAACATTTGATCATAGGTCACACTCATCATTTAAGCACAAGTTGGGTTACCATTTTTACATAAAGCATTGTTGCGTTCACACCATTAGAGTTACTTCCGGGAAGACTCTTGTAAACACCTTTCTCTATAATTCCCTTCAATTAGCTATTTTCTTGCTCAAGTGTAACTTGGCTAAGAGAATCATTAGTGGAATCAATAGAACTACTAGAAGTAACAATATTGGGTTTAACATGGTTATTGTTACTACTAGAGGAAGAATCTTTCTTGCTCTTATTGTCAGCTTTTACTTGTGGCATATAAGTAGACAAGAGGAGACGTTTGGCAAGATAAGAAGAACTCTTCTTTCGAAGATCATCATTTACAGCTTTTAGGAACTCATGCTCTTGCTCTAAATTTAGCTTCTCGAAGCGTAGCTTCTCATGAGTCCTTTGTAGCTCTCTATGATCCTCTAGAGTTGTTTCATGAGCTAACTTAAGAGAGTGTTTAGTTCTTTAGTTAGACACTCAATATCCTTCTTATCATTTTCATTCATTTCATCTTGATAAGCATGATTACTAGAAAGTTCATCATAGTTTTCATCACTAGTGTTGTCAACAAGTAAATCATCATCACCTAGCAAATCATCTTCATCGCTATTAAAATCAACATACTCGGGGTGTGATACCTTAGGGCGTTTAGCCATGAAGCATCTTAAAATTCCTTCATTTGGTGAGTCAAATATGTCGTAGGAGTTGGATGACACAAGTGCAAGACCGGCAACACCTTCATCTTGAGTATATTCGGAGTCGGAGTGATAGCTTCTCTCGGAGTAGTTGTCGGAGTTGGAACCAGATACACATTCACCAATGTGAGCTTGATGTATTTGTCTTGTGTAGCTCTTTGATGACTTGTCCTTCCTTTCTGAATCCTTGCTTCTACGAGAGGGTCTTTGTTCCTAATGATCATCTCTACTACTTCTCTCTCTTGGAGGTGATTCATCTCTTCTACTCCTCCTTTTTGGTGAATCTTCACTTTTCTTGTAGGGATCCGTACACTCATTGGAGTAGTGTCCGGGTCTTCCGCAATTGTAGCAATTGCGATCACGACTAGAAGATCTTTTTTCATTGTAGGATCTTGACTTGGAGCTTCTCTCTTTGCTTCTATCCTTGTAGAACATGTTTTCTTCACCATTAAGCTCAATTCTTCATTGGAGACTTGCTTCTCACTTGATGTTGTAGGAGCATCACTTGAAGCATTGTAGGCACCACTTGACTTCTTGTGGAGCTCTTCCTTGTCCTTTAGTGACATCTCATGAGCAACTTTGTAATTAGGCATCATTTGTATCAAGGTGCACACGGTATCATATTTTCCATCCAAGGCTCTTAGGATCTTCTTGATGATGAATTTGTCGGTCATCCCTTCGCTTCCTAAGCTAGCAATCTCATTTGTGATGAGAGCAAGCCTAGAGTACATCTCTGTGAGTCCTTAGCCATCCTTCATCTTGAACTTGTCAAGTTGACTTTGAAGCACATCCAATTTGGATTCCTTGATGGACTCGGTACCTTCGTGCATATCAACCAAAGCATCCCAAATTTCCTTTGCATTCTCATGGCTCCTGATTTTGGTGAATTCTTCGCGGCACAATCCATGAAGATAATATCTCAAGCTTGAGCATTGTATTGAAACATCTTCATTTCTTTCATGGACGCTTCACGATACGATTATTTTCCATCCTCGAAGAAATTGATACGTCTCCATCGTATCTACTTTTCCAAACACTTTTGCCCTTGTTTTGGACTCTAACTTGCATGATTTGAATGGAACTAACCCGGATTGGCGCTGTTTTCAGCAAAATTGCCATGGTGTTATTTTTGTGCAGAAATAAAAGTTCTCGGAATGACCTGAAAATCAATGGAAAATATTTTTGGAATATATAAAAAATAATGTCGAAAGAATCCACGTCAGGGTGCTACACCCTATCCACAAGGGTGGGGGGCACGCCTAACTCCTGGGTGCGCCCCCTGTCTCATGGGCTCCCTGGTGCGCCACTGACCTCAACTCCAACTCCATATATTCACGTTCGGGGAGAAAAAAATCACAGAGAAGGATTCATCGCGTTTTACGATACGGAGCCGCCGCCAAGCCCTAATCTCTCTTGGGAGGGCTGATCTAGAGTCCGTTCGGAGCTCCGGAGAGGGGAATCTGTCGCCATCGTCATCATCAACCTTCCTCCATCACCAATTTCATGATCCTCACCGCCGTGCGTGAGTAATTCCATCGTAGGCTTGGTGGACGATGATGGGTTGGATGAGATTTATCATGTAATCGACTTAGTTTTGTTAGGGTTTGATCCCTAGTATCTACTATGTTCTGAGATTGATGTTGCTATGACTTTGTTGTGCTTAATGCTTGTCACTAGGGCCCGAGTGCCATGATTTCAGATCTGAACCTATTATGTTTTCATGAATATATGTGAGTTCTTGATCCTATCTTGCAAGTCTATAGTCACCTATTATGTGTTATGATCCGTTAACCTTGAAGTGACAATAATCGGGATACTTACCGGTGATGACCGTAGTTTGAGGAGTTCATGTATTCACTATGTGTTAATGCTTTGGTCCGATACTCTATTAAAAGGAGGCCTTAATATCCCTTAGTTTCCAATAGGACCGCGCTGCCATGGGAGGGTAGGACAAAAGATGTCATGTAAGTTCTTTTCCATAAGCATGTATGACTATATTCGTAATACATGCCTACATTACATTGATGAACTAGAGCTAGTTCTGTGTCACCCTATGTTATGAGTATTGCATGATGAATCGCATCCGACATAATTATCCATCATTGATCCATTGCCTAAGAGCTTTTCGTATATTGTTCATTGCTTATTTACTTTTCCGTTGCTACTGTTACAGTCACTATAAAACCAAAGCTGCTACCGTTACTCTTGCCACCGTTACCACTACTATCATATTACTTTGCTACTAAATACTTTGCTGCAGATATTAAGTTTCTAGGTGTGGTTGAATTGACAACTCAGCTGCTAATACTTGAGAATATTCTTTGGTTCCCCTTGTGTAGAATCAATAAATTTGGGTTGAATACTCTACCCTCGAAAACTGTTGCGATCCCCTATACTTGTGGGTTATCAAGACTATTTTCTGGCGTCGTTGCCGAGGGCCATTGAGGGAGTCCTGGTTTAGGGGGTGTCCCGATGGCTGGACTATACCTTCAGCCGGACTCCTGGACTATGAAGATACAAGATTGAAGACTTTGTCCCGTGTCCGGAAGGGACTTTCCTTGGCGTGGAAGGCAAGCTTGGCGATACGGATATGCAGATCTCCTACCATTGTAACCGACTTTGTGTAACCCTAACCCTCTCCGGTGTCTATATAAACCGGAGAGTTTTAGTCCGTAGGACAACATACACAACAACAATCATACCATAGGCTAGCCTCTAGGGTTTAGCCTCTCCGATCTCGTGGTAGATCTACTCTTGTACTACCCATATCATCAATATTAATCAAGCAGGGCATAGGGTTTTACCTCCATCGAGAGGGCCCAAACCTGGGTAAAACTTCGTGTCCCTTGCCTCCTGTTACCATCCGGCACGCACAGTTCGGGACCCCCTACCCGAGATCCGCCGGTTTTGACACCGACATTGGTGCTTTCATTGAGAGTTCCTCTGTGTCGTCGCCGTCAGGCTTGATGATTCCTACAATCATCAATGGCAATGCAGTCCAGGGTGAGACCTTCCTCCCCGGACAGATCTTCGTCTTCGGCGGCTTCATACTGCGGGCCAATTCACTTGGCCATCTGGAGCAGGTCGAAAGCTATGCCCCTGGCCATCAGGTCAGATTTGGAAGTTTAAACTACACGGCTGACATCCGCGGTGACTTGATCTTCGACGGATTCGAGCCACTGCCGAGCGCGCCGCACTGTCACGACGAGCATGATCTAGCTCTGCCGCCAAACAGTGCCCTGGAGGCCGCACCCGCATCGGCTTCGACCCTTAATTCGGAGCCAACTGCGCCGATCGAGGATGGGTGGTTGGACGCCGCCTCGGGGGCTGCGAACCCAACGGCGATCAAGCCAAACACCAGCCCCGCACTCTGCGAGACTCGTGACTCCAAGGAGCTAGACTCCTCTCCAGACTCAGAACCCTCTGCGCCGCTGCCGATCGAATCCGATTGGGCGCCGATTATGGAGTTTACTGCCGCCGACATCTTTCAGCACTCGCCTTTCGGCGATATTCTGAAGACACTGAAGTCTCTCTCTTTATCAGGAGAGCCCTGGCCGGACTACGGTCAGCATGGTTGGGGTTCGGACGGTGAAGAAATTCAAAGCCCACCCACCACCCACTTTGAAGCCACTGTCGACGACTTAACCGACATGCTCGACTTCGACTCCGAAGACATCGACGGTATGGACGCCGACGAAGGAGACGATGAAGAACCAGCGCCTATCCGGCCCTAGAAAGCCACCTCGTCGTATGACATATACATGGTGGACACCCCAAAAGAAGGAGATGGCGATGGAACAGCGGAGGATGACCCCTCCAAGAAACAGCCTAAGCGCCAGCGTCAGCGGCGCCGCTCAAAATCCCGCCAAAACAAATATGGTGATTCCAGCACGGGAGATAATAATACTCCGGAAAGTGCCGAAGAAAACCCCTTCCAGCAAGATTTAGCACAGGAGGATGGAGAAACCAGCCCTCATGAGAGAGCGGCAGATAGAGAGGTCGAGGACGATAATTATATGCCTCCCTACGAAGACGAGGCAAGCCTCGACGACGACGAATTCGTCATGCCAGAGGATCCCATCGAGCAAGAGCATTTTCAACGCAGGCTTATGGCCACGGCAAGAAGCCTCAAGAAAAAACAGCAACAGCTTAAAGCTGATCAAGATTTGCTAGTCGACAGATGGACTAAAGTCCTTGCGGCCGAAGAGCATAAACTCGAACGCCCCTCCAAGTGCTACCCAAAGCGCAGGTTGCTACCCCGATTAGATGAGGAAGCACTCGATGCGGCCGACCGGGCACCTCGTGGCCGCGACAGAGAGGCCTCTCGGCCCTCCACTCAAGCCGCACCCCATACCAAGGCACGGGAATATGCGTCGGACTTACGAGATATGTTGGAGGACAAGGCAAGGCAAACAAGATCGATCTACGGATCGTGTGGGCGCCCCACGGCTCGAGACAGTAACCGTCACGCCGGCCACAAATTCGGCAGGGTTGAACACAGTAGACAAAGCTCATTGGAGCTACGTGATGATATAGCCCAGTACAGAGGCGCCGCACACCCACTATGCTTCACAGACGAAATAATGGATCATCAAATCCTCGAGGGTTTCAAACCCGTAAATATCGAATCATATGATGGCACAACAGACCCTGCGGTATGGATCGAGGATTATCTCCTTCATATCCACATGTCCTGCGGCGATGATTTCCACGCCATCAAATACCTCCCACAAAAGCTTAAAGGACCAGCTCGGAATTGGCTTAACAGCTTGCCAACAGGATCAATCAGTTGTTGGGAGGACCTGGAAGCCGCATTCCTCGACAATTTCCAGGGCACTTATGTGCGACCCCCAGACACCGATGACCTAAGTCACGTAATTCAGCAGCCAGAGGAATCGGCCAGGCAATTCTGGACACGGTTCCTAACAAAGAAAAATCAAATAGTTGACTGTCCGGACACTAAGGCCCTAGCAGCCTTCAAGCACAATATCCGTGACGAGTGGCTTGCCCGGCACCTTGGACAGGAAAAGCCGAAGTCTATGGCAGCACTCACGACACTCATGACCCGCTTTTGCGCGGGAGAAGACAGCTGGCTTGCTCGTAGCAACAATATGACCAAGAACCCTGGCAATTTAGATACCAGGGACAGTAGTGGCAGGTCGCGTCGCAACAAGCAGAAGCGCTGCATTAACGGCGACAATGCTGAGGATACGGCAGTTAATGCCGAATTCAGAGGCTCTAAATCCGGTCAGCGGAAAAAGTCATTCAAAAGGAATCCTAGGGGCCCGTCCAGTTTGGACCGAATACTCGACCGCTTGTGCCAGATACATGGCACCCCCGAAAAGCTGGCCAATCACACCAACAAGGATTGTTGGGTGTTCAAGCAGGCAGGCAAGTTAAACACCGAAAATGAAGACAAGGGGCTACATAGCAATGACGACGAGGAGCCCCGGCGTCGAACAATAGTGGACAGAAGGGTTTTCCCCCACAAGTGCGGATGGTGAACATGATATACGCAACCCACGTCCCCAAAAGGGAGCGGAAGCGCGCGTTAAGGGACATATACGCGGTAGAGCCAGTCGCCCCAAAGTTCAACCCATGGTCCTCCTGCCCGATCACCTTTCATCGAAGGGACCATCCCACTAGCATCCGTCATGGTGGATTCGCCGCATTGGTTCTAGACCCAATTATTGACAGATTTCATCTCACTAGAGTCCTTATGGACGGCGGCAGTAGCCTGAACCTGCTTTACCAGGATACAGTGCGGAAAATGGGCATAGATCCCTCGAGGATTAAGCCCACCAAAACGACCTTTAAAGGCGTAATACCAGGTGTAGAGGCCAACTGTACAGGCTCAGTCACACTTGAAGTGGTCTTCGGATCTCCGGATAATTTCCGAAATGAGGAGTTAATCTTCGACATAGTCCCATTCCGCAGTGGCTATCATGCACTGCTCGGGCGAACCGCATTCGCCAAGTGAAGAACTTTAACAAGTGCGGCACCCCGAACTTATAGCATTATATGCATCGGCTCCGAATCATGTCTTGGGTCAATAGTTGGGTTTGCCCGGCTCCTATGTTTTGGTGCCTTACGTTCCGCTATATCGCCTAAGGTAGCACTAGGAGAACCAATGCGATTGTGCCCCGGTTGAGCTGGGTTGAGCACCTTAGTGGAGAAAGCTAAAACTGACTGTCATGATGAAGCGAGAGCTGGTCGCTGTTCGAGAGGTTTTTTGAGTCCCTAACGACTTATGCCGCTTAGAGCGAGGAGCCGCCTCTGTCCGTCCAAGGCGTGGATAGCGCCTCGAACTCGGTCTTCCGAATACCAGGGGCTTCGCCGAAATTTAAAATTATAGAATTCTATGGCTAAGTGAGAGTGTTGATGCATTATAGTCCGATTGCCATATTCGTTGGGCTGAACTATAAGTTTGGGATTTATATCTGTTAATCACTATGAAGAACTTGAAAGATAAAAGAACCAAGATTTTTACCTCAACAACGAGGGGAGGTAAGGAACTGCCATCTAGCTCTGCACTTGATTCACCTTCTGTTTTGAGTAAACTTGCGACACCTACACCTACTATCCATTCTGATATGTCACATGTTATTGATGATGCCACTTATGCTTTGCATGATGCTTATGATGAAACTACTTCTATGCTAGATACTACTGTGCCACTAGGTGAATTTCTTGATGAACAATTTCTAGAGCTCGAGAGAATGAAATTATTGAAACTGATAATATTGATGAAAGTGATGATGAAGATTCTCCCCCTAGATATGAATTGCCTGTTTTGCCTGAGGGTTATGTTATGGATGAAGAAACTGCTAGAGACTTCTTAGCTTGCAATGATAGATCTTATTAGCTAAGCTTAAAGAAAAATCCTGGAATGCTAGAATGAAACATGACCCTGCTTTTGCTACTTCACCTATCTTTATTACTGATAAAGATTATGATTTCTCTGTCGATCCTGAGTTAATTACTTTGGTTGAATATAATCCTTTTTATGGCTATGAATCTAAAAATGTTGTGGCACATCTTACTAAATTAAATGATATAGCCACCCTGTTTACTCATGATGAGAAAACTCGCTACTACTTTATCCTTAAGTTATCCCCATTCTCATTAAAGGGTGATGCTAAAACATGGTTTAATTCTCTTGATCCTGGTTGTGTGTGTAGTCCCCTGGATATGATTGATTACTTCTCTGCTAAATATTTCCCCGCTCATAAGAAACAAGCTGCCTTAAGGGAAATATATAATTTTGTGCAAATTGAAGAAGAGAGTCTCCCATGAGCTTGGGGGAGGCTTCTCCGATTACTTAATGCTTTGCCTGATCATCCTCTCAAGAAAAATGAAATACTTGATATCTTTTATAATGGACTAACCGATGCTTCGAGAGACCACCTGGATAGTTTTGCTGGTTGTGTTTTCAGGGAAAGAACTGTTGATCAAGCTAAATTTCTATTGAATAATATGTTGCATAATGAAAATGATTGGACACTTCCTGAACCAACTCCTTAGCCAACTCCAAAGAAAAGAGGTATTCTATTTCTCGGTCCTGAAGATATGCAAGAGGCAAAGAAATCGATGAAAGAAAAAGGTATTAAAGCTGAAGATGTTAAGAATTTACCACCTATTGAAGAAATACATGGTCTTGATAACCCGACACAGGTAGTAAAGGTAAATTCTCTCTATAGATTTGCTAAATCTGAAATCCCATCTACTAAGTTTGCTAGCCAATGCTTGGATGAGTTTGATGACTTTATGGTTAAGCAAGAAGACTCAATGCTTATGTTGGTAGACAATTGAAACGCAATGCTGATATGCTTGAACACTTGAGTGATTATATGTCTAGAGTTAAAGGTGAACTTGAACTTATTAGTAAACATGCTTCTATTGTTACCACTCAAGTAGAACAAGTACTTAAAGCTCGAATGATTTGCTCAATGAATTAAATAATAAGAAAAATGATAATGCTGTTAGAGTTATGACTAGATGGGGTAAATGACTCAGGAACCTTTGTATCCTTAGGGCCATCCTAAGAGAATTGAGCAAGATTCTCAGAGAATTAATGTTGATGCACCTAGTTCTTCTAAGAAGAAGAAAAAAGAAAAACGATAGGACTTTGCATGCTTCTAGTGAACCTATCGTTGTCACACCTGAGAATCCCAATGATATTTCTATTTCTGATGCTGAAACACAATCTGGTAATGAACATGAACATAGTGATAATGTTAATGATGATGTTCATGTTGATGCTCAACCTAGTAATAACAATGATGTATAGATTGAACCTGCTGTTGATCTTGATAACCCACAATCAAAGAATCAACGTTATGATAAGAGAGACTTTGTTGCTAGGAAGCACGGTAAGGAAAGAGGACCATGGGTTTAGAAACCCATGCCCTTTCCTCCTAAACCATCAAAGAAAAGGGATGATGAGGATTTTGAGCGTTTTGCTGAAATGATTAGACCTATCTTTTTGCGTATGCGTTTGACTGATATGCTTAAAGTGAACCCTTATGCTAAATACATGAAGGACATTATTACTAATAAAAGAAAGATACCGGAACCTGAAACTTCCACCATGCTTGCTAATTATATTTTTAAGGGTGGAATACCTAATAAGCTAGGAGATCCAGGAGTACCAACTATACCATGCTCCATTAAAAGAAACTATGTTAAAACTGCTTTATATGATCTTGGAGCCGGTGTTTGTGTTATGCCTCTCTCTTTATATTGTAGACTCGATTTGAATAAGTTGACACCTACCGAAATATCTTTGCAAATGGCCGATAAATCAACTTCTATACATGTCAGTATTTGTGAGGATGTGCCTGTTGTGGTTGCAAACGTTACTATTTTAACGAACTTTGTTATTCTTGATATTCCCGAGAACGATAGTATGTCGATTATGCTTGGTAGACCCTTTTTGAATACTGCAGGGGCTGTTATTGATTGTAACAAATGCAATGTCACTTTTCATGTTAATGGTAATGAGCATACGGTACACTTTTCGAGGAAACAATCTCAAGTCCGTAGTATCAATTCTATTGGAAAAAATTCAACAATCACTATCGGAGGTTTTGAATTTCCTCTTCCTACTGTCAAGAAGAAGTATGATATTCTTATTGTTGGGGATGTGCATATCCCCATTGAGGTAACCTAGTGTTATTTAAAATTTCTCCGGTTTCATGGGATTCGGAATGAGTTTGTTAACAAGACTTGATCAACCTTGTTAGTGGATTCCTTTTGATGAGCATGAGATGGATGAAGTTAGAAAGCACAATTTTCTGTACCCTCTTTTTACTTTCTGTTATTTAGTTTAAATAAAGCAAAAAAATAGTATTTTCTGTCTATTTTCTGAATTATCCTTGCAATAAAAAATACCCCAAAAATAAAAGTTCTCCAAATGCCCTAAAAATGAAATATGATTTTTTCCAGAATATTTAAGAATTATTGGCACTGAGAACACACCAGGGGGACCCACCATGTGCCCACGAGGGTAGAGGGCGCGCCCACTGCCCTAGGCGTGCCCCTGCCTCGTGGACCCCACGTGGGTCCCCTCCACTTATTCTTGCACCCACACACTTCGTCTTCCACCAGAAAAAATTATCCACCAGCTCAAACCCGAGTTCTAGCTCATCTTGCTGCCATTTTTTATCTCCTTGCTCAAAGCTCCATTCACAAAACTGCTTGGGGGGATTGTTCTTCGGTATGTGACTCCTCCAATGGTCCAATTAGTTTTTGTTCTAGTGCTTTATTTATTGCAAGTTTTTGCTGCTTAGGTGACCCTGTTCTTGAGCTTGCATGTCAAATTTATGTGGTCAAAAGTAGTTTTAATGCATGATATAGCCTCTAGGCACTTGTAGGAGTAGTTGCTATCAATTTTGTTGAGTTTGGTTCACTTTTATTTTGAGTCACTAAAAATTTCAGACATTTTTCAGGGGAAGAAATGTGTTTAGGAAAATGTACCAAGGTGGTTCCTCAAGGAAGCAAGGCCCAAGGCCCGCAATACGCGAGCCGGACAATGAACTACCAATGGAGGCTCAAGTGTGGCCTTGTGAATGTCCGTCAGAGGATTTCATGGTCCAGGCAGGCATCAAGGAAGAATTTGACGCGTATGTGCGTAACGCTGATCTTGAGAGCTTCGTGTCAGATAAGTGTCGGCAATACCTCTATTTAACTGATTCATTTGTGAAAAGGTTTAAATTTACATCCTCGCGCAATTCTCACAATGTCCTATTTGATCTTTATGATAAATCATATACCATGGACTCAGAAGATTTTAATACTGCTTGTAAACTCCCGCGGTGGGGTAGTGCTAGTGAACCTCGCAAATCTGAATTTAAAGAATTTCTTGCAAGTATCACCGTGGGGGAATCTAGAGAAATAACACAAGCTACCATAGGGAGCATTCATTTTCCTGCCATACATTATTTTGCTCTCTTCGTGGGTACATGCATTAACGGTAAGGATGAGGCATGTCACATGTGTGTTATTGATCTTAGTGTTCTCAAGAGTGTTGTATTAGGGGATAAACAATACAACTTGGGGGCTATTGTTGCACGTAGGTTGCATCTTAATGGTTTAACTGGAGATTTGTTTGGTGGAATTTATGCAACTCGTGTAGCTAACTTTCTTGGTATACCCATACGTGGGGATGATATTGAGTTGCCTCCTACTTATCTAGATTATAATGCTATGGTTCGTCATCAGTTTGTTGAGAGGAACGATCAGTTCCTCCAGTACTGACTAATCTTTGACAGACGGCGCACCATCCATGTTGCTCTCCCTGCTCCTGCTTTCTTTGATTTTCAGACAAAAGGGAGATATGTTATAACGAGGGAGGAGGCGAACGAGTACGAGAGGAGGATGGAGGCAGCTCGCCTCCAAGCTGCAGCTCATGAGGCAATTGCCGCTGCATCTCAGTACGACCCCAGCTACAACTTTGATCCATGGGCATAGACCAACTTAGGCCAAAAGCCTAAGCTTGGGGGAGTATGTACTTCTCACTGACATTACATTCATGTTCACACACTCATCCCAGTTGTCGGTGCTCATACTTTTTCATTGTATCATCCATGCTAGTTTATTTTCTTTTTAAGCTTTCTTCTTGTGTGTTTGAAAAACCTTAAGAAAAACCAAAAAATCAGTTGTAACTTTTAGCTAGTATACTTTCCATGCTTGTAGTAGTAATTAAAAAGAAAACCCAAAAAGATTTCTCGTTCTTCTTTTGCGTGTTGGGAGCTTTCCCGTGTAAATAGTTTTGTTTCTTTTCTTTTTCTTTGGGGGTCGAGAGGAGAAGACCATGATGAAAATGTTGAGTAGCTCTCATATGCATTATTGTTGATCTAATAAAGAGCCCATATTGCCTTGTCTTCTCCCTTGAATTGAATGCTTGCAGATTCCAGCTTAGTCCAATACATGTGCACTATTATTATTATCCACACCGTTCGGTCGTGCAAGTAAAAGGCAATAATGATGATATATGACGAACTGATTGAGATGAGAAAAGCTGGTATGAACTCGACCTCTCTTGTTTTTGTAAATATGATTAGTTCATCGTTCCTGATTCAACCTATTATGAATGAAACATGTTTGCGATGACAATTAGAGATTATAGTTGCTCATGCATGCTTAATTTGCTAGGAGTTTATAATGGTTTACCTTGCGTGCCAACATGATATTAAAATGGTTGTGATGTGGTATGATAGGGTGGTATCCTCCTTTGAATGATTCGAGTGGCTTGACTTGGCACATGTTCACGCATGTAATTGAAATGAAATCAACATAGCCTCCACGATATTTATGTTCATGGTAAATTATATCCTACTCATGGTTGCATTCAGTGTTGATTAATTTTAATGCATGTTCATGACTGTTGTTGCTCTCTAGCTGGTCACTTCCTAGTCTCTTTCTAGCCTTCACTTGTACTAAGCGGGAATACTATTTGTGCATCCAACTCCATAAACCCCAAAAGTTATTCCATATGAGTCCACCATACCATCCTATATACGGTATCTATCTACCATTCCAAGTAAATTTGTATGTGCCAAACTCTAAACCTGCAAATAAAAATTCTATTTTGTATGCTCGAATAGCTCATGTATCAACTAGGGTTGTCTGTATCTTCCATACTAGGCGGGTTATTCTCAAGAGGAGTGGATTCCGCTCCTCACTCACGAGAAAATGGCTGGTCACCGGGATGCCCACCACCGTGCGTGAGTAATTCCATCGTAGGCTTGCTAGAAGGTGGTGGGTTGGATTAGATTTATCATGTAATCGAGTTAGTTTTGTTAGGGTTTGATCCCTAGTATCCACTATGTTCTGAGATTGATGTTGCTATAACTTTGCTATGCTTAATGCTTGTCACTAGGGCCTGAGTGCCATGATTTCAGATCTGAACCTGTTATGTTTTCATGAATATATGTGAGTTCTTGATCCTTGATTACCCACAAGTATAGGGGATCTATCGTAGTACTTTCGATAAGTAAGAGTGTCGAACCCAACGAGGAGCAGAAGGAAATGATAAGCGGTTCTCAGCAAGGTATTCTCTGCAAGCACTAAAATTATCGGTAACAGATAGTTTTGTGATAAAGTAATTGGTAACGAGTGGCAAGTAAAAAAAGTAAATAAGGTGCAGAAAGATGGCCCAATCCTTTTTGTAGCAAATGACAAGCCTGGACAAACTCTTATATGAAGGAAAGCGCTCCCGAGGACACATGGGAATTATCGTCAAGCTAGTTTTCATCACGCTCATAAGATTCGTGTTCGGTACTTTGATAATTTGATATGTGGGTGGACCGGTGCTTGGGTGTTGTCCTTACTTGGACAATCATCCCACTTATGATTAACCCCTATTGCAAGCAACCGCAACTACAACAGAAGTATTAAGGTAAACCTAACCATAGCATGAATCGTATGGATCCAAATCAGCCCCTTACGAAGCAACACATAAACTAGGGTTTAAGCTTATGTCACTCTAGCAACCCATCATCTACTTATTACTTCCCAATGCCTCCCTCTAGGCCCAAACAATGGTGAAGTTTCATGTAGTCGACGTTCACATGACACCACTAGAGGGATGACAACATACATCTCATCAAAATATCGAACGAATACCAAATTCACATGACTACTAATAGCAAGACTTCTCCCATGTCCTCAGGAACAAACGTAACTACTCACAAAGCATATCCATGTTCATAATCATAGGGGTATTAATATGCATATTGGAT
Source organism: Triticum dicoccoides (assembly GCF_002162155.2). NCBI lineage: Eukaryota > Viridiplantae > Streptophyta > Magnoliopsida > Poales > Poaceae > Triticum > Triticum dicoccoides. The sequence continues at coordinate 172,012,089 of NC_041386.1, read as the reverse complement.
CTGAACATATAATCTTCCACCAAGTAAACCAACTAGCATCGACTACAAGGAGTAATCAACACTACTAGCAACCCACAGGTACCAATCTGAGGTTTGGATACAAAGGTTGGATACAAGAGATGAACTAGGGTTTGAGATGAGATGGTGCTGGTGAAGATGTTGATGGAGATTGACCCCCTCCCGGTGAGAGGATCGTTGGTGATGACGATGGTGATGATTTCCCCCTCCCGGAGGGAAGTTTCCCCGGTAGAACAGCTCCGCCGGAGCCCTAGATTGGTTCCGCCAAGGTTCCGCCTCGTGGCGGCGGAGTTTTGTCCCGTAAGCTTGCTTATGATTTTTTTCTCGGACAAAAGACCTCATATAGCAGAAGATGGGCATCGGAGGGCCACCAGGGGGCCCACGAGGCAGAGGGCGCGCCCAGGGGGTAGGGCGCGCCCCCACCCTCATGGCCAGGATAAAATGTGAAAAGGAAAGGTGGATATCACCATGACTCTTATATAAGGTAGAAGATAAAAGTAAAAGATAGGCCCTTCGCAGAGGGAAGCATAGGTTGTCATCCGCTTTTATGGTCGGATGCACAAAATCCTAATGCAAAAGAACGCCACTTTATATTGCCACTTGTGATATGGACCTTTATTATGCAGTCGGTTGCTTTTAAATCTTCCATATCACAAGATTGTATAAATCTTATTTTCTCCGCACTAATAAGTCATACATATTTAGAGAGCAATTTTTATTGCTTGCACCGATGACAACTTACTTGAAGGATCTTACTCAATCCATAGGTAGATATGGTGGACTCTCACGGAAAAACTGGGTTTAGGGATGTTTGGAAGCACAAGTAGTATCTCTACTTGGTGCAAAGAAATTGTCTAACATGAGAGGGAAAGGCAAGCTCAGCATGTTGGATGATCCATGACAATATAATTTATCTCATATGTAAGAAAACATAACCCATTACCTTGTCTTCCTTGTCCAACACCAACTCTTTAACATGTCATACTTTAATGAGTGCTCACGATCATAAAAGATGTCCAAGATAGTATATTTATATGTGAACCTCTCTTTCTTTATTACTTCCTATTAATTGCAACGATGACCAAAACTATGTTTGTCAACTCTCAACAACTTTTATTCATCATACTCTTTGTATGTGAGCTCATTACTCTCCATAAGATCCATCTGATCTCTTTTTTTCTTTTTATTTCTTCTCTTTTATTTTATTCCCTCAAGATCATAGCAAGATAGTCAAGCCCTTGACTCAACACTAATATTTATTATATATAGCTCACGTACTCGATTACATAGAAGGATCATAAAGCAAAACTCATAACTAGATCATACTAAAACTTTATTCTACTAAATCAAGATATTATCAAAAGGATCGAACTATGAAAAACGGTGGAGATAAAAGTGATGGTGATATGATACCGGGGCACTCCCCCAAGCTTGGCAGTTGCCAAGGGGAGTGCCCATACCCGATGCTCAGTTCTTCTTTGTTGGTGAAGAAGGTGTTGGTGATGATGGGTAGTCGCACATCGAGCGTAAGAGATCCTCCAATTTGCGGATAATGCCCTTGAGTGCGATGATATGCTCCTTCAACAAAATATTTTCACTTGTGAGATACTTGTTTTGAATACGAGCTAAGTCAATCATCTTGAAAGCCTCAATCTCCGTTGGGGTAAAGAGATTGTGGTGAGGTGGAAGGATGTCTTCTTCTGCTACTGCCAGAACTTGATCCCCCAAGGCCTTCTTGATCCCATCATCCTTGTTGATCTCTCCGGGTTCTTCTCTCTTCAGCTCTATCTTCATTTGCCAAGCATCATTGCCCTCATTGTTGGAGGAGGAGGGAGACGACATGATGCTTGGCCAAGAACAGGAGATTTTTGCGTGATACAGTGGTCAAAACCTTCGAGAGATTATATAATGAATTTTTACCGACCAAAAGAAGTATCATGCAAGAAAACGGAGTCGAGAGAGCACACGAGGTGCCCACGAGGCAGGGGGGCACGCCCAGGGGGTAGGGCGCGCCCTCCACCCTCGTGGAAGCCCCGTGTCCTTTCCAATCTGCTTCTTATTTTCCTATTTTCTTAAATATTCCAAAAAGGAGAAAAATTGCCATTAGAACTGTTTTGGAGTCGGTTTACTTACCGCACCACATACCTACTCCCTTTCGGAGTCTGAAACATTCCGGAAAGTGTCCCTTATGTATTCCTCCGGGGTTATGCTTTCAATAACATTAGTTTCAACATTTATGGGATTACCTGAGATATAATGTTTGATTCTTTGACCGTTCACCACCTTCCGATTTGTGCCTTCGAAGTTGTTGATTTTCATGGCACCAGAACAATAGACCTCCTCGATAACGTAAGGACCTTCCCATTTAGAGAGAAGTTTGTCTGCAAAAATTCTTAAACGAGAGTTGTATAGCAATACATAATCACCTACATTAAACTCAGACTTTTGTATCCTTTTGTCATGCCATCTTTTAACTTTTTCTTTAAACAGTTTGGCATTCTCATAGGCCTGGGTTCTCCATTCATCAAGTGAGCTAATGTCAAATAACCTCTTGTCACCGGCAAGTTTGAAATCATAATTGAGCTCTTTAATGGCCCAATATGCCTTTTGTTCTAGCTCAAGAGGTAAGTGACATGCTTTGCCATAAACCATTTTATACGGAGACATACCCATAGGATTTTTATATGCAGTTCTATAAGCCCATAATGCATCATCAAGTTTCTTGGACCAATTCTTTCTAGATCTATTTACAGTCTTTTGCAAAATTTATTTGACCTCTCTATTGTCGGCGTTCTGGGAATGGGGGTCCCCAGACTTGCCTGCCTGCGGCCTGCGGCGTGCCTCAAAGGGGGGCCCAGCGCGGCCCATCTTCACCAACACAAACCCAAGACCCTCGCGAGGGGCCAAGCCTCGCGGGGCGGAGGACGCGGAGCTTCCTCAGGCACGGCCTCGTCAGGCTGACTCACGAGAAGGTAGAGAGATCAAGGCGGGGTACCTCACGAGGTGCCCATGACGCAATCCATGACGACCGGGGGCGCCAGGCAGGTGCCAGCACGCGCAGTGTCCTCCCTTCCTCTTTGGTGCAAAGGGGGCAAGCGTAGCCGCGGAGTACCGAGGCATCAGGCAAAGGTTGCCATTTCGGTGCAACGAGACCAAGACCAAGAGGACTACGAGGCAGAGGTCACCGTGGGGTCCAAGATGGCGTCATCACCAGAGCTTTGCGCAGGCGAAGACTACTTTTGTCAGGATAGTTGATACTAGCTGTCCCCCTTCAAATTAGCCCGCCATTGTTGGCTCCCTTCCCGCTCGATATTTGGGAAGAGGACCAGGGCCCCTATACATAGGACCAGCCACCCACAGAGCCAGGGGGGCTGAGCCGGAGGGTTGGAAGGTTAGAGAAGATCAGAGAGAGAGAGAGAGAGAGAGAGAGAGAGAGAGAGAGAGAGAGAGAGAGAGAAAGGTGACTGAGCTCCTCCCAGTAGTTCATCGCCCCAGCCAAGAACAGACCCTCGCGAGGCTGTTCTTCCTTGTATTGTTCGTCATCATCAGCCCAAGGGCCAATCGACCACACCACACACTGGAGTGGGGTATTACACCACAACGGTGGCCCGAACCAGTATAAACCCTGTGTCTCTTGCGTTGTTCTTTCTTGTTCAGATCCTAGCAAGGCGGAGGGGTGCAGGAAGGTAGGAGGCGAAATCTCTGCGCGCACCCCAGTGCTCGAACCTCAAGGGTCTGCCGGAACCCGAAATCCGACATCTGGCGCGCCAGGTAGGGGTGCGCCGGGATTCGTCTTCCACCACCCCGTTCTCCTCCGACCATCACGCCCATGTCTGACGCTCGTCAGGCCCGCGCCAAGCGCCGGGCCACGCTCGCTTCCTGCGTCGCCCAGACGGCCCCTGTCGGCGGGCGTCCTTGCCGTTCCTCGCCGCCTGCCGTCAACGCCGCCACCGGCCCGGCGGGGGACGAGCAGCGAGCATCGTCCCAGCATCCGTCCGTGCGGCAAGACGGCCGCACCGCAACTCCCTCGCTCACCCCAGCTGGTTCTTCGTCCCGCGCGCTCCGCGCGCCCATGGAGCCCCGCAACCTCTCCCCCGCCCATCGCGCTGCACCAACATCCCCAGTCGTCGCGGCCCTCTTGGGCAGCTCGCAGGCGCCGCCTACAAGTCACCATGTCAAGCCATTCATCCGCCGGGTCAGCGCCGATTCCGCGCGGCAGGGGGCTCCCCTGGACCGGGCGGCGCCCGAGACCGGCCTGACCTTCAGCTCGGAGGACCACCCCTCCAACTCGGCCTGCTTGGGTGCGCTCCCCATGCTGTGCACCCCCACCATCTGCCAGGTGGCCGTCACCAGAACCCTCATTGATGGCGGCGCGGGCCTCGGCATGCTCTCGGTCGAGGCCTTCAACCTCCTCTGCATACCCCTGGAACGGCTGCAACCCAGCCGGCCCTTCTCAGGCGTTGGGGGCAAGTCGTCCAGCTCCTTGGGACAGATCCGGCTCCCAGTAACCTTCGGCACCTATGACAACTTCCGCACGGAGCTGGTCGACTTCGACGCCGCCCCCATCGGCCTCCCCTATAATGCCATCCTCAGCTACCCAGTGCTGGCCCAGTTCATGGCCGCCACGCACCCGGCATACAACCTCATGAAGATGCCCGGGAGTAGTGGTGTCCTCATTGTGCACGGGGACACCGGGGATGCGCTGCGGGTGCTCAGGCTCGCCTTCAAGACGGCGGCGGCGGCACAGCCCGCCAACTTGGAGACCCCCGGGCCCAAGGGGGCTGCGCCCGCCAAGAAGAAACAGTTGGTCACCCAAGACAAGGCAGAAACCAAGCAGATACCCATCGATGAGAACGGATCCACCAATGCCACTTTCACCATAGGCGCCCACCTCAAACCCGAGCAGGAGAAGGCCCTGGTCGGGTTCCTGCGCGCAAACAAGAAGGTATTCGCTTGGGAGCCTGACCAGTTGGCAGGGATCCCTAGGAGTGTAATCGAGCATCACCTCAACGTGTGCCCCAACGTGCGCCCTGTGAAGCAGAAGGCCAGGCGGCAGTCCACAGAAAAGCAGGCCTTTATCATCCAAGAGACCCGCAAATTAGAAGCCGCTGGGGTCATTCGCAAGGTCCGATACTCGGATTGGTTGGCCAACCCTGTTGTTGTGCCAAAGAAGGGAGGGAAGGAGCGCATGTGTGTCGACTTCACCAACCTCAACAAAGCATGCCCGCAAGATCCGTTCCTGCTCCCCCGCATCGACCAGATCATCGATTCCACTGCGGAATGCGACCTGTTATGCTTCTTGGATGCCTTCTCTGGGTATCACCAGATCAAGATGGCGGTAGAAGACGTCGAGAAGACAGCCTTCCTAACCCCGTGTGGGGTGTACTGCTACACATGCACGCCATTCGGGCTGCGTAACGCAGGGGCGACCTTCCAGCGGCTGATGCACATCACCTTGGGCCCGCAGCTCGGGAAGAATGTTGAAGCTTACATCGATGACATTGTGGTAAAGTCTCGGGAGGCCAGGACCTTGATACAAGACTTGGAGGAAACCTTCGCAAGCCTCAACGCAGTGGACCTACGGCTCAACCCAGAGAAGTGTGTGTTCGGAGTCCCCTCGGGCAAGCTCTTGGGTTTCCTCGTGTCCCACCGAGGCATCGAGGCTAACCCGGAGAAGGTCAAGGCGGTGGAATACATGAGCCCGCCAAAGACCCTCAGAGAAATGCAGAAGCTCATGGGGCGCGTGACCGCGCTAGGGCGCTTCATCTCCAAGTTGGGGGAACGAGCACTGCCCTTCTTCCAGCTAATGAAGAAAAAGGGGCCCTTCGAGTGGACTGAAGAGGTCGACAAGGCGTTCCAGGATCTCAAGAGATACCTGACCAGCCCACCGGTCATGGTGGCTCCACGCCCACAAGAGCCCCTGGTGCTTTACCTCGCCGCCACTCCCTACTCCGACAGTGCAGCCTTGGTGGCAGTCAGAGAGGAGCGCCGAATCAAAACCGCGGCAGCAGCCCGGGACAAGGCAGAACAGGGACAAGGAAGGCCTACAGAAACCGCCATCGCGGCTGAGGAGGATCAGCCGCCGCAGAGGAGCGCACCAGAGGCGGAAGAGGCCCCTCTTCCAGATGGCCAGCCACAGGAGGCCTCATTGCCTCAAGAGGTGCCATGGTCTCCGAAGGGAGCCACCAGCGCTGACGCACTCCACCTCGTTGAGCACCCAGTGTACTTCGTCAGCACGGTGCTGCAGGATGCAAGGGCACGGTACCCCATGCCTCAGAAACTCCTCCTCGCGCTACTAATGGCCTCGCGCAAGCTGTGGCACTATTTTTAGGGTCACCCCATCAAGGTCGTCTCGTCATACCCCCTGGAGAGAGTACTCAGGAGCCCTAATTCAGCTGGAAGGGTCACTGAGTGGAACATAGAACTGCAAGCGTTTCAGCTCGAATTCAGCACGACTAGAGTCATCAAGGGAGCAGCATTGGCGGATTTTGTGGCAGAATGGACGGAGGCGCCAGGCCTCAAGGCCGACGAGGATCGGTCCCTGTCCCCAGGAAGCGAGGCGCCAGAAGGTTGGGTCATGTACTTCGATGGGGCGTTCTCCAGGCATGGCGCTGGGGCTGGGGCGGTGCTTATATCGCCCGCTCAGGACAAGCTCTATTACGCTGTGCAGCTCTGTTTCCAGCAAGATGAAAAGGTCTCCAACAACATAGCAGAGTATGAAGGTTTAATAGCGGGCTTGAAGGCCGCGGCTGCCCTAGGGGTGAAACGCCTCACCATCAAGGGCGATTCGCAGCTCCTTGTCAATTTCTCCAACAAGGTGTACGAGCCGAAGGATGAGCACATGGAAGCCTACCTAGCGGAAGTCCGCAAGATGGAGAAGCAGTTCTAGGGGTTGGAGTTGCAGCATGTGCCCCGTGGCACCAATCAGGAGGCCGACGACATCGCCAAACGGGCGTCTAGACGGTTACCTCAGGAGCCTGGCGTTTTCGAGGTGCGGCTCTTCAAGCCCTCAGCCCTGCCTTCATTATCGAACACGGCTCAGCCCCGGGAGGAGCTCCCCAGCCACCTGCCTCAGGGGCTCCGGCCTGTGGCCCGGCCTCAGGAACACGTCTGCTCCTGACTATGGAACCTCAGGAGGGATGTTGGATCGCGGAGCTCCGGAGTTACCTAACGCAAGGGACCCTACCGGAGAAGGAGGAGGAAGCGGAGTGAGTTGCACGTTAGGCCACGGCATACTGCATCAAGAATGGAGAGCTCTACCGGAAGCGGCCAAACTATGTATCCTTGCGCTGCATCTCCAGGGAGCAAGGGAAGGAACTGCTGGAAGATATACACGGCGGAGATTGTGGACATCATTCATCATCACGGACCCTCGTCGGCAAGGCGTTCCGCAGTGGGTTTTATTGGCCCACCGCGCTCAATGACGCCGTCGAACTAGTGAAAGCTTGTGAGGCCTGCCAGTTCCACGCCAAGCAGATCCATCAGCCAGCAGGAGGCTTGCAGACTATACCCCTTTCGTGGCCATTCGCGGTCTGGGGGCTGGATATCTTGGGCCCGTTTCCTTGGGCGCCTGGGGGCTACCGCTACCTCTACGTCGCTGTGGAAAAGTTCACCAAGTGGGCTAAAGTAGAGGCTGTCCGCACCATTCCCGCAGGTTCCGCGGTCAAGTTCATCAAGGGCATCGTGAGCCGGTTCGGGGTGCCGAATCGCATCATCACGGACAACGGTTCGCAGTTCACCAGTAACCTCTTCAACACATATTGTGCTAACCTTGGAACGCAGTTATGCTACGCTTTGGTGGCGCACCCCCAAAGCAACGGCCAGGCCAAGCGAGCCAACGTGGAGGTCCTGAGGGGCCTCAAGACCAGGACGTTCAAGAAGAAGCTGGAGGCCTGCGGCAGAGGTTGGTACGACGAGCTTCAGTCCGGGTTGTGGTCCATCCGCACAACCACGACCAAGCCGACTGGAGATACCCCGTTCTTCTTGGTCTATGGAGCCGAAGCGGTCCTCCCTCACGAGGTTAGACGTCACTCCGCGCGGGTCTTGGCGTTTGACAAGGCGCAGCAGGACGCCATGCGGGGGATGGACCTCATGCTGGGGGAGGAACGTCGCCGAGAAGCCGCACTACGAGCGGCGAGGTACCAACAAGCACTGTGGCGATATCACTGCCGCAACATCCGCCCTAGAACTCTCGAGGTAGGAGACCTCGTGCTCAGGCGGGTTCTCTCCAGGGAGGGGTTGCACAAGCTCTCTCCCATGTGGGAGGGCCCGTTCAAAGTTGTTCATGTTTCCAGGCCCGGCTCCGCGCGCTTGGAGACTCAGGAGGGGGTGTCAGTCCAGAATGCATGGAACATCTAGCACCTCCGGAGGTTCTACCCCTAAAAAGGCCCAGAGCCTGTGAAGAAGGCGAATGCCTGTGAAGCTATCGCGTTTTAGAAAAGGCCCGGAGCCTGTGAAGAAGGCGAATGCCTATGAAGCTATCGCATTTTGGAAAAGGCCCAGAGCCTGTGAAGAAGGCGAATGCCTGTGAAGCTATCGCGTTTTGGAAAAGGCCCGGAGCCTGTGAAGAAGGCGAATGCCTGTGAAGCTATCGCGTTTTGGAAAAGGCCCAGAGCCTGTGAAGTAGGCGAATGCCTGTGAAGCTATCGTGTTTTGGAAAAGTCCTAGAGCCTGTGAAGAAGGCCAACGCCTGTGAAGCTCGCTGCCCGTGACACTCTCACGTAATAATGAGTTGGGGATGTACACGCCCCGGAGTCTCAGGAGCGCCGGCCTCAGGCCCTGGGGCTCCCTCCCACGCCCAGTGGCAGCACTTACCTCTGCGCTGGTGAGAAGACGTCGAAGACTAGATTAGGTGCCGCACGCGGCTTTTCATTTGCTTTCCGCAGTTGGCTTGTTCCTTCTCATTCGAAATTTTGTTGAAGTTGTTGCCATCTTTGGCTTGTGGTTCTTCGACTTTTCACTCTCCTGACTCGACTTCTCTTGTGCAAGGCCTCGCGAGGAGGGCAGCTGAGCGCCCTCGCGAGTGTTCCTATCCTAGTCATTCAAAGAGTTCGCGACCCGGGCCCCTTACAGGAGCACCCCTCCAGTCCGTGCCCCACGGGCACCGCGACACAAACAAAGGGCCTGGGTCGGTCGCCCCCCCATGGCCGGGGCCGGGAACTATCCACGCTCGGGCACGTAGCCGGAAGGTATGGTAACGAAAGCAAAACGATGATTAACAGCAATAACCCAAACACGCCCCCACGGGGCTCCACACTATTGTCTTTGTTACGCAGGAAAAAGGAAAAGAAAGAACAAATCCGGTGCGGCTCGCCCCACACCGGCCCGTAGGGAAGGCCCGAGCTGCCTCCGGAGCTCAGGCGGACTCCCTCTCGCGCTTCACCAGGGCGCGACGGTGGGCGGACACATTGCCACCTCCCAAGCAGATGCGACAGCGTGGAGGCTGACCGCGGCCACCGCTAGAAGAGTCGCCGCCTGAAAAAGAACCGGAGAAGCTTGAGGAACCCTGAGCGTCGCCGGCTGCGCGAGCGCTGCCCTCTCCATCATCGCCGAAGCTGGGTTCCCAGCCGCGGTCGTCACCCTCGGGGCAACACCCTGCGCGGCGACCATCTTCCCCAAACACCCTCACGTAGAGGGTGGCATCGCCATCGAACTTGAAGTGTAGGGTGCACCGACGGCTCAGGCCACGTGCGCGGGCAATCGTCTGCCAACCGCGGGCCAGGAACAGGCTCCCGACCGCGGAGACCTCCAGTGAGACCCATGAGGCCCGGCTGCAGCAGCCGTCGGCCTAGAGCCAGAGGCCGCTCGGGGCGCTGGTCGGGAGCTCACCAAGGAGGAAGCAAAGAAGTGGAAGTTGAGTGCTGGCCGGCCCCACCGACCACACGACGAACTCCGGCGGCACTTCAGCAGCGCGAAAGCGCGGCCTAGGAGGACACGCAGCCGGAGCGCGCCCCCCGGCCGCAGCAATCCGCCCGTCACTGTGCTGAAGATCGCCTCCACGGCCGCGGGGAGCCACCGTGGTGGCCACAGGATGTTTATGAGGGCGCCCTCAGCCGCGCTTGGGTGGGGGAGAGGCGGGCTCAACCTGGTGAGCCTTCCCCTTCTCTGCGGCTGAGAACCACCTTGACGAGGCCATGAAGAAAAGGAGAAGCAAGGAGGGATGAACTGGAAGGGCGCGCGCCGGTCCATACTTATAACTGGCAATGGCCAACCAACGCCCCCCACGATCGCAGGTAGTTATGACCCGCTTTGCATGCAGGGACTTGTCCAATCCGTGCAGTTGCCGAGGCGCCATGGGGAAGTGGAGACACCCACGTCCAATCAACCGCCACGCGGCTCCCAAGGCCGCAGGCTGTTAGGGCCCACGGCGCTTCGCTCTTGCCCTTCCGCCTCCCTGCACGGCCAAGTCCAGGCGTGCCTTGGTCCCGGGGGCTACTGTCGGTGTTCTGGGAACGGGGGTCCCCAGACTTGCCTGCCTGCGGCCTGCGGCGTGACTCAAAGGGGGGCCCAGCGCGGCCCATCTTCACCAACACAAACCCAAGACCCTCGCGACGGGCCAAGCCTCGCGGGGCGGAGGACGCGGAGCTTCCTCAGGCACGGCCTCGTCAGGCTGGCTCACGAGGAGGCGGAGAGATCAAGGCGGGGTACCTCATAAGGTGCCCGTGACGCAAGCCATGACGATCGGGGGCGCCAGGCGGGTGCCAGCCCGCATAGTGTCCTCCCTTCCTCTTTGGTGCAAAGGGGGCAAGCGCAGCCGTGGAGTACCGAGGCATCAGGCAAAGGTTGCCATTTCGGTGCAACGAGACCAAGACCATGAGGACTACGAGGCGGAGGTCACCATGGGGTCCAAGACAGCGTCATCACCAGAGCTTTGCGCAGGAGAAGACTACTTTTGTCAGGATAGTTGATACTGGCTGTCCCCCTTCAAATTAGCCTGCCATTGTTGGCTCCCTTCCCGCTCGATATTTGGGAAGAGGACCAGGGCCCCTATAAATAGGACCAGCCACCCACAGAGCCAGGGGGCTGAGCCGGAGGGTTGGAAGGTTAGAGAAGATCGGAAAGAGAGAGAGAGAGAGAAAGGTGACTGAGCTCCTCCCAGTAGTTCATCGCCCCAGCCAAGAACAGACCCTCGCGAGGCTGTTCTTCCTTGTATTGTTCTTCATCATCAGCCCAAGGGCCAATCCACCACACCACACACTGGAGTAGGGTATTACACCACAACGGTGGCCTGAACCAGTATAAACCTTGTGTCTCTTGCGTTGATCTTTCTTGTTTAGATCCTAGCAAGGCGGAGGGGTGCAGGAAGGTAGGAGGCGAAATCTCCACGCGCACCCCAGTGTTCGAACCTCAAGGGTCTGCCGGAACCCGAAATCCGACATCTATCACTTAATTCTACTTGACCACTAGACTGTGGGTGATAAGGAGATGCAATTCTATGATTAACATCATACCTAGCAAGCATTTTACGAAATACACCATGAATAAAGTGTGAACCACCATCAATCATTAAATATCTAGGGACTCCAAACCTCGATACAATAACTTCTTTAAGCATCTTAATAGAGGTGTTATGATCAGCACTATTAGTTGGAATAGCTTCTACCCACTTAGTAACGTAATCAACAGCAACTAAAATGTGTGTATACCCATTAGAGGAAGGAAACGGTCCCATATAATCAAAGCCCCAAACATCAAATGGTTCAATAACAAGTGAATAATTCATAGGCATTTCTTGACATCTACTAATATTACCAATTCTTTGACATTCATCACAAGACAAGACAAACTTACGGGCATCCTTGAAAAGAGTAGGCCAATAAAAACCGGATTGCAATACCTTGTGTGCAGTTCTATCTCCAGCATGGTGTCCTCCATAGGCTTCGGAGTGACACTTGCGTAGGATCTGCTCCTGTTCATGCTCAGGAACACAACGCCTAATAACACCATCTACTCCTTCTTTATAAAGATGTGGGTCATCCTAGAAGTAATGCCTTAAATCATAGAAGAACTTTTTCTTTTGCTGGTATGTGAAACTAGGTGGTATAAATTTAGCAACAATGTAATTAGCATAATCAGCATACCACGGAGGAGTACGAGAAGCATTTATGACATTTAATTGTCCATCGGGAATGCTATCATCAATAGGTAGTGGGTCATCAAAAACATTCTCTAACCTAGACAAGTTGTTTGCAACGGGGTTCTTAGCTCCCTTCCTATCAATAATGTGCAAATCAAATTCTTGTAGCAAGAGAACACATCTAATAAGTGTAGGTTTAGCATCTTTCTTTTCCATAATATATTTAATAGCAGCATGATCAGTGTGAATAGTTACTTTAGAATCAACAATATAAGGTCTAAACTTATCACAAGCAAATACAACTGCTAAGAATTCCTTTTCAGTAGTAGCATAATTTCTCTGGGCATTGTCTAGAGTTTTACTAGCATACTATATAACACTCAATTTCTTGTCAACTCTTTGTCCTAGAACAGCCCCTACAGCATAATCACTAGCATCACACATAATTTCAAAGGGTAAATTAAATTCAGGTGGCTGAACAATAGGTGCAGAAATCAAAGCTTTCATATGTATTTCAAATGCTTCTACACAATCATCATCAAAGACAAAGGGAATATCTTTTTCTAATAGGTTAGTCAGAGGCCGAGAAATTTTTGAGAAGTCCTTAATGGACCTTCTAAAAAAATGGCATGACCCAGAAAACTTCTTATACCTTTGATGTCCTTGGGACACGGCATCTTTTCAATAGCATCAACTTTAGCTTTATCAACTTCAATACCTCTTTCAGAAATTTTATGCCCCAAGACAATACCTTCATTAACCATAAAGTGGCACTTCTCCCAATTCAAGACAAGATTAGTTTCTTCACATCTCTGCAAAACTCGATCAAGGTTGCTCAACCAATCATCAAAAGAGGATCCATAAACGGAGAAATCGTCCATGAAAAACTCACAAATCTTTTCACAAAAGTCAGAGAATATAGCCATCATGCATCTTTGAAAGGTAGCAGGTGCATTACATAAACCAAAAGGCATATGTCTATAAGCAAAGGTACCGAAAGGGCAAGTAAAAGTGGTCTTAGCTTGATCATCAGCTGACACGGGTATTTGAGAGAAACCAGAGTAACCGTCTAGAAAGCAAAAAATGTGTATGTTTGGATAATATTTCTAGCATTTTATCAATAAAGGCAAAGGATAATGATCTATTTTAGTAGCTTTATTTAATTTGCGGAAATCAATCACCATCCTACAACCTGTAATAATTCTTTGTGGGATCAATTCATCTTGATCATTAGGAACAACGGTAATACCTCCCTTCTTAGGGACACAATGGACAGGACTTACCCACTGACTATCAGCAACAAGATAAATTATACATGCCTCAAGGAGTTTTAATATTTCCTTTCTTACCACTTCTTTCATCTTAGGATTTAGCCGTTGTTGGTGAACAATAACATAGAGTGGGACTAATGCCCTTAAGATCATCAAGAGTATATCCAATAGCAGCATGGTGCTTCTTCAGAGTTTTCAATAATTTCTTTTCTTCATGCTCTGAAAGGTTAGAACTAATAATAACAGGATATATCTTCTTTTCATCAAGATAAGCACATTTAAGAGTATTAGGTAATAATTTAAGCTCAAACACGGGATCACCCTTGGGTGGAGGTTGATCCCCTAAGATTTCAACAGGCAAGTTGTGTTTCAGAATAGGTCCTTGTTTAAAGAATACTTCATCTATTTCCCTTCTTTCATTCATGAACATATCGTTTTCATGGTTGAGCAAATATTGTTCTAAAGGATCATTAGGAGGCACAGCAATAGAAGCAAGACCAATAATTTCATCCTTACTAGGTAATGCCTCATCACGGGGTTGTCTACAAAATTTCGAGAAGTTAAACTCATGAGACATATCACCCAAACCAATAGTAACAACATCCTTTTCGTAGTCTATCCTGGCATTAATAGTATTTAAGAAGGGTGTACCAAATATAATGGGACAAAATATATCTTGTGGGGAACCAAGAACAAGAAAATCAGCAGGATATTTAACCTTCCCACACAAGACTTCAACATCTCTAACAATCCCAATCGGTGAAATAGTATCTCTATTGGCAAGTTTAATTGTAACATCGATATCTTCTATCTCAGCAGGTGCAATATCATGCATAGTTTCTTTGTATAAGGTATGAGGTATTGCACTAGAACTAGCACCCATATCACATAAGCCATGATAACGGCGCCAGAAAATATTAGTCTCTTGATGACGGTGCCAGAAAAGAGTCTTGATGACCCACAAGTATAGGGGATCTATCGTAATACTTTCGATAAGTAAGAGTGTCAAACCCAACGAGGAGCATAAGGAAATGATAAGCGCTTTTCAGTAAGGTATTCTCTGCAAGCACTGAAATTATTGGTAACAGATAGTTTTGGGATAAAGTAATTGGTAACGAGTAGCAAGTAATAAAAGTAAATAAGGTGCAGCAAGATGGCCCAATCCTTTTTGTAGCAGATGACAAGCCTAGACAAACTCTTATATGAAGGAAAGCGCTCCCGAGGACACATGGGAATTATCGTCAAGCTAGTTTTCATCATGCTCATATGATTCGCGTTCGGTACTTTGATAATTTGATATGTGGCTGGACCGGTGCTTGGGTGATGTCCTTACTTGGACAAGCATCCCACTTATGATTAACCCCTATTGCAAGCATCCGCAACTACAACAGAAGTATTAAGGTAAACCTAACCATCGCATGAAACATATGGATCCAAATCAGCCCCTTACAAAGCAACGCATAAACTAGGGTTAAGCTTCTGTCACTCTAGCAACCTGATACGTCCATTTTGCATCATGCTTTTATATCAATATTTATTGCATTATGGGCTGTTATTACACATTATGTCACAATATGCCTATTCTCTCTTATTTTTACAAGGTTTACATAAAGAGGGAGAATGCCGGCAGGTGGGATTCTGGGCTGGAAAAGGAGGAAATATTAGAGACCTATTCTGCACAGCTCCAAAAGTCCTGAAACTTCACGGATGATGTTTTCCAAATATATAAAAAATACTGAGTGCAAGAACCTCACGAGGGGGGCCACACCCTTCCCACGAGGGTGGGGGCGCGCCCTACCCCCCAGGGCGCGCCCCCCTACCTTGTGGCCCCCTTGGTGGCCCTCCGGTGGCCATCTTCTGCTATATGGGGTCTTTTGATGGGAAAAAATCATAAGCCATCTTCTCGGACGAAACTCCGCCGCCACGAGGCGGAACCTTGGCGGAATCAATCTAGGGTCTGGCGGAGCTGTTCTGCCAGGGAAACTTCCCTCCCGGGGGGGGGGAATCATCGCCATCGTCATCACCAACGCTCCTCTCATCGGGAGAGGGCAATCTCCATCAACATCTTCATCAGCACCATCTCATCTCAAAACCCTAGTTCATCTCCTGTATCCAATTCTTGTCTCCAAGTCCGGGATTGGTGCTAGTAGGTTGCTAGTAGTGTTAATTACTCCTTGTAGTTGATGCTAGTTGGTTTAATTGGTGGAAGATCATATGTTCAGATCCTATATGCATATTAATACCCCTCTGATTATGAACATGTTTATGCTTTGTGAGTAGTTACTTTTGTTCCTGAGGACATGGGAGAAGTCTTGCTATTAGTAGTCATGTGAATTTGGTATTCGTTCGATATTTTGATGAGATGTATGTTGTCTCTCCTCTAGGGGTGTTATGTGAATGTCGACTACATGACACTTCACCATTATTTGGGCCTAGAGAAAGGCATCGGGAAGTAATAAGTAGATGATGGGTTGCTAGAGTGAAATAAGCTTAAGCCCTAGTTTATGCGCTGCTTTGTAAGGAGCTGATTTGGATCCATATGTTTCATGCTATGGTTAGGTTTACCTTAATACTTTTGTTGTATTTGCGGATGCTTGAAATAGAGGTTAATCATAAGTGGGATGCTTGTCCAAGTAAGGGAAGCACCCAAGCACCGGTCCACCCACATACCAAATTATCAAAGTACCGAACGCGAATCATATGAACGCGATGAAAACTAGCTTGACGATATTCCCATGTGTCCTCAGGAGCGCTTTACATCATATAAGAGTTTGTCCAGGCTTGTCCTTTGCTACAAAAGGATTGGGCCACCTTGCTGCAATTTATTTACTTTTGTTACTTGTTGCTCTTTACAAATTATCCTATCACAAAACTATCTATTACCACTTATTTCAGTACTTGCAGAGAATACCTTGCTGGAAACCGCTTATCACTTCCTTCTACTCCTCATTGGGTTCGACACTCTTACTTATCGGAAGGACTACGATAGATCCCCTATACTTGTGGGTCATCAAGACTCTTTTCTGGCGCCGTTTCCGGGGAGTGAAGCGCCTTTGGTAGGTGGAATTTGGTAAGGAAAAAATTATATAGTGTGCTGAAATTTACTGTCACTTGTTACCATGGAAGGCAATCCTCTGAGGGGCTTGTTCGGGGTATCTTCACCCCGACCAGTAGAGCAAAGAGTTGCTCCTCAACCTACTGAACCTACTTAAAATGAAAATGAAAATGCTTGCTTTGAAGTTCCTTCGGGTATGATAGAAAAACTGCTAGCTAATCCTTTTCTAGGAGATGGAACAAAACATCCTAATGAACATCTGATATATGTGGATCAAGTTTTTGGATTATTTAAGCTTGCAGGTGTACCCAGAGATGTTGTTAAGAAGAAGGTCTTCCCCTTATCTTGGAGGGGAGATGCATAGACATGGTATAGGCTATGTGATGATATGAGGTCTTGGAATTACAAAAGATTGAAATTGGAATTTCATCAGAAGTTTTATCCTATGTATCTTGTTCATCGAGATTGCATTTATATATATATAATTTTTGGCCTCGCGAAGGAGAAAGCATCGCTCAAGCTTGGGGGAGGCTTAAATCAATGTTATATTCATGCCCCAATCATGAGCTCTCAAGAGAAATGATTATTCAAAAAATTTATGCTCGGCTTTCTGGTAACAACCGCACCATTCTTGATACTTCTTGTGCTGGCTCTTTTATGATGAAGACTATTGAATTCAAATGGGATTTATTGGGAAGAATTAAACGCAACTCTAAAGATTGGGACCTCGATAGTGGTAAGGAGTCAGGTATGACACCTAGTTTTGATTGTGTTAAATCTTTTATGGATACCAATATTTTTCATAAATTTAGTACTAAATATGGACTTGACTCTGAGATAGTAGCTTCTTTCTGTGAATCTTTTGCTACTTATGTTGATCTGCCCAAGGAGAAGTGGTTTAAATATCATCCTCCCATAGAAGTAAAAGTAGCTACACCTATTAAAGTTGAAGAAAAGACTATTACTTATAATGATCCTATTGTTCCTACTACTTATGTTGAGAAACCACCTTTCCCTGTTAGGATAAAGGATCATGCTAAAGCTTCAACTGTGGTTCGTAAAAGCAATATTAAAACATATACACCTCCTGAGCAAGTTAAAGTTGAACCTAATATTGCTATTGTTAAAGATCTCTTGTCTGATAATATTGACGGGCATGTTATTTATTTCTGTAATGAAACTGCTACAATTGCTAAACCCCATGATAAAGATAAACCTAGACATGTAGTAGGCATGCCTGTTATTTCTGTTAAAATAGGAGATCATTGTTATCATGGCTTATGTGATATGGGTGCTAGTGCTAGTGCAATACCTCATTCCTTATACAAAGAAGTTATGCATGATAGTGCACCTCCTGAGATGGAAGATATTGATGTCACAATTAAACTTGCCTATAGAGATACTATTTCACCAATGGGGATTGTTAGAGATGTTGAAGTCTTGTGTGGGAAAACTAAATATCCTGCTGATTTTCTTGTTCTTGGTTCCTCGCAAGATAGCTTTTGTCCCATTATATTTGGTAGACCCTTCTTAAATACTGTTAATGCTACCATAGATTGCAAAAGAGATGTTGTTACTATCGGTTTAGATGATATGACTCATGAATTTAATTTTTTTAAATTTAGTATACAACACCGTAAAGAAGAATTACCTAGCAAGGATGAAATTATTGGTCTTGATTCTATTGCCGTACCTCCTAGTGATCCTTTAGAACAATATTTGCTAGACCATGAAAACGATATGTTTATGAATGAAAGAAGGGAATTATATGAAGTATTCTTTAAACAGGAACCTATTCTGAAAAATAATTTACCTGTTGAAATCCTAGGGGATCCTCCTCCACCCAAGGGTGATCCCGTGTTTGAGCTTAAACTGTTACTTGATACCCTTAAATATGCTTATCTTGATGAGAAAAAGATATATCCTGTTATTATTAGTGCTAACCTTTCAGAGCATGAAGAAGAGAGATTATTGAAAACTCTGAAGAAGCACCGTGCTGCTATTGGGTATACTTGATACATCTCCGTCGTATCTATAATTTTTGATTGTTCCATGCCAATATTCTACAACTTTCATATACTTTTGGCAACTTTTTATACTATTTTTGGGACTAACATATTGATCCAGTGGCCAGTGCCAGTTCCTGTTTGTTGCATGTTTTTTGTTTCGCAGAATATCCATATCAAACGGAGTCCAACCAGAATAAAAACTGACAGAGATTTTTTTGGAATATATATGATTTTGGGGAAGAAAAATCCACGCGAGACGGTGCCCGTGGTGGCCACGAGGCAGGAGGGCGCGCCTGCCCCCTGTAACATCCCAAAATTCTAAATTTTGGAATGTTATAATAATTAAAATATATGATTGTGATGGATTGTTGAGTGATTGATTGAGTGAAATTTATTAGAATTTTAAACTTTTGAAGTTTTGTTGAGAGGGAATAAAAAGGATTTTCCAAAAAAAAGTTTCTGTTTGAAAATATTTGAATTTGGAAATATTTCAAACTTCATGCCACTCAATGATCCTCATGATTTCTTCAATGAAAGAGAGTGGGAAGTAAAGAAAAATTTCATTATGAAGTTGTCATTTAATTTATTTTTGAAGTCAAAGTGGCATTTGAGTTTTATTCAAAAACTTTTCTGACAAAGAACACTTGAACAAAAGTGTTGAGAGGGAGTAACATGACACCCCAAAAATGTTGGAATAAATTTTCCATAGAGTTTTGAAAGTCATTTTGATTTTTTTTGAATTTTAAAAAAATGACTTTTCAAAAAGTATTTTATTTGCCCCTGAAAAATATCCCATTAAATTGGGCTTATTTTTCTGATCATTTTGATATATAATACTCCTATATTTTGTTTTCATTTTACTTTCTAAAATGATTTTTCTTCACGGGTTATTCAAAAAAGGGAAGGTACTGTTTTTTTGGGGCCAAATCCGGCCTGATCTGAACCGAATCATCTCCTTCCTCCAGGCAAGATACTCACGATCTACAGCCACCGCCGGAGCATCGCCGGAATCGCGGGATTTGCAAAATCCCTCGCCCCCTCCTCCCCCTATAAATAGCCACATCGCGCATCCATTCCCCCACCTAGTCCCTCCTCTCCTCGCCCCACGTTGCCGAGCCGCCCCACCGGAGTTCGCCGGAGCCGCCACCACCATTTGCTCCGCCCCACCCACCGCCGGCCCTCCCCGCCACCCACCGCCGCCACCAGCTGCTCCGCCCCGCTCCTCCGCCCCCGCCCATCCCCTCGCCTCGCCCAGAGGACCACCGGAGCCACTCCGCCCGAGCCCCTCACCGGAACAGCTACAGTAATCCCGACCTGCCTTTTTTTGTTCTGTTTTTAAAACAGAATAGTTTCAATCTTGTAAAATCCGCAGTTAATTATCTACGAGGTATTTTTGAGTGATTCCAACTGTCTTGGATCAAATAAATTATGAAGTTTCTGTTAGTTCAATTGTATTTCATATTTGAGCAGTTTAAATTTGTGTTTGTATGAATTTTCTCAAATTACTAGATTTGAGCTATTTTGAGTTAGGAATATTATTTTTGACCGATTCTTTTTGCTACTGGTTACTTATTAGACTAGCTACGCAGTAGTGTTTAGTTTGCATGTTAGTGAGTTAGTTAGATTAGCTTTTTATTGTAAACAGTATTGTTTACTCTGTTTTTAGTACTGTTTGTAGTTTAATTAGTTTCTTTTGCTAGTTTTCGCCAGTGTGTCATATATTCTATTGTCTAACAGTAGGTGATTTCTAGGATTTATTAGACTTAGTATTCTTGAGGTTCTAGGTGTTGTTTGTTGTATGACTAGTTGCTAGCAATAGGAATAGTGTTAGAGGTTCTAGGTACTGTTAGAATTTTATTATAGGAAAAATACTTTATGTTACTTAGCGAATAATTATTTCTACCTTGTGTTAAGTAATTTTGTTTTAGGATTTTTACTTGTTGTTAGGTAGAGTTGTTGTGGTGTAGATTAGCCCTATAAGTTTATTTAAGTGATTTGGAGTTTTATTTGGTTTTTACCTTTGATCCTATTTCAATTTCGTTGTTATTTTGATTGTTATGATTGAGTGCTGGAATGATTGCTTATGTGAATACTATGCTTGCTTGTATAGATTTCATCGGAGAGTGACGACTAGTTTATCAAGTTTTTAAGAGCGATAATATCTTCACCAACTGGCCAGGCAAGTTCACTTTGACCATGTTTTCCATACCTATGTTTATTTGCATGTAGTAACACCCTTTTAACAGTCTCTCCAGTAGTGTTATTGAATCTTATAGTTGAGTAGAATGCATGAGGTACGAAGCATCTCCCTGTTACCAAACCCGGGACGTTATATATTTTTAATGATATGCTATAGTAGACGGGGTTTGGTATGAGTGCATGAGAGTGGTGTGAATAAGGAGGACTCTACCTCAATGGCAACAACTTCATGATGGCACCGGCAAGGACTGCACCTCTAGGACTCCTCAAGATTTTCGAGACTCGAGACAAGAATTCAATACACACTACTGGGTGAAGGACGGTTGACGGGCACCCTGGAGAAACCAGTGGTTGGCCGGGATGCATGGAGAAGCGCCATGACATCTTGCGGAAAGCTTCACCCAGACTCAAAGAGACGGAAGGATACTTCATCTCCAGAAGCTTACCTGTGCAACCGCAAGTCACTATGGGCTCTGGCTTGGTTGACCTTAGTGGTGACTCTGGCTGGGACGGTGCTAGCAGATGTAGAACTATAGTAGGATTGGATGAGCACCGGACAGTGGTCAGAGGAACTCTTCGGAAGACCATGTTTCGGTCATCTTGTTCTCAAACACCCTGAAGTGCGAGAATGTAAAGAGAGGGATCGAATCTTGCGGGTAAAGTGTACAAACCTCTGCAGAGGGTTAAAACCTAATCAAGTAGTCGTGTCCCCGGTTACGGACAATTTGAGCCTCTAGACTTGGATCTATCTCGGAACTCTCAACACCGGACTGATAATTTAATTATGGGCAACTTATGATGATTTGGGTATGAGACATCGGTTGGCGGAACCATGTCATGACAGAAAACTCCATAGTACAGACTCCTGATATTCCTTTGTTGTAGGGAAAATCAAACCAGCTTTTACGCAAAAACATCAGACACAGAGCCACAAAGCCATATTGCATATAGAATAGTTTTATCATCTGCTTTTCTCATATTGTGATCTTGCCGGTACATTCAATGTACTGCCCTACACAGCTGCAACGTCTCATGTTGCAGATATGTTCCTTCCGACGAGTAAGAGTACGGTACAGGGTTACGGTCTACACTCAATTTGCCGATGGCGTTGATGGGACTCCACACCCGATTGTTTGTTTCCGCTGAGACTTATGAGGTATATATCAGTTTTAAGTTATTTATACATGTGATTGTACTTTGATATATACATTGATGTACTGTGTGTGCCAGCATACCGATCCAGGGATGGCATAGATACACAGAGGCTTGACCGTCTGAGGTCGGGTCGCTACACCCCCCAGGCGCGCCCCTGACCCTCGTGAGCCACCCGTAAGGCGGTTGGAGCCCTTCCTTCTCCGCAAGAAAGCTAATTTCCGGATGGAGATCATGTCAAAATTTCAGCACAATCGGAGTTACGGGTCTCCGGGAATATAAGAAACGGTGAAAGGGTAGAATCTGAGAACGCAGAAACAGAGAGAGACAGAGAGACAGATCCAATCTCGGAGGGGCTCTCGCCCCTCCCATGCCATGGAGGCCAAGGACCAGAGGGGAAACCCTTCTCCCATGTAGGGAGGAGGTTAAGGAAGAAAAAGACGAAGGGGCCCCCTCTCCCGTTCTCTTCCGGTGGCGTCAGAACGCTGCCGTGGCCATCATCATCATCACCGCGATCTACTCCAACACCTCCGCCATCTTCACCAACACCTCCATCACCTTCCCCCCTCTATCTACAGCGGTCCACTCTCCCGCAACCCGATGTACCCTCTACTTGAACATGGTGCTTTATGCTTCATATTATTATTCAATGATGTGTTGCCATCCTATGATGTCTGAGTAGATTTACGTTGTCCTATCGGTGGTTGATGAATTGCTATGATTGATTTAATTTGCTTGTGGTAATGTTGCTGTCCTTTGGTGCCCATCATATGATTGCGCACGTGGATCACACCCTAGGGTTAGTTGTATGTTGATAGGACTATGTATTGGAGGGCAAGAGTGACAGAAGCTTCAACCTAGCATAGAAATTGATGCATACGGGATTGGAGGGGGACCAATATATCTTAATGCTATGGTTGGGTTTTACCTTAATGAACATTAGTAGTTGAGGATTGCTTGCTAATAGTTCCAATCATAAGTGCATAGAATTCCAAGTTAGGGATGACATGCTAGCAGTGGCCTCTCCCACATAATACTTGCTATCGGTCTAGTAAAGTAGTCAATTGCTTAGGGGCAATTTTGCAACTCCTACCACCACTTTTGCACACTCGCTATATTTACTCTTTATCTTAACAGCCCCTACTTTTTATTTATGTACTCTTCATTATCTTGCAAACCAATCCAACAACACCTACAAAGTACTTCTAGTTTCATACTTGTTCTAGGTAAAGCGAACGTCAAGCGTGCATAGAGTTGTATCGGTGGTTGATAGAACCTGAGGGAATATTTGCTTTGCCTTTAGCTCCTCGTTGGGTTCGACACTCTTACTTATCGAAAACTGTTGCGATCCCCTATACTTGTGGGTTATCAAGACCTTTTTCTGGCACCGTTGCCGGGGAGCAATAGCGTGGGGTGAATATTTTCATGTGTGCTTGTTTGCTTTATCACTAAGTACTTTTTATTTGCTGTTCTTGGTTGTTTTCTATCTTTAGTTATGGATATGGAACACAAAATACCAAAAAAAATTAGGTGTACTTGCTACTCATGGAGATGGGGAACCTCCTAAAACCCTCGATGCTGGTTATGCGAAAAATATTATGTACTACTTTAATAATCATAAGAAAACCCCATTCAATTATGTAATGGGAGTAACGTTGGATCAACATGAATACTTTAGGGATTACCGCTTGACACAAAAAGGGAAACTATTATGGGATCAAATACATATATTGAATTGGTATGCTAGGCAACTATGCTTGAGATATGATTATACTTGTTGCTCTAAGACGAAGGCTCCACACCTTCCCTTTTTATGCGAATTTAATGATAATAAAACATTAGCTTCTTATGCTAGAGGTATATATGATTACTATGATGTGGAACAAATAGAAGAATTTGTTGCTTTTATGGGTGCTTATGAAATTGAATCTATGTTTAAAGAGTTTGAAGATTTTTATGATTCGGTTTATAGACCTGAAAATTTTGCTATCCTTAAATATTGCTATGAGAATTATGAATACAATTACGATATTAATGCACTTATTGAGAAAGTCTCCGCTGTCCAAGAAGAGACTAATATTTTGCAGGAGTCTATGGAAGAAGAAATTGATGAAACTGTGAGCTCATTGGATTAGAAAGATGAGGAGAAGAGCGAAGAACAAAAGGAGGAAGAGCGGATTGATCACCCTTGCCCACCTTCTAATGAGAGTAACTCTTCAACTCATACATTGTTTAATTTCCCTTCATGCTTACCGAAGGATGAATGCTATGATAAATGCTATGATACCGTCGATTCTTTTGAAATATCCCTTTTTGATGATGCTTGCTATGCTTGTGGCCAAGATGCCAATATGAATTATGCTTATGGATATGAACTTGCTATAGTTCCTTATGTTAAACATGAAATTGTTGCTATTGCACCCTCGCATGATAGTCCTATTATCTTTTTGAATTCTCCCGACTACACTATATCGGAGAAGTTTGCGCTTATTAAGGATTATATTGGTGAATATAATATGCATGTGCTTTCTGCTCCTACTTGCAATTATTATGAGAGATGAACTATATCTCCACCTCTCTATGTTTCCAATATGACAAAATTGCAAGAAACTGTTTATACTATGTATTGGCCTTTACTATGTGTGCATGAATTGTTCTTTTATGACATGCCGATGCATAGGAAGAGAGTTAGACTTCGTCATTACATGATATATGTTACCATGTGCTCACCACTAAATTACAAATCATTGTTAATTAAAATTGGCTTTGATATACCTTGGGATCCGGGTGGATCCATTACTTGAGCACTATATGCCTAGCTTAATGGCTTTAAAGAAAGCGCTGCCAGGGAGACAACCCGGAAGTTTTAGAGAGTCATTTATTTCTGTTGAGTGCTTTTATATACTTTAAAAACAACAAAAATAAAGAGGGGAACCCAAAAATTTTTCAAAAAGGAAAGCGAAAGTGAGAAAGACAAGCGTTGTTGAAGTGGGAGCTAGCCTTGAACTTTGTTCATGCTCATAGAAACTTTGTGAATCTTGATTACAGAAACTTTTCAACAAAAATAATTATCCCCTTGTACAATTCCATTGTATTATAAAAATAATGTGCCAAGGTTTGCCTTTAGGATGTTTACGTTTGCTTGATGGTTTGTACGGTGCAGGACAGAAACTTTGGTTGTAGTGCACGATTTTACATTTTTTGCTGGAACGTCAAATGGTTCTGATTCTTATTGCAATGTCTTAATATACAAATTGTTTTTTTTTCTAGTTTTGGTAGAATTATTCATGTATCAGAAGTATGGTGAATGTTCAGATTATTACAAACTATTCTGTTTGAGACAGATTCTGTTTTTGATGCATAGTTTGCTTGTTTTGATGAAACTATCAATTTATATTAGTGGATTAAGCCATGAAAAAGTTATACTACAGTAGACACAATGCAAAAACAAAATATGAATTGGTTTGCAACAGTACTTAGAGTAGTGATTTGCTTTATCATACTAACTGATCTTACCGAGTTTTCTGTTGAAGTTTTGTGTGGATGAAGTGTTCAATGATCGAGAAGGTCTCGATGTGAGAAGAAGGAAGAGAGGCAAGAGCTCAAGCTTGGGGATGCCCGAGGAACCCCAAGTAAATATTCAAGGAAGACTCAAGTGTCTAAGCTTGGGGATGCCCCGGAAGGCATCCTCTCTTTCTTCAACAAGTATCGGTATGTTTTCGGATTCGTTTCGTTCGTGCGATATGTGCAATCTTGGAGCGTCTTTTGTATTTAGTTTTCATTTTTCTTTTATGAACCATGCTGGTATGAGATAGTCCTTGGTTGATTTATAGAATGCTATATGCACTTCACTTATATCTTTTGAGTATGGCTTTATAGAATGCTTCATGTGCTTCACGTATATCATTTGAAGTTTGGATTGCCTGTTTCTCTTTACATAGAAAACCTCCATTTGTAGAATGCTCTTTTGCTTCACTTAGATTTGTTAGAGCACTGGCATATCTTTTGTAGAAAGAATAAAACTCTCTTGCTTCACTTATATCTATTTGGAGAGATGACAGGAACTGGTCATTCACATGGTTAGTCATAAAATCCTACATAAAACTTGTAGATCACTGAATATGATATGTTTGATTCCTTGCAATAGTTTCGCGATATAAAGATGGTGATATTAGAGTCATGCTAGTGGGTAGTTGTGGATTGTAGAAATACTTGTGTTGAGGTTTGTGATTCCCAGAGCATGCACGTATGGTGAACCGTTATGTAACGAAGTCGGAGCATGATTTATTTATTGATTGTCTTCCTTATGAGCGGCGGTCGGGGACGAGCGATGGTCCTTTCCTACCAATCTATCCCCCTAGGAGCATGCGCGTAGTACTTTGTTTCGATGACTAATAGATTTTTTCAATAAGTATGTGCGTTCTTTATGACTAATGTTGAGTCCATGGATTATACGCACTCTCACCCTTCCACCATTGCTAGCCTCTCTAGTATCGTGCAACTTTCGCCGGTACCATAAACCCACCATATATCTTCCTCAAAACAGCCACCATACCTACCTATCATGGCATGTCCATAGCCATTCCGAGATATATTGCCATGCAACTTCCATCATCATCATATACATGACTTGAGCATTCATTGTCATATTGCTTTGCATGATCGTAAGATAGCTAGCATGATCTTTTCATGGCTTGTCCGTTTTTGATGTCATTGCTACGCTAGATCATTGCACATCCCGGCACACCGCCGAAGGCATCCATATAGAGTCATACTTTGTTCTAGACATTGAGTTGTAATATTGAGTTGTAAGTAAATAAAAGTGTGATGATCATCATTATTAGAGCATTGCCCCAGTGAGGAAAGGATGATGGAGACTATGATTCCCCCATAAGTCGGGATGAGACTACGGACTTTACAAAAAAAATAAAAGATGCCAAAGAAGCCCAAATAAAAAAAGAGGCCAAAGAAGCCCACCAAAAAATAAAAAAATAAAAACAAAAAATGAGAGAAAAGAGAGTAGGGGCAGTGCTACTATCCTTTTTCCACACTTGTGCTTCAAAGTAGCACCATGTTCTTCATATAGAAAGTCTCTTGAGTTATCACTTTCATATACTAGTGGGAATTTTCATTATAGAACTTGGCTTGTATATTCTGATGATGGGCTTCCTCAAATGCCCGAGGTATTCATGAGCAAGCAAGTTGGATGCACACCCGCTTAGTTTCAGTTGGAGCTTTCATACACTTATAGCTCTAGTGCATCTGTTGCATGGCAATCCCTACTCACTCACATTGATATCTATTGATGGGCATCTCCATAGCCCGTTGATACGCCTAGTTGATGTGAGACTATCTTCTCCTTTTTGTCTTCTCCACCATCATATTCTATTCCACCTATAGTGGTATGTCCATGGCTCACGCTCATGTATTGCGTGAAAGTTGAAAAGGTTTGAGAACGTCAAGAGTATGAAACAATTGCTTGGCTTGTCATCGGGTTGTGCATGATGTGAATATTTTGTGTGGTGAAGATGGAGCATAGCCAGACTATATGATTTTGTAGGATAACTTTCTTTGGCCTTGAAAAGACATGATTGCTTTATTAGTAGGCTTGAAGTATTATTGTTTTTAGGTCAAATGATAGACTATTGCTTTGAATCACTCGTATCTTAATATTCATGCCATGATTAGACATGTGATCAAGATTATGCTAGGTAGCATTCCACATCAAAAATCATCTTTTTTATCATTTACCTACTCGAGGACGAGCAGGAATTAACCTTGGGGATGCTGATACGTCTCTGTCGTATCTATAATTTTTGATTGTCCCATGCCAATATTCTACAACTTTCATATACTTTTGGCAACTTTTTATACTATTTTTGGGACTAACATATTGATCCAGTGCCCAGTGCCAGTTCCTTTTTGTTGCATGTTTTTTGTTTCGCAGAATATCCATATCAAACGGAGTCCAAACGGAATAAAAACTGACGGAGATTTTTTTGGAATATATATGATTTTTGGGAAGAAAAATCCACGCGAGACGGTGCCCGAGGTGGCCACGAAGCAGGAGGGCGCTTCTGCCCCCCCCCAGGCGCGCCCCTGACCCTCGTGGGCCACCCGTAAGGCGGTTGGTGCCCTTCTTTCGCCGCAAGAAAGCTAATTTCCGGAGAGAGATCGTGTCAAAATTTCAGCACAATCGGAGTTACGGATCTCTGGGAATATAAGAAACGGTGAAAGGGTAGAATCTGAGAACACAGAAACAGAGAGAGACAGAGAGACAGATCCAATCTCGGAGGGGCTCTCGTCCCTCCCATGCCATGGAGGCCAAGGACCAGAGGGGAAACCCTTCTCCCATCTAGGGAGGAGTTCAAGGAAGAAGAAGACGAAGGGCCCCCTCTCCCCTTCTCTTCCGGTGGCACCGGAACGCTGCCGTGGCCATCATCATCATCACCGTGATCTACTCCAACACCTCCGCCATCTTCACCAACACCTCCATCACCTTCCCCCCTCTATCTACAGCGGTCCACTCTCCAGCAACCCGTTGTACCCTCTACTTGAACATGGTGCTTTATACTTCATATTATTATTCAATGATGTGTTGCCATCCTATGATCTCTGAGTTGATTTTCGTTGTCCTATCGGTGGTTGATGAATTGCTATGATTGATTTAATTTGCTTGTGGTTATGTTGCTGTCCTTTGGTGCCCATCATATGATTGCACGCATGGATCACACCCTAGGGTTAGTTGTATGTTGATAGGACTATGTATTGGAGGGCAAGAGTGACAGAAGCTTCAACCTAGCATAGAAATTGATGCATACGGGATTGAAGGGGGACCAATATATCTTAATGCTATGGTTGGGTTTTACCTTAATGAACGTTAGTAGTTGCGGATTGCTTGCTAATAGTTCCAATCATAAGTGCATAGAATTCCAAGTCAGGGATGACATGCTAGCAGTGGCCTCTCCCACATAATACTTGCTATCGGTCTAGTAAAGTAGTCAATTGCTTAGGGGCAATTTCACAACTCCTACCACCACGTTTCCACACTCGCTATATTTACTTTATTGTTTCTTTATCTAAACAGCCCCTATTTTTTATTTACGTACTCTTTATTATCTTGCAAACCTATCCAACAACACCTACAAAGTACTTCTAGTTTCATACTTGTTCTAGGTAAAGCGAACCTCAAGCGTGTGTAGAGTTGTATCGGTGGTTGATAGAACTTGAGGGAATATTTGCTTTGCCTTTAGCTCCTTGTTGGGTTCGACACTCTAACTTATCGAAAACTGTTGCGATCCCCTATACTTGTGGGTTATCAATACTCGTGATGATCTTAAGGGCATTAGTCCCACTCTATGTCAACATAAAATTAATTTGGAAGAAGATGCTAAACCAGTTTGTGATCATCAACGTCGGCTGAATCCTAAAATGAAAGAAGTGGTAAGAAAGGAGATACTAAAGCTCCTTGAGGCAGGTATAATTTATTCCGTTGCTGATAGTCAGTGGGTAAGCCCTGTCCATTGTGTCCCTAAGAAGGGAGGTATTACTGTTGTTCCTAATGATAAAGATGAATTGATTCCTCAAAGAATTATTACAGGTTATAGGATGGTAATTGATTTCCGCAAATTAAATAAGGCTACTAAAAAAGATCATTACCCCTTACCTTTTATCGATCAAATGCTAGAAAGATTATCTAAACATACACATTTTTGCTTTCTAGATGGTTATTCTGGTTTCTCTCAAATACCTGTGTCAGCCAAAGGTCAATCAAAGAGTACTTTTACATGGCCTTTTGGTACTTTTGCTTGTAGACGTATGCCTTTTGGTTTATGTAATGCACCTGCTACCTTTCAAAGATGCATGATGGCTATATTCTCTGACTTTTGCGAAAAGATTTGTGAAGTTTTCATGGAAGACTTTTCCGTCTATGGATCTTCTTTTGATGACTGCTTGAGCAACGTTGATCGAGTTTTGCAGAGATGTGAAGAAACTAATCTTGTATTGAATTGGGAAAAGTGCCACTTTATGGTTAATGAAGGTATTGTCTTGGGGCATAAAGTTTCTTAAAGAGGTATTGAAGTTGATAAAGCCAAGGTTGATGCTATTGAAAAGATGCCATGTCCCAAGGACATCAAAGGTATAAGAAGTTTCCTTGGTCATGCCGGATTTTATAGGAGGTTCATTAAGGACTTCTCAAAAATCTCTCGGCCTCTGAATAATTTATTACAAAAAGATATACCATTTGTCTTTGATGATGATTGTGTAGAAGCATTTGAAATACTTAAGAAAGCATTGATTTCTGCACCTATTGTTCAGCCACCTGATTGGAATTTACCCTTTGAAATTATGTGTGATGCTAGTGATTATGTTGTAGGTGCTGTTCTAGGACAAAGAGTCGATAAGAAACTAAATGTTATTCAATATGCTAGTAAAACTCTAGACAATGCTCAAAGAAATTATGCTACTACTGAAAAAGAATTCTTAGCAGTTGTATTTGCTTGTGATAAGTTTAGACCTTATATTGTTGATTCTAAAGTAACTATTCACACTGATCATGCTTCTATTAAATATCTTATGGAAAAGGAAGATGCTAAACCTAGACTTATTAGATGGGTTCTCTTGCTATAACAATTTGATTTGCATATTGTTGATAGAAAAGGAGCTGAGAACCCCGTTGCAGACAACTTGTCTAGGTTATAAAATATGCTTGATGAGCCACTACCTATTGATGATAGTTTTCCTGATGAGCAATTAAATGTCATAAATGCTTCTCATACTGCTCCATGGTAAGCTGATTATGCTAATTACATTGTTGCTAAGTTTATACCACCTAGTTTCACATACCAGCAAAAGAAAAAGTTCTTATATGATTTGAGGCATTACTTTTGGGATGACCCACATCTTTATAAAGAAGGAGTAGATGGTGTTATTAGACGTTGTGTACCTGAGCATGAACAGGAACAGATCCTACGCAAGTGTCACTCCAAAGCTTATGGAAGACACCATGCTGGAGATAGAACTGCACATAAGGTACTTCAACCTGGTTTTTATTGGCCTACTCTCTTCAAGGATGCCCGTAAGTTTGTCTTATCTTGTGATGAATGTCAAAGGATTGGTAATATCAGTAGACATCAAGAAATTCCTATGAATTATTCACTTGTTATTGAACCGTTTGATGTTTGGGGCTTTGACTATATGGGACCTTTTCCTTCCTCTAATGGTTATACACATATTTTAGTTGCTGTTGATTATGTTACTAAGTGGGTAGAAGCTATTCAACTAGTAGTGCTGATCATAACACCTCTATTAAAATGCTTAAAGAAGTTATTTTTCCAAGATTTGGAGTCCCTAGATATTTAATGACTGATGGTGGTTCACATTTTATTCATGGTGCCTTCCGTAAAATGCTTGCTAAATATGATGTTAATCATAGAATTGCATCTCCTTATCACCCTCAGTCTAGTGGTCAAGTAGAATTGAGTAATAGAGAGCTCAAATTAATTTTGCAAAAGACTGTTAATAGGTCTAGAAAGAACTGGTCCAAGAAACTTGATGATGCATTATGGGCTTATAGAACTGCATACAAAAATCCTATGGGTATGTCTCTGTATAAAATGGTTTATGGAAAAGCATGCACTTCCCTCTTGAACTAGAACATAAGGCATATTGGGCTATTAAAGAGCTCAACTATGATTTTAAACTTGCCGGTGAGAAGAGGTTATTTGATATTAGCTCACTTGATGAAGGGAGAACCCAAGCTTATGAAAATGCCAAGTTGTTTAAAGAAAAAGTTAAAAGATGGCATGACAAAAGGATACAAAAGCGTGAGTTTAATGTAGGTGATTATGTATTGCTATACAACTCTCGTTTAAGATTTTTTGCAGGAAAACTTCTCTCTAAACGGGAAGGTCCTTACGTTATCGGGGAGGTCTACCGTTCCGATGCCATAACAATCAACAACTTCGAAGGCACAAATCCGAAGGTGGTGAACGGTTAAAGAATCAAACATTATATCTCAGGTAATCCCATAAATGTTGAAACCAATGTTATTGAAACCGTAACCCCGGAGGAATA
The DNA here is from genome assembly GCF_002162155.2 of Triticum dicoccoides. Taxonomy (NCBI): domain Eukaryota; kingdom Viridiplantae; phylum Streptophyta; class Magnoliopsida; order Poales; family Poaceae; genus Triticum; species Triticum dicoccoides. The sequence goes on along the minus strand of NC_041386.1, from coordinate 171,980,232 downwards.
CATAAAGGACACTTTCCGGAAAGTTTCAGACACCGAAAAGGAATAGGTATGTGGTACGGTAAGTAAACCGACTCCAAAACAGTTTTTAAGGCAATATTTCTCTGTTTTGGAATATTTAGAAAAATAGAAAAATAAGCAGCAGTCCGGGAAGGACACAAGGGCTCCACGAGGGTGGAGGGCGCGCCCCCTACCTCGTGGACACCTCGTGTGCTCTCCAGACTCCGTTTTCGTACACGACATGTATTTTGGTCGGTAAAAATTCATTATATAATCTCCCGGGGGTTTTGACTCCTGTATCACGCAAAAATCTCCTGTCTTTGTTTTGAGCTGTTTTTCTGACAGATTTAGGTTATCATGACGTCTCCAAGTGCCACCAAGGACAAGTTCTTCGAGAAGGTCATCAACCCTTACCTCGCGGAGGTGCAGCGACACCCTCAAACCATTGAGATGCGTGATGGGTTGCTGCACATCTGTGATGCTGAGGGACCAAAGGGGACATGAAGCATAGAGACGAGGCTTGAAGCAATGGAGCAACAAGTTTTCAAGTGTCAGGGGATGGTGGAGCATGGACTCAACTCCAACTGCATGATGATCGCAGAATTCACCAACAAACACAAGCTGGATGCCGACAACATCGGGGAGACCATCTTCAAGCTTCACGAGAAAATCAAGCACCTTCAAGATCAAATCTATGACCTGCAAAACCAAAATTGTGAGTATGAATATAGATTCAGAAGGATGAGTTTGGCTGTAGATTTGAGGATCCCGGAGACCCGGTCATCCTTCTATGATGGTGAGCCTATGCCTTGGAAGGAGGACGACGGGCCTACGCCATCAACAAAATCACCATCGTCTCCACCAACAAAGAAGAATTGAGTATCTGGTATGGGCACTCCACTTGGCAACTGCCAAGCTTGGGGGAGTGCCCCGGTATCGTATCACCATCACTTTATCTTTACCATTTTTCTTAGTTCGATCCTTTTGGTAATATCTTGATCTAGTAGAATAAAAGTTCTTAGTATGATCTAGTTGTGAGTTTTGCTTTATTATCCTTCTAAGTAATCGAGTCCGTGAGCTATATAATAAAGATTAGTGTTGAGTCAAGGGCTTGATTATTTTGCCATGATCCTAAAGAAATAAAAGAAAAGAGAAAGAAATAAAAAGAAACAAAGAGATCATATGAGTCTTATGGAGAGTAATGAGCTCACATAGAAAGAGTATGATGAATAAAAGTTATTAAGGGTTGACAAGCACAGTTTTGGTCATCGTTGCAATTAATAGGAAGTAATAAAGAAAGAGAGGTCTTCACATATAAATATACTATCTTGGACATCTTTTATGATTGTGAGCACTCATTAAAATATGACATGCTAAAGAGTTGACATTGGACAAGGAAGACAACGTAATGGGTTATGTCTCCTTACATCTGAGATAAATTATATTGTCTTGGATCTTCCAACATGATGAGCTTACCTTTCCCCCTCATGCTAGCCAAATTCATTGCACCAAGTAGAGATACTACTTGTGCTTCCAAACACCCATAAACCAGTCTTGCCATAAGAGTCCACCATATCTACCTATGGATTGAGTAAGATCCATCAAGTAAGTTGTCATCGGTGCAAGCAATAAAAATTGCTCTCTAAATATGTATGATTGATTGGTGTGGAGGAAATAAGCTTTATACGAGCGTGTGATATGGAAGTAATAAAAGCGAAAGACTGCATAATAAAGGTACATATCACAAGTGGCAATATAAAGTGACGTTCTTTCGCATTAAGATGTTGTGCATCCAACCCATAAAAGCGCATGACAACCTCTACTTCCCTCTGTGAAGGGCCTATCTTTTACTTTTATCTCCTACATTGAATAAGAGTCATGGTGATCTTCACCCTTCCTTTTTACATTTATCCTTTGGCAAGCACAATATGTTGGAAAGATCCTGGTATATATGGCTAATTGGATGTGAGTTTTCATGAACTATTACTGTTGACATTACCCTTGAGGTAAAACGTTGGGAGGCAAAACTATAAGCCCCTATCTTTCTCTGTGTCTGATTAAAACTCCATACCCATAAGTATTGTGTGAGTGTCAGCAATTGTGAAATATTATATGATAGTTGAGTATGTGGACTTGCTGAAAAGCTCTTATACATTGGCTCTTTCCCATGTTATGATAAATTGCAATTGCTTCAATGACCGAGATTGTAGTTTGTTAGTTTTCAATGAAGTTTACGATTCATACTTGATATTGTGATTGAATTATTACTCTAGCATTAGATATTATATGACAAAGAATTATGTAAGTTGCTGCTCTAAGAATGATCATGATGCCCTCATGTCCGTATTTTATTTTTATCGACACCTCTCTCTAAACATGTGGACATATTTTCCGATTTCGGCTTTTCGCTTGAGGACAAGCGAGGTCTAAGCTTCGGGGAGTTGATACGTCCATTTTGCATCATGCTTTTATATCAATATTTATTGCATTATGGGCTGTTATTACACATTATGTCACAATACTTATGACTATTCTCTCTTATTTTACAAGGTTTACATAAAGAGGGAGAATGCCGGCAGCTGGGATTCTGGGCTAGAAAAGGAGCAAATATTAGAGACCTATTCTGCACAGCTCCAAAAGTCCTGAAACTTCACGGATGATGTTTTCCAAATATATATAAAATACTGAGCGCAAGAACCTCACCAGGGGGCCACACCCTTCCCACGAGGGTGGGGGGCGCGCCCCCTACCTCGTGGGCACCCTGGTGGCCCTCCGGTGGCCATCTTCTGCTATATGGAGTCTTTCGATGGGAAAAAAATCATAAGCCATCTTCTCGGACGAAACTCTGCCGCCACAAGGCGGACCCTTGGCGGAATCAATCTAGGGCTCTGGCGGAGCTGTTCTGCCGGGGAAACTTCCCTCCCGTAGGGGGAAATCATCGCCATCGTCATCACCAACGCTCCTCTCATCGGGAGAGGGCAATCTCCATCAACATATTCATCAGCACCATCTCATCTCAAAACCCTAGTTCATCTCTTGTATCCAATTCTTGTCTCCAAGTCCAGGATTAGTGCTAGTAGGTTGCTAGTAGTGTTAATTACTCCTTGTAGTTGATGCTAGTTGATTTAATTGGTGGAAGATCATATGTTCAGATCCTATATGCATATTAATACCCCTCTGATTATGAACATGTTTATGCTTTGTGAGTAGTTACTTTTGTTCCTGAGGACATGGGAGAAGTCTTGCTATTAGTAGTCATGTGAATTTAGTATTCGTTCGATATTTTGATGAGATGTATGTAGTCTCACCTCTAGTGGTGTTATGTGAACGTCGACTACATGACACTTCACCATTATTTGGGCCTAGAGGAAGGCATTGGGAAGTAATAAGTAGATGATGGGTTGCTAGAGTGACAGAATCTTAAGCCCTACTTTATGCGTTGCTTCGTAAGGGGCTGATTTGGATCCATATGTTTCATGCTATGGTTAGGTTTACCTTAATACTTTTGGTGTATTTGCAGATGCTTGCAATAGAGGTTAATCATAAGTGGGATGCTTGTCCAAGTAAGGGCAGAACCCAAGCACCGGTCCACCCACATACCAAATTATCAAAGTACCGAACGCAAAACATATGAACGCGGTGAAAACTAGCTTGACGATATTCCCATGTGTCCTCGGGAGTGCTTTACATCATAAAAGAGTTTGTCCAGGATTGTCCTTTGCTACAAAAGGATTGGGTCACCTTGTTGCACTTCATTTACTTTTGTTACTTGTTGCTCGTTACAAATTATCCTATCACAAAACTATCTGTTACCACTTATTTCAGTACTTGCAGAGAATACCTTGCTGGAAACCGCTTATCATTTCTTTCTGCTCCTCATTGGGTTCGACACTCTTACTTATCGAAAGGACTATGATAGATCCCCTATACTTGTGGGTCATCACAACCCATCATCCAGTTATTACTTCACAATGCCTCCCTCTAGGCCCAAACAATGGTGAAGTGTCATGTAGTCGACGTTCACATGACACCACTAGAGGGATGACAACATACATCTCATCAAAATATCGAACGAATACCAAATACACATGACTACTACTAGCAAGACTTCTCCCATGTCCTCGGGAACAAACCTAACTACTCACAAAGCATATTCATGTTCATAATCAGAGGGGTATTAATATGCATATTGGATCTGAACATATAATCTTCCACCAAGTAAACCAACTAGAATCAACTACAAGGAGTAATCAACACTACTAGCAACCCACATGTACCAATCTGAGGTTTGGATACAAAGATTGGATACAAGAGATGAACTAGGGTTTGAGATGAGATGGTGCTGGTGAAGATGTTGATTGAGTTTGACCCCCTCCCGATGAGAGGGTCGTTGGTGATGACGATGGTGATGATTTCCCCCTCCCGGAGGGAAGTTTCCCCGGTAGAACAGCTCCGCCAGAGCCCTATATTGGTTCCGCCAAGGTTCCGCCTCGTGGTGGCGGAGTTTCATCCTGTAAGCTTGCTTATGATTTTTTTTCTCGGACGAAAGACATCATATAGCAGAAGATGGGCATCGGAGGGCCACCAAGGGGCCCATGAGGCAGGGGCGCACCCAGGGGGTAGGGCGCGCCCCCCACCCTCGTGGCCAGGGTGTGGCCCCCCTATGGAACTTTCTTTGCTCAGTTTTTTATATATTCTGGAAATAACTTCCGTGAAGTTTCAAGACTTTTGGAGCTGTGCAAAATAGGTCTCTAATATTTGCTCCTTTTCTAGCCCAGAATCCCAGCTGCCGGCATTCTCCTTCTTCATGTAAACCTTGTAAAATAAGAGAGAATAGGCATAAGTATTGTGACATAATGTGTAATAACAGCCCATAATGCAGTAAATATAGAAATAAAAGCATGATGCAAAATGGACGTATCAATCCTATCTTGCAAGTCTATAGTCACCTATTATGTGTTATGATCCGTTAACCCCGAAGTGACAATAATTGGGATACTTACCGGTGATGACCGTAGTTTGAGGAGTTCATGTATTCACTATGTGTTAATGCTTTGGTCCAGTGCTATATTAAAAGGATGCCTTAATATCCCTTAGTTTCCAATAGGACCCCGCTACCACGAGAGGGTAGGACAAAAGATGTCATGCAAGTTCTTTTCCATAAGCACGTATGACTACATTCGAAATACATGCCTACATTACATTGATGAACTAGAGCTAGTTCTGTGTCACCCTATGTTATAATTATTGCATGAGGAATCGCATCCGACATAATTATCCATCACTGATCCATTGCCTACGAGCTTTTCATATATTGTTTTTTGTTTATTTACTTTTCCGTTGCTACTGTTACAATCATTATAAAACCAAAACTGCTACCATTACTTTTTCACCATTACCACTACTATCATATTACTTTGCTACTAAACACTTTGCTGCAAATATTAAGTTTCCAGGTGTGGTTGAATTGACAACTCAGCTGCTAATACTTGAGAATATTCTTTGGCTCCCCTTGTGTCGAATCGATAAATTTGGGTTGAATACTCTACCCTCGAAAACTGTTGCGATCCCCTATACTTGTGGGTTATCAGAAATCACCTTGCAAGCCAATACGCAGAATAGCCCAAATGGCAGGGTTATGACCAAGAATATGCATTTTCATCTTATGCTTCCATCTAGCAAAATTAGTACCATCAAAGTAAGGACCTCTACGATGGTAATTTCCCTCGCTAAACGCCATACTCTCCTAGGTTGTGAAACCAAGGCAATGATCACCAAAGCTACGGAAATCAAGGCAAATGGCGACCAAAGCTCTGATACCACTTGTATGATCAAAAGTAGGTCTAGAAGGGGTGATTGGACTACTTGACCAAATAAAAATCTAACATTTTCCCAATTTTAGTTGTGGGCAGATTTTAGCAACTAGCACAAGTGAAGCAATCAACCTACACATGAAATTCTAAGAGTGTATCAGCGGAAAGTGAAAACATTGCATATGAAGGTAAAGGGAAGGATTTGGAGAGTGCAAACACAATGAAGACATGGAGATTTTTGGCGTGGTTCCGATAGGTGGTGCTATCATACATCCACATTGATGGAGACTTCAACCCACGAAGGGTAACGGTTGCGCGAGTCCACAGAGGGCTCCATGCACGAAGGGTCCACGAAGAAGCAACCTTGTCTATCCCACCATGGCCATCGCCCACGAAGGACTTGCCTCCCTCGGGTAGATCTTCACGAAGTAGGCGATCTCCTTGCCCTTACAAACTTCTTGGCACAACTCCACAACTTGATGGTTCCCAAGCGACACCTAACCAATCTATGAGACACCACTCTCCAAAAGGTAATAGATGGTGTGTTGATGATGAAATCCTTGATCTTGTGCTTCAAATGATAGTCTCCCCAACACTCAACTCTCTCACACAGATTTGGTATGGTGGAAAGATGATTTGAGTGGAAAGCAACTTGGGGAAGGCTAGAAATCAAGATTCTTGTGGTAGGATTAGTATATCTTGATCTCAACACATGAGTAGGTGGTTCTCTCTCAAAAAATGTGTGTTGGAAGTGTAGGCATGTTTTGATGGCTCTCTCACAATTGGAGAAAGGGGTGGAGGGGTATATATGGCCTCCACAAAAAGTCCAACCATTACACACATTTGACCCAACTCGATCAGGTTGAATAGATGAACTCAGTGAGACCAATTTAGTTCAGAATGTGAACGTTAGGAATCTCGATGGGACTGACTAGAACAACTTGTTGGGACTGATGTGCTAGGGCTTAGGGCAAACCTCATCTCAGTGGCGCTGATTGCATCAACTCGGTGAGACCAAAGTGAAGCAATAGGGAAATAGAGAGTTAGTCAAGCCATCTCGGTGAGACCGATAGCTATTTCGGTGAGACCAAAATAATTGAACCAGGCAACAAAGAGTTGGCAAGGCCATCTCAGTGAGACTGAGATCCGTATCGGTGTGACTAAACTATTTGGGTTTCTGGCTATGGCTATGTCATATGAACTCGGTGGCTCTGGATAGGATGAATCGGTGGGTCCGAGTTGGAGTTTAGGGTTTTGACATATTTGGGATGAGAAAGTGGTTGAGGGATTTGTAGCAATATCACTATGCATTTGAGCAAGCAAGCCATTAAGCAACATCTCATCCCCTTTTAATAGTATTGGCTTTCCTATGGACTCAATGTGATCTTGGATCACTTAAATTGAAATGAAGAGTCTTGAGCTTTTGCCAATATGTGTCCTTAGCATTTTGAGGGGTCCACATCTCTAGTCCATACCATGCCATTCATTGAACTTTCTGAAATATTAAACTTGAATGGTTATTAGTTCAACGAGCTATATGTTGTTATAAATTACCAAAACCACCCGGGGATTAGTTGCACTTTCATAATAATAAACATGATGCTACTATGTCCATATTTTGTTTTTATCGACACCTCTCTCTCTCTAAACATGTGGACATGATTTTTGATATTGGCTTTCGCTTGAGGACAAGCGAGGTCTAAGCTTGGGGGAGTTGATATGTCCATTTTACATCATGTTTTCCTACTATTATTTATAATGTTTTTATGCATAATAATGCTTTATGTAGTAATTCTAATGTGTTTTCTCTCATAATATGCAAGGTTTACACAAAGAGGGAGAATACCGGCAGCTGGAATTCTGGACCTGAAAAAGCTACGTCAGATACACCTACTCTGCACATCTCCAAATGAGCTAAAATTTTACGGATAATTATTTTGGAATATATAATAAATATTGGAGCAAATAACTACAAGAGGGGGGCTCCTGGTGCCCACAAGACACCAGGGCGAGCCAGGCCCCCCAGGCGCACCCTGGTGGGTGATGGGCAGCCCAGCCCACCTCTGGTGCCCATCTTCTACTATATAAGGTCTTTTGACCAAGAAAAATAAAGGGAGGACTTTTGGGATGGACCGCCACCGTCTCGAGGCGAAACTTGGGTAGGAGCACTTTTGCCCTCCGGTGGAGCGATTCCGTCGGGAGAACTTCCCTCCCGGAGGGGGAAATCAAAGCCATCGTCGTCGCCAACAACCCTCTCATCTTTGGGAGGCCAATCTCCATCAACATATTCAATAACACCCATCTCATATCAAACCCTAGTTCATCTCTTGTGTTAAATCTTTGTACCGAAACCTCAGATTGGTACATGTGGGTGACTAGTAGTGTTTATTACATCTTGTAGTTCATTGCTATATGGTTTATTTGGTGGAAGATTATATGTTCAGATCCATTATGCTATTTAATATCCCCATGATCTTGATCATGAATATCATTTGTGAGTAGTTACCTTTGTTCTTGAGGTCACAGGAGAAGCCACGTTGCAAGTAACACTACGAAAAAAGACACATCTGTGACATTTTGGGCCGAATGAATTTTTTCCCTATCATGCTTATGACACTTCTACGACGATAGTTGTGACAAAACCCGGTATCATCATAGATGTGGTGGGCTCCTACTTCTATGACAAAAAATCATGATAGAAAATGGGCTTTTCATCCTGGGCGGGACGGAGACGCAGCTGCATGACATTCTTTGGGCCATCCATGATGGAAAAAACCATGGTAGAAGTGAAGGCGAGGAAAATATCGGGGGAATTCCCGGTTACGGTGGGTGGTCAGGGCCGAGCGATGCACGTTTCTCTCGTACGTACGTGCGTGTGTGCGAGGCGTTGTGCTCTAACTGAACCCAATCGAGGCATTGGGCTCTAACTGAACCCGGCCGATTGCACTACAGGCCGCGCGTTACTGAACCCGAGCCATCGATCAATCCCTTGTTGTTAACTGAACCCGAGTGATTCCTTCGCTACTGCTGCTAACTGAAGCCGATTGATGCTGCCTATGGATGAATAGTGAACGTTGTTGGGGGAGTTTGGATGAACAGTTCCCGGTGGGGGTTGGATGAACAAGACCCCGTGGTAGTAGAGGCTGTTGCCGCTGGATGAACGTGACCCCGATCGATCGAGCCAGTTGGGGGTGGATGAACAGGACCCTGTGGAGGGCTGGATGAATAGGATGACCCCGTGGAGGATTAGTTAAACAGTAGCCGGTGGAGGGCTGGATGAACAGTGGCCCGTGGAGGGGGTTGAACAGGACCCCGTGGAGAGGACTGGTTGAACAGTAGCCGGTGGAGGAGCGCGTGGTGGAGGCTAGATGAACAGGAGCCCGTGGATGAACAGTCGCAGGTGGAGGCTGGAGGAGGTCGACGGTGGATGAACAGTAGCCCATGGAGGCTGGAGGACGTCGACGGTGGAGATGACCAGTATCCCGTGGAGTCCCGTTTTGCGGTACACCACACCCTTCCCGATCAACAGGACCCTCGTTTCGACCTTAGCGCTCCAACACAAGTCCGTTTCCTCTGTTCTGCGGTATGCCACGCCTCATTTCTATCGGCTGTTCCGTCCAAGCCGGTTGGTTCCCGATGAACAGCACGCGTTCCGTTACCTCCCGATGAAAATGACGCATTTCGTTGCCTCCCCATGAACATGACGACAATGCAGTTTCTCCATTCCGACCCAACCATGTACATGAGCCCTGCCCGTATGTATGCGCGAGTAGGCGTTCGAGACCCCGCCCGTATGTACGTGTGTGGCTGTATTTTCTTTCTTGCGCCCTGGTTGTACGTACGTGTACATGCTACGTGCGTGCTTCTACTACGACACGTGTGCGCCTCTACATCGACTAGTATGTACATACACGTTTGCGACCAGAATGACAACGCTACGTACGCTTCGACCATGTGGGTCCCGACTATCAGGCACTTCCTTGCGTGCGAAGATGTAGCTGGTGGGTCCCAGTAGTCAGGGGCAAATCATTTTTTTTCCCGTAATATGGACGCACTTCCTTGCGTGCAAAGATGTAGCTGGTGGGTCCAAGTAGTCAGGTGGAATTTTTTTTCATGAAATACGGTGGCCCGTCTGGTAGGTCCCTGCTATCAGGTGGAGAAATCATAATTTTTCGCGTAATAAGGAGGCACTTCCTTGCTGCGGCCGTGGACCCAGTTGTCAGCCTCTCCACGTACAGTACTCTTCCGATGGAAGTTGTTCCTTGACCACGTTGACCACGCCGCGGCGAGAGCACCAGGGCGGTGGACGACGGCGAGGCCTAGGAAGGGGAGGACGTGGAGCCGGGGAAGAGGCGGCAGTGGAAGCCCACACGGAGAGGAGTACGAGGGTTCACTGGTTCGACTGCAGTGTAAGCCGGCTGTCGCCGCAGGGCCTGGCCAGCGGTGGGAGTAGTAGGGGGCGGTGAGGCCTCAACGGCAGCAAAGCCGCCCACTGGAGGTAGGAGCAGGCGGTCTCGCCGGCGCTGGTTTGGGCGGCTGGTGCAAGAAGAGCAGCGATTGAAGAAGCAATAGGACCGTTCGATTTGAATCCAATGATCACTGTTGCTAGAATCGTTTGTTGACTAAGTAGACAAAGCCATGCGTACACGTCAACTTAGTAGGCCCACAGGTCAGCCTTCGAATCGGTGCACCCCAGATGTTAGTGGGGGGAATCATTTTTTCACGTAATAAGGAGGCAGTTGATTGCGTGCGGCCAGGACAGCAGAGGGAGTAGGGTGGGCCGGTGAAGCCTGCGCGGCATGACAGCGGGCCACAAGAGAGGGAGCAGGCAGTCCCGCCGGTGCTGGTTTAGGCAGCTGGAGCAGGAAGATCAAAGATTGAAGAAGCACGTCGGTCGTTGGATGGACATCCAACAATCACTGCTGCTAGAATCGTGTGTTGACTGACGAAGCCTTGTGTAAAGAAGTCAGCCTCAAAATTCGTGGCGTGTACAGCCCATTTGTTATTATTTTTATAATTTTTACTCATTTTCTAATTCATATGGAATTTATTGCAGCCCATTTTCCATTTTTAGAATTGCTGCCCATTTTCTGGTCAGTACTAGGGATAAAAATTGAACTAAAAATGTGCGAAATTTTGAAAATTTGCAAACTTTTGATGGGGAACAAAATATTCTTAATCCAAAAATTAGTAGCCATACTAAAACAAATTTAAAAATAAATTAGTACTATGTCATGTTAAAATCCAATGAAATATAAAATATTAGTGAAGAACAAAAACAGAAAAAGAAACTAATTTTCCCATTTACTTTTAACAGATACTGACCATACTCTTTGGCCAGGCCGGAATGCATCCCTCCTCATCTTGAAAGATTTGCAGCCCAGTAAGTCGGAGAAAACAAATAGGCCTAGCTTGGGTATTCTTTAAAGAGAAATAGTGGCCTACCTATTTTCCCAAAGAAAAAACTGTTGGGCTGGTCATGTTGTTAGACGGGCCACAGGGATTGCACAACCCAGTTTATAGCCTGCTCCTCCAAACAAATCCTCAAAAAAAGTTGTGCAATTCTGTTGTTAATTGACTATACATTGAAAATGATGTGGGTCCTAGATATCAGCAGGGTGGATTAGAGTTAAAATGAGGTAAAAGAGGTGCTTGCTTGTGTTCAGGAGTGGACCTGGTGGGTCCGTACTATCATACTCACAACTACAATCCTCTCCCGATTCACTATGATGACAGGGCCGGACGGCGGCGCCACGATGAGCGCACCAAGGCAGAGGATAAAGTGTTGTCGCCAATGTGCTGGGCTCGATTGGGCATTCTAATTGAAAAATAAAAATGGACCGGAACTATTTACGACGTTGACTACGATTTGCATGGGTCCGCTGGTTGCAGGAAGAAAATGGTGGAGGAAAGAAGACTAGTCGCTATCTTTGCCTAAGAATTGTATCGACTGAATGTAACACTATCATAGGAAATAATATCCTCCTGTTAAATCATGAATTTAAAGAACTAGCGCATGAGCATTTAGCTTTATTTATTTACTTACTTACTTATTTATGTTTAGGGGACCATGAGCATGTACCTGGGCCGGATTCATGTGAGAGCCTCCCTTCCAGTTAATTATGGGCTCCTCTATTGGGCCTTCATCAGTGGGCTGCATGTTATCAACAAGTGGAAAATGTGTTCCGTACAAAAAATAGTATGCGCTACGTACGGTATGGGGCACTAAAGGATCAAACCGTGCAACGACTTCCAAAACATAGTGTTTGTCATTCTAACAACACATTTATTCAACCAACAGACGAAATATACTACTGATTGTACATTGAAAATAGCAGCAGCAGCAACCAGGGCTAGGGGTGCAACAGAAGTAGTAAGCAGGCTAGAAGAGTAAAGACGCAGCTCTCTCTTCCAAACCAAACATCAGCCATCAAAAGGGCTACCAAAAAATAACAAGTGTATGCATCAAACTAAATAAAGATCCTACTACACCAAGTGTACACATCTAACTAACTGGCTCAGTTAGACATCACTATTTATTAAGCTGTGGAGATTGGCTGATGGCTTGAACCAGATGGGTGCCTAATGGGGGAAACTCCAGCCAGCATGTCGAAGTCTGATACTTGCGACCCTCTCTCCTACTTTGGGCTACAAAGCGTGGCGGCACATATCAGGGTATGGTGCATGCACAGACGTATGGTACGATGTGTACACACAGTTTTGCCTGATGAACGAAACCGCATTGCCATCATGATCCTTGCTGTCGGTTATCTCCTGGTTAATCGGATAATTCAGTCCGAGAAACAGAGAGCGTGTACCAAGGCTACTTACCAGCCTCCAGTTAAAAATTCCTGAAGGCCCAGAGAAGTTGGGATCCTGCTCAAAGACCTTGTAGTGACTGTGATTGTATTCCGCGAAACAACACGTCCGATACGTGCGAACGATCATCAATCGTTCGTCGTCGTCTAATTGAGCCAGGAACCACCTGCAACTGCCATGCCGCTTTTCTTTAAAAGCTTCTGGGATTAGGAAGGATATGGACACCAGGCGGCCTACAACATCATATCAAGTTGGAGTCAAATAAAAAGGCCTCTTAATGTAGTCAATCTTAAGAATAGCATGTTACGAGCATGAATATTTTTTTAGCAAATGTTGACAGTAATATAAGCAATCCATCATGATATCATAGGAAAGTAACATACTACTGTAACAACCTTTTGTAGCGATGACTAGAGTAGGCCAGCAATACGGCCAACCATAGAAGGAGTCGACATCGTAAATGAAGCCCTTGTGTTCAATGGCATCAGAGAACCATGGAGGATGGATGATCCTCGATGGACGTGCAGATTTATCCACTTACCATAGTGACCTGTCAGATAGGTGAAACCGCGATTGAAGAACGCAATTAGCTTGAAGTCTTTATAATTCACAGGTCTTGTGGGCACTTGGCAGATTACAACCTTGAGCAAATCAAACTTGGTATCATGTTGGCTACTGTAAGATTCTGAGTATTCTGGGCCGCAGAGCCAAAGCAGTGTAGTGTTAATCGAAGGAAGGGGGATCAATCGCAAGGTGTAGACCTCCACGAGCATCCAGTTGTCGCCACCGTCGACGAGCACCTTCCAAGATGTTTTCATGCCGACCCAGTACATACCGTTAATGCAGTTGAGGGTGACGGGGATCGGATTGCAGTCAAGAGGGTTGATGCTTGCCACCCTACGATCGTTATGCTGCGTGACACGCCGTTCTGAAGATTAGGCGGCATCAGCAAGCAAGGAGCTGGCTTAAAAAGCTCCGGCCTGGGGCTTTGAGTAAACGGTACAACCCCAACAAGCACGCGGTGAGTGGCATGGTACTGAGATTGTCCACACGCAGAACAATGAGCTTGATTACCTCTGTGGGGAGCGAATTCCAGCCACTCTTTTGGCAGACGCTGCTCGGTTCTGCCATTGTTAGTGCTTGGGTTTCAGAAGAGGGGGAGGCGCCTTAGCGGGAATGGAAGATTGGACGATTATGTGCAGACAAGGATGGAGAAGCGAATATGTGCTGCAGGAAGTTCACAGGTGATGATGACTACAACATGCCGCTTGACTTACGAGACACATACCAGCAGCGTATGGTCATATCGATGCCAGACAACTTGCTTGAGTGATCACAGTACTGGTACTCCCTGCAGTACCTACTACTATGCCCTAACTTTCTTGAGTAGAGTAGTAGTGGAGTAGGACTTTGCTCTACTACTAGCATTGGAGGATTATTATATTCTAATCTAAAATAGTTACAAACTTCAATTCCCGAGCGTGGAACGACTACGAACCGCCATCGGTGCTAACTCCAATCCCCAGAAAATGTTCGCTGGCATACATGGCAGTTGCAAACGCCCGCGGCGTAGTTATAGTATGTGTGTAAGGGTGGCGGTTTTGTCAAATACTATGGCTTAAAAACAGGCCACCGTCGGATGGAAATCTGACGGTTACGTGGGATTCACCATAATTGAGCTCGTGGCGAACAATCGCCAGATATCATTACTAAAAAAAGGTTAAAACACCTGGGGCTATAACTTGCACCGGCTGACCACTAACAATGATACTAACATAGTTGTAAAATGGTCAAAGACCGTGTCTACGTGGTGTTTGGAATTATATGAAAAAAAAACTAGCAAGATGCACGTGCATTGCATGGAACATCAAGATGCATTTTTTACAAAACACCTGTTGTGATTGACCCATGCAGGAGTAATCCCATGTGTAAAAGCTAATGATATCTCGAGAATTTTATCGGAAACATGTTATCTCGACCATTTCATACAAAATGATATCTCGAGAAAGATGATTGATAAGGTGAGGAGGAGTGGGGCGTGGTGGTGACTGGTGGTCGGACTGGGCGGAGGCATGGGGATGGACGGCGCCGGTAGCGGCCACCATGCCAGACTGTTCCAGAGACTTCCTTTTTTAATTGCTCAGCAATGAGGTTGTGGGAGATAAGGATGAACAAGGCAAGACCTGATCTGTAAATGTGGAGAGAGGTGCAGGTATCTTTTGTAAAAATCTCATAGATTGCTTGGTTTATACTATAAGATGGTAGGCACACCATCATCACCAACTCGGTTTTTTCTCTACTCCTACTCCTATATTACTTACTCCTATAAAAGACTCAGCTGGTGATGATGGTGTGTCTGCCATCCGCCATTTCTGACCATTAGATCTGCATCTAACGGTTGTGATGTAAGTTGTGGCCTTTTGCAACAATTCCCACTTCTCTATTCCAGTTTACACAAACCCCTTAGTATATTGAAATCAACCACATTCCTCCCTTACCTCATCAAAACATCCCAAAGAATATATTTGGAGTGAAACATAAGATATTTTTAGTGATATGTATATCAAAACTAAATTGTTTTCTTTCAAATTTGTGAATATGTATTATTCTACATTGGATCCGTTGCAACGGACGGGCTCATTGCTATAAAGGTTTATCTCCTGTATCATCCGCAACGAACACCTGGTGTACTGGTCCGGGCCGGATGACATGATGGCCTGAGTTCTAATTATGTCCTAAACTATAGCTTTTTATATATTTTTTAATATATACTTCTTTCGCTATTGTACTGGGAGTGGAACCCATAGAGTACTTAGAATACAAGATTAAGGATGGATTTGTTTCTTTCTAACTTTCTGTACAAATCTATAGCCAGCCTGCAAGTCATGTACACTGTACTGACAGTGGAACCCACAGAGTACTTAGAATACAAGATTAAGGATGCAATTAACTTTTTATAGAGGGAGAATCATACACACAATTAACTCAAATGGATTGGACGTGACTCTATTATTCTCCAACGACAACCGGCAAATTTCCTCCCGCTGGCCGGGGTAGGTTTCTCGGTTTGCATGCAGGTTTAACAGAGGGGTTTGATGGAGGCGAGGAGGCGTGTTTAGTCGGGCGTGCAGCCGGCGGCGCCGTACTATTCAGTTTGATAGCTACTAGTATATTATAAAAAAGAAAGAAGAGTAGTAGGGATAGAGATAAGAGTAGAGATAGAGACTAGAAAGGAGCACCATCTACTACTTCGTGTGCTACTCCTGTGCTCCATTAGGCGGCCGCAACGTCCCCTATAGCCACTCCCTCCCGCGCAACCTCTTCCTCAATGACATGGGCGACAACCTCAACGCCAACGGTGCTGCTCCCGTTGCACCGTATGTGTTTCTGTCCTTCTTGTTCAAAATCATGGTAGAATTCATGTTTCTAGTCTGTGTCCTAGATTCGATATGTTCATCTACTATGCTAGTCCACATGGTTAGTTTAATCTCTGTTATAGCCGTCATGATTTTTTTTGTGCTTATTCGGACTAAATCTCGTAGTAACTTGCTCATATATTCAACTGGCGCAACGTCCCCTACAGCCACTCTCGTTTCATGGACGGCCTGGTCGATGCCTCCAAGGAGCCCTTCGTCTACTGCTATGAGTTATCGATGCTGTTTTGGGGCTCGCCGACAGACAACGTGCATCACCTCACGCAGATGTCCGTCTATCACTACTGGCCTGTGGCGAAGAACATCAAGTACGAGACGTGCTACCTGTTCGCCGTGCGGGAGTCGCTGGAGGATCACCACCGCCTACTAGTCTCAGAGGAGGACGACGACGTCTTCCTCTTGATCATGGGCACCGGCGAGGCTCACGCAGGCCACCGCCCCATCTCTGTAGTGTGCATCAGGGGCAACGCCACTGATGCTGACACTGACGCGAGGCCGATGTATGGGTGCGTGATCACTGTTACTACTCCTCAGAGGTACGTGGGCGGCGACACTGGCTACATCAAGCTGACTAGGACTGTGCCGAGTTGGGACCTTCCCGCCGATGTGGACATGGAAGACGCATGGTATGATCACCCCCCCCCCAACGTGGTGCACGGGGACTCCAAGGAGGTTCACCTGGACATATGCATTACCAAGTTAAATGTTGATCATTAGCCTTCGCTCAATGTAATCCGTTGTCTATGCATGCGGAGACTTCCATGCATGATCTTGCTCTATTGGAGTATCGCGCATGAATAAAAGTGTATCCATTTGTGCTTTAGTCTAGAATCTTCCATGTATTAATTTTTACTACGGTACTGGTGAAAGACTTATGATGAACCATTTCTTACATCTCCTCTGCCCCCTTCCAAGTCATCCTGATTTAATCCCTCCGTCTAGGTGTATAAGGGCATGGTTAATACTTAATAGTATAGCCAATTGTTGACTATAAGAAAGTGCCATGTCATCTATAGCAAACATGTATAACAATCAATACTCAAAAACTAATTCTTAAAGATCATTTCTTGCAAAATACAATAAGCGTTATTTCTTCACAAGTTTTGGATGCGGGTTGAACAGTTGAACACTTTTGTTTGCAAAAGATACTTTTTATCTATTTCACCCGAATGTTTGTGAGCTCTGGAGATGAAATAATATCCGAGGAAACCTATCGATACCCATTACACATGAGATGAACCCCACATCCTTTAGCAAAATAAACAACTCCCCGATCAATGCATTTCACTGTTCCATGCAACGCATGGGCACTGTCGGATTTCGGGTTCCGGCAGACCCTTGAGGTTCGAACACTGTGGTGCGCGCGGAGATTTCGCTTCCTACCTACCTGCACCCCTCCGCCTCGCTAAGATCTAAGCTAGGGATGGAACAACACAAATGACACAGGGTTTATACTGGTTCGGGCCACCGTTGTGGTGTAATACCCTACTCCAGTGTGTGGTGTGGTGGATTGCCTCTTGGGCTGATGATGACGAACAATACAAGAAAGAATAGCCTCGCGAGGGTCTGCTCTTGGCTGGGGCGATGAACTGCTGGGAGGAGTTCATTCACCCTTCTCTCTCTCTCTCTCTCTCTCTGATTCTGATTCTCTCCTCTCTCTCTCTACTTCTCTTCTCCTTCTCTCGTCGTCTCTCCCCCCCTTCTTCTTTCTCTCTACTCGTCCCCCCTTTTTCCTGTGGGTGGCTGGTCCTATTTATAGAGGCCCTGGTCCTCTTCCCAAATATTGAGCGGGAAGGGAGCCAACAATGGCGGGCTAATTTGAAGGGGGACAGCTAGTACTAGCTATCCTGACAAAAGTAGTCTTCGCATGCACAAAGCTCTGGTGGTGACGCCGTCCTGGGCTCCACGATGACCTCCGTCTTGCAGTCTTCCTGGTCTTGGTCTTGTTGCACCGAAATGGCAACCTTTGCCTAAAGCCTCGGTACTCCGCGGCTGCGCTTGCTCCCTTTGCACCAAAGAGGAAAGGAGGACGCTGCGCGGGCTGGCACCCGCCTGGCGCCTTTGGTCGTCATGGCTTACGTCACAGGCACCTCGTGAGGTACCCCGCCTTGATATCTCCGCCTCCTCACGAGCCAGCTTGATGAGGCCGTGCCTAAGGAAGCTCCGCGTCGTCCGCCCCGCGAGGCTTGGCCCCTCGCGAGGGTCTTGGGTCTGTGTTGGTGAAGATGGGCCGTGTTGGGCCCCCCTTTGAGCCACGCCGCAGGCAGGCAAGTCTGGGGACCCCCATTCCCAGAACGCCGACAGTAGCCCCCTGGCCCAAGGTGCGCCCGGACTTGGCCGTGCAGGGAGGCGGAAGAGCAAGAGCGAAGCGCCACGGGCCCTAATAGCCTGCGGCCTTGGGCGCCGCATGGCGGTTGATTGGACGTGAGCGCCTTAGCAACCATGCGAGTTGATAAAGGAGCGGCATCTGCCTAGGCTTTGCTTTTTTGCTTTCTCCGGTTGCTGCTCAGATCCCCTTTCTTGCGCCTCTCCTTCCTTCCTCCAAAATTTCCAGATCTACTCTGACCGCGTGACCTAGGAAGCCATGGCGCCTCGTCAGCCTCCGGCCGTGGCTCGATATTCGTCTGCCCTAGACTCGCCGAACGTGTTCAAGGCCGGCTCCGCCACCCCTGAGGGTCAAGGGAGCACCTTCTATCCGTTCTTCGTAAGTGCCATTGCTGCTGGCCTGGTGCCTCCCTTCTCCGAGTTCTTCTTCTCTGTCCTCCGCCATTACAAGCTACAGGCTCTGCATCTCCACCCCAACTCCGTTCTTCTCCTGGTAATCTTCACCTATTATGCGAGGCTCACGTAGGGGTGCAGCCCTCAGTGGCCTTGTTGCGCCACTACTTCTACCACCGGACCTCTCGCGGTCCTGCTTCCGCGTGCGCGAGCTTCATCGCGTACGGCGGTGCCATTGCCATCTCGAACCCCTGGAAAAGGATTGAGGGCTTCAGGAGCAAGTGGGTCTTGGCGAATGCTGGGCGCATTCACCCTCGGCTGATCTTGCCCAGAGAGCAGCCCACGAGCTCCAGTGATTGGGGTCAAGCGGAGCTCGCGGACCCCCGCGCGAAGCTGGTGTTGGAGAAGATGGATGCAGATCTGAGGCCGGCCAACATGGCGGCGGCGAAGCTGACCGGCGCGTCGCTGCTGAGGGAATTCCTAGAGCACCAGCTGGCTCCGCTTCGGTTGTACTCACTCCCGATGTGGAGGCCCCGTCCGAGCCCCGCGGCCTTGGCCGACGGAGATCTGGCTGCGGTTCTCCAATCTCTGGTCGGGGGCGATGTGGCGAGGTTGGAGGGTGCTCCTACGCCCTTGTTCCTCCGCGAAGACTGGGAGCAGGTAGTGGAGTCCATGCCCGTCTTCAACGGGGATGGGCCCATGCCCATGGAAACTCCCGAGGAACCGGTGGACGTGCCCTCCGACGACTCTAGCGAAGAGGAGGAAGGAGGGGAGCGGGAAAGAGGGCCTGACTCCGAGGCGACTGACGGAGAGTCGAGGGCTCCCCTCCCCCGGCTCAGGTACCGCGTTCTCCGCCTCTCTCCGAGTGATGACGACGAGGATGACGATGAGGACGACGACGAGCAGGACGGCGGGAGCTTGTCCCCGATCCCGAAGAAGCACAGGACCGGGCTGATCTCCCACGGGTCTGCCCTGGCCCCGAGGCAGACCGCACCTTCCGCTTCCAAGCTTCCCGAGGTTGACCCTTCCAGCCAGCTTTCAGGCTTCAAATTTGGCCGGAGGCCGCTCGAGCTCACTGGCGATGACCCGTAAGCATTTGATTCTTGTCTTTATTTCTTATTCTGCTTCTGAGGCTTGACGTCCGCATCTCTTGGATAGGCAGGCGCCCACAGCAAAGAAGTCGAAGGGAGCTCCTGAGGTTCCATCCGTGGCAGCGCCTCTGCCCATGAAGGAGGGTGACCACGACGCATGGGCTTCTCCTGCCCGGTCGTCCTCGCGAGGCCTGGCTGAGCAGGCTGGGGCGAGCTCGGCCCCCACGGCCCAAGTGACTCCCGAGGTGTCCTTGCCTGCCGCCGCCACTACAGCCGTTGGGGCGCAGCAGACTCCGCCTCAGGATGCTGTGGCCGCGCAGCCGCCTTCTCCTCCTACTCCACCGGCTGCTGTCTCTCCGACTCCTTCTGCCATTCTGGATCGTGCTGTCGTGAGCTGGACCGACTGTGGCAGGAACTTCTTGGCGCCAACCCTCACTTGGTGGTCGGGCGCTTGGAGCTGGCTTCCGGATGGGTTCGCTCTGACACTTCGATTTGGGTGGTGCTGGTCCAGGCCTCGACGGCTTGCAATGAGGAGAAGCAGGCCGTCCTTGAGGCGAAGGCTGCTCGTGACGCAGCCCTGGGGGAGGTGGTCGACGTCCGTGGTCGCTGCAAGGCGCTGGAGGACGAGCTGCAGGGCCTGCGGGACCCGCTCGCGAAAGAGGTCCGCCTTCGCCAAGAGCAGGAAGAAGGTGTGAAGGCTCGCGAGGCGGCCGTCAAGGAGAGGGAGGTCAAGCTCAGGAAGCGCCGTGACCGCTTAGGCGCGCTGGAGCAGAAGTTGGGGGCGAGGAAGGCCGAGCTGGACGACAAGGCTCTGGTTCTTGCCGAGGACCGCGTGGCCTTCACGGAGATGGAGGCGAAGGCTCGCTCCTCGCTGAGGACGCTTTACGATAGTGGCCTAGAGAGCCCGCTGGCTGGCACCGAGGACGGCCCCGCCAAGCTGCTTCCCTTCCTGGTTCGCGCTCTTGAAGATGTCGCCCTTGGCCTTGGCCCCACGGTCGAGGCCGAGGCGCGTGTCCTGTCTTCTGCAGCACTGACGCGGGTGCTCACCCACATCTACCTTCACGATCCCGACGTCGACCTCGACGGCCTGCTGGAGCCAGTAAGCGGTGAGCGTGCCGCTGCCGAGGCCGTGAAGGGTCGCGCGGAGGCTCTGCTGGGGAAGTTCCGGGCCTTCAGCACCAAGCCGAAGCAAGGCGCTGCCGACCCCACTGCTCCATGAGGCGCACCCACTCCGCGCTGCTCCACCACCGACAAGTGACTCCGTTGTGGCTCCTGTCCTGCCTTTGATTCCTGCACATGTATCATGCCTTGGGGAGGCGTTTAAATTTGCGTTTGGCATTGAGATAACAGTGTGGACTATAATATTTGCTTTTGAATTCCTTGAAATTTGCGCTTTTCCTTCCTACGTGCTTCTGTTCTACGCCGGCAGAGCCCGGCCCCACGCATACCTCACCCAGCGTTAGTCCCGACCGGAAACCAGGACGGGACCAAGGAGTGAGGGGCTACGTGACAAGTTAGGCTCCTGAGTCGCGATGCTCAGGAGTCCCCCTTGGCGAACGAACAGCAAGTAGGGAGGTGTGATGTGGGTGGATCTACTGTTCTACGTCTGCAGAGCCCGGCTGCGCGCATACCTCACCCAGCATTAGCCTTTCGGAACTAAGGAGTGAGGGGCTACGTGACCAGTTAGGCTCCTGAGTCGCGATGCTCAGGAGTCCCCTTGACACTCAAATGGACTTCGTACCTTGGCTCCGCTCAGGGAGAGACGCGCGACGAACCAGGCCCGGGGGGGCCTGGCTGGGCGGCGTGCGTCTGGGCGTGACCCAGGCGCAGCCCCCGTGCCCAGCCCCCTCACACGACACTCCCAAGGGGAGGCGTTACGATGAGGCTAGACACTGAGCTCTGGGCTCCCTGAGGTTGATGCGGCCCGGGGGCCACCCTCAGTTGTTTATCACCAGCGCGGAGCATAGCGCTTCTGTATGTGTACGGGCATAGCCGCTCCTCGGCAGTGTCGTCAGCCAGCGTGGAGCATGGTGCTTCCACTGGTACGTGGGAGGGGCCCCCTCCGGGAGGACCCCCGGGGCGTGTACAACCCCGCCCTGACACATGGCTGGCACGGTAGGGCCTGGCGAGGTGTATCTTGGCACCCGTGGGCCAGCGCGGGACTCACGGGGCCCTACCTCTAGGCGGGTTGCGCCTGGCACTGGGCCTTATCTTGTGATGTGTCCCTGCAAATTTGCTTAGATGCCGGCACTCTACGTCCTCGGGTCCCGGCCCTCGAGCTGGTCTCAGCCGTCGCTGGTATGCCAGGTCGCGATGCCGTGGACAAGGCCAGAGGGAGAGCCAGTAAGAGCCCTGAGTCGCGATGCTCAGGTACCCCTGTCGGCGTTCTGGGAACGGGGGTCCCCAGACTAGCCTGCCTGCGGCCTGCGGCATGGCTAAAAGGGGGCCCGGCGCGGCCCATCTTCACCAACACAAACCCAAGACCCTCGCAAGGGGCCAAGCCTCGCGGGGCGGACGACGCGGAGCTTCCTCAGGCGCGGCCTCGTCAGGCTGGCTCACGAGGAGGCAGAGAGATCAAGGCAGGGTACCTCACGAGGTGCCCGTGACGCAAGCCATGACGACCGGGGGCGCCAGGTGGGTGCCAGCCTGCGCAGCGTCCTCCCTTCCTCTTTGGTGCAAAGGGGGCAAGCGCAGCCGCGGAGTACCGAGGCATCAGGAAAAGGTTGCCATTTCGGTGCAACGAGACCAAGACCAGGAGGACTACGAGATGGAGGTCACCGTGGAGCCCAAGACGGCATCATCACCAGAGCTTTGCGCAGGCGAAGACTACTTTTGTCAGGATAGTTGATACTAGTTGTCCCCCTTCAAATTAGCCCGCCATTGTTGGCTCCCTTCCCGCTCGATATTTGGGAAGAGGACCAGGGCCTCTATAAATAGGACCAGCCACCCACGGGGACACAGAGAGACGGGGACACAAGGACACGGGGACACAGAGAGACAGTGCAAGGAGAGGCAGGGAAAGAGAGAGAGAGAGAAGATCAGAAAGAGAGAGAGAGAGAAAGGTGACTGGGCTCCCCCAGCAGTTCATCACCCCAGCCAAGAACAGACCCTCGCGAGGCTGTTCTTCCTTAGTATTGCTCATCATCATCAGCCCAAGAGGCAATCCACCACACCACACACTGGAGTAGGGTATTACACCACAACGGTGGCCCGAACCAGTATAAACCCTGTGTCTCTTGCGTTGTTCTTTCCTTAGTTCAGATCCTAGCAAGGCGGAGGGGTGCAGGTAGGTAGGAGGCGAAATCTCTGCGCGCACCCCAGTGTTTGAACCTCAAGGGTCTGCCGGAACCCGAAATCCGACATTTGGCGCGCCAGATAGGGGTGCGCCGGGATTCGTCTTCCACCACCCCGTTCTCCTCCGACCATCACGCCCATGTCTAACGCTCGTCGGGCCCGCGCCGAGCACCGGGCTGCGCTCGCTTCCCGCGTCACCCAGACGGCCCCTGTCGGCGGGCGACCTCGTCGTTCCCTGTCACCTGCCGTCAACACCGCCACCGGCTCGGGGGGGACGAGCATCAAGCATCGTCCCAGCATCCGTCCGTGCGGCAAGACGGCCGCACCGCAACTCCCTCGCTCACCCCAGCTGGTTCTTCATCTCGTGCGCTCCGCGCGCCATGGAGGCTCGGGCTGCACTCATCGCGGCGAACGAGCTCTTGCGTTACCGTCTCGTCGACGACGTCTACGAAGAATGGCTGGACTGCGTCGCCGAGCTTGTCCGCGCCGCAGGGGGCTCTCTTGCGCCGTCCGTTCCGCTGCACCGCACCCCGCCCCGCGCGGGCCGTGAAGCCCCGGCGGCGCCCCGGCCGCCTCCTCCTCAGGAAGGCGCCATGGCTCCAAGGCGTGTGGCCCCTGGGCGGAACCCACTCCGTCAGGCGCCGGCGCAGCAAGAGCAGAGCTTTCAAGAAGTCCCTCGCCCGCAGGAAGGTGCCCGGGCGCTCCCTGCTCCAGCACGTCGCGACCATGCTCCTGCTCCCGCGCGTAAGGACCCCGTGCTGCTCCCAGCTGCAGCGCGTGGGGACATGCAAGACCAAGTTCCCCATCATCCAAGGCCTCCCGTGGCCACAGTAGGCTGTCGCGCCTTCACCGCCGAGCTACACAACATCGCGTGGCCCGGCAAGTTCAAGCCAGACCTGCCTCCTCGCTATGACGGCACGGCTGACCCTGCGGAGTTCCTCCAGCTCTACGAGCTGGGCATCGAAGCTGCCAACGGAGACGAGAAGGTCATGGCGAACTGGTTCCCCATGGCACTCAAGGACGGGGCCCGCACCTGGCTCCTGAACCTGGCTCCAGGCACAATCTCCTCCTGGGACGAGATGCGCACCCGCTTCATCGCCAACTTCCAAGGCACTCGCGACCGGCCACCCGCCGTGAGTGACATGCGCCGCATCAAGCAACAGCCCGGGGAGACCCTGCAGAAGTACATCTAGCGCTTCAACAGCACGCGCCTCAAGATTCCCAAGGTGACTGAGGAGGCCATCATCTCGGCCTTCTCCGACGGCGTGCGCGACGTCAAGATGAAGGAGGAGCTGGCGATGCATGAAGACCTGTGCACCTCCTTGGAACTGTTCATCCTGGCAACCAAGTGCGCCAGGGCCGAGGAAGGGCGTCTCTCCCTCCTCGAGCTGCCTGCCGCAGACCCAGAAGAGAAGAAGCCCAAGGCCAAGAATGTGAAGCGCAAGGGAGCTGCCGTGCTCGCGGCAGAACCAGACACCAAGCAGGGCAGAGATCAGCCCGAACCTTCCAAGGGCAGCCGGTACTGTGTGTACCACGACCTCCACACCCACAATACCAACGAATGTCAAGAGCTCCGAGCCGTGCGAGAAGGAAGGATCGGTCGTTGCCCTGACCACAGTGACCGGGCTACGGCTGAGCAGGAGGAAGGAACGCAGGACGCTGGGAAGACCATGGCCCGCGCCAAGGGTGGCGCGATCAATCTCGCGAGGATCGCTGGCAAGACCCGCCTCGTGAGGGAGGCTGGAGAGATCAGCCTCGCGAGGGAGACTGGAGGGATCAACCTCACGAGGATCGCCCGCAAGGCAACGCAGGCCTCCCACCGCTGTCGCCGCAGCCAAGGAGAAACGAGGACCGCCACCAGGACGAGGGGGCTGGGGGCTTCCAGGAGCCGCGCGTGATCGCCTGCATCCTGGGCGGGGCACAAGCCCCAGCCTCTCAGCGCATCTTCAAGCAGTTCGCCCGCGAAGTGAACGCAGCCCTCCCCAGGCTCGAAGCCACGCGCCCTCTCAGGTGGTCGGCGTGCGCCATCACGTTCAGCTCAGCAGATCAGCTCAAGTGTGCGGCTACAGCCGGAGTTCTCCCGATGCTTTGTTCCCCAATCATCAGCGACGTGGTGGTCACCAAGACCCTCACCGATGGCGGGGCAGGGCTCAACGTCCTGTCCGTGGAAACATTCAACAACCTCCAAGTGCCCTACAGCCAGCTTCAGCCAACCAAGCCATTCTCCGGTATCACCGACGGCTCCACGGTCCCGATTGGGCAGGTCCGCCTCCCTGTCACCTTCGGGGCACGCGACAACTACCGCACCGAGCTTATCGACTTCCACATCGCTCACATTCGCCTGCCGTACAACACCATCCTTGGGTACCCAGCGCTGGCCAAGTTCATGGTCGTAACTCACCACGGCTACAACGTCCTCAAGATGCCAGGAAGCGGCGGGGTCATCACGGTGCCATGTGAAGAGAAGGACGCGGTGTGTTCCCTGGAACGAGCCTTTCAGGCCGCGTCACAGGAAGACCCGGATCGTGGAAGTAGGAGGCCTCCCGAGACCGCCCCTAAGAAGAAGAAGACATCGTCCGGCCTGACCACTTAGGAGGCAGGCCCCTCTGGGCCCGCGCCTGCCCAGGGGGAACCTCCTTCCATCACATAGGAAAGCGCGCCCGGCGCCCTCCTCAGGCAGGGCTTGGGGGCTCTCCCTGGGGGGCCACCGACCTAGCCAGGGTCACGAGGGAGGCGCTTGGGCACCACATGGAGGCGTGTTTCGAAGCACGTTTCCCTCAAGAAGGAGCAAGGCAAGGAGATCCAGACCCTCAGGAGTTTGTCAGCAAGGCCGTTCAGGAGCTTCAGGAGTCAAGAGTCATGAAAGGCGGCCGCGGCCTACCAGCAGTGGCTCCCCAACCAGGCGAGGATGGAGGGATGCGCGTCTGCATCGACATACCAGGGCTCAACTGAGTCGCCTCTCTGGAGCGCCTCTGGCCCTCGCGAGTGGGGCGCTGCGGAGGCCCACCCCACAGCTACGTTCGCATGCCTTATGGCTTGCCGAACGCGGCTGACACGTACCAGCGCCTCATGAGGGGCATCACGGAGGCACGAGAGGCTGGGCGTTCCGCAGCCCTGGCAGGGATGGAGATGGCCCGTGAGGAGCCGCCAGCGCCTCCGGAGCCTCCCGAGGCCCTTGGGCCTGGGGGCTCGTGAGGATCGGCTCCCGCAGCCCACCGAGCCTGCTACATCAACGCTCCTTCGTCCTCAACGTCATCAGGTGACATCTTTCAAGTTTCCATTTCCAGCTGGGAGCGCCCCCCCAGGGCTGCATTATTCCCAGGCCACGTGGGTCCGTCCTTGCGGCGTGTACCCCTTGTTATTCCATGTTGTTAGCTTACCTTGTTGGGGGCGCCCCTCGGGCTGCATGATCCCCAAGCCGCTCGGGCGAGGCCCAGTGGTATGTACCCCATTTGAGTTTATTTCCGATTATGCGTTAGACCCACCATGCTTGATTATTTGATGCCGGTCCACAACACCTCTTCTTCTCCATGCCGACCACTTGCACGTTAAAGGGGGGGTACCTGAGCATCGCGACTCAGGGCTCTTACTGGCTCTCCAGCCCTCACCCTCTGGCCTTGTCCATGGCATCACGACCTGGCATACCAGCGACGGCTGAGACCAGCTCGAGGGCCGGGACCCGAGGACGTAGAGTGCCAACATCTAACCAAATTTGCAGGGACACATCACAAGATAAGGCCCAGTGCCAGGCACAACCCGCCTAGAGGTAGGGCCCCGTGAGTCCCGTGCTGGCTGACGGGTGCCCAGATACACCTCGCCAGGCCCTACCGTGCCAGCCACGTGTCAGGACGGGGCTGTACACGCCCCGGGGGCTCCTCCCAGAGGGGGGCCCCCTCTCACGTACCAGTGGAAGCACCATGCTCTGCGCTGGCTGACAACACTGCCGAGGAGCGGCTATACCCGTACACATACGGTAGCGCTATGCTCCGCGCTGGTGATAAACAACTGAGGGTGGCCCCTGGGCCACACCAAGCTCAAGGAGCCAGAGCTCAGTGTCTAGCCTCGTCGTAACGCCTCCCCTCGGGAGTGTTGCGCGAGGAGGCTGGGCACGGGGGCTACGCCTGGGTCACACCCAGACGCACGCCGCTAGGCCAGGTCCCCCCGGGCCTGGTTCATCACGCGTCTCTCCCCGAGCGGAGCCAAGGTACGAAGGCCGTTCGTGCGTCAAGGGGGACTCCTGAGCATCGCGACTCAAGAGCCTAACTGGTCACGTAGCCCCTCACTCCGTGGCCCTGTCCAGGTTTCCGGTCGGGACCAACGCTGGGTGAGGTACGCGCGCGGCCGGGCTCTGTAGACGTAGAACGATAGATCCACCCACATCGCACCTCCCTACTTGCTGTTCGTGCGCCAAGGGGGACTCCTGAGCATCGCTACTCAGGAGCCTAACTTGTCACGTGGCCCCTCACTCCTTGGCCCCGTCCTGGTTTCCGGTCGGGACCAATGATGGGTGAGGCATGCGCGAGGCCGGGCTCTGCCGGCGTAGAACATAAGCAAGTAGGAAGGAAAGGCACAAATTTCAAGGAATTCAAAAGCAAATATTACAGTCCACACTGTTATCTCAATGCCAAACGCAAGTTTAAACGCCTCCTCGAGGCATGATACATGTGCGGGAATTAAAGGCAGGACGGGAGCTGCGATGGAGTCACTTGTAGGCGATGGAGCAGCGTGGATTGGGTACGCCTCATGGAGTGGTGGGGTCGGCAGCGTCTTGCTTCGGCTTGGTGCTGAAGGCCTGGAACTTCCCCAGCAGGGCCTCTGTGCGACCCTTCACGGCCTCGGCAGCGGCAGCGGCACGCTCGCCTTTCACTGGCTCCAGCAGGCTGTCGAGGTCGACACCGGGATCGCGAAGGTAGATGTGGGTGAGGACCCGCGTCATTGCTGCAGAAGACAGGACACGCGCCTCGGCCTCGGCCGCGGGGCCCAGGCCAAGGACGACATCTTCAAGAGCGTGAACTAGGAAGGGAAGCAGCTTGGCGGGGCCGTCCTCGGCGCCAGCCAGTGGGCTCTCCAGGCCGCTGTCGTAAAGCGTCCTCAGTGAGGAGCGAGCCCTCACCTCCATCTCCACGAAGGCCACGCGGTCCTTGGCAAGAACCAGGGCCTCGTCGTCCAGCTTGGCCTTCCTCGCCCCCAGCTCCTGCTCCAGCGCGCCTAGGCGGTCGCGGCGTTTCTTGAGGTTGATCTCCCTCTCCTTGAGAGCCACCTCGCGAGCCTTCACGCCTTCTTCCTGCTCTTGGCGAAGGCGGACCTCATTCGTGAGCTGGTCCCGCAGATCTTGCAGTTCGCCCTCCAGCGCCTTGCAACGACCACGGACGTCGACCACCTCCCCCAGGGCTGCATCACGAGCAGCCTTCACCTCAAGGACGGCCTGCTTCTCCTCGTCACACGCCGTCGAGGCCTGGACCAGCGCCGCCAGAATCGAAGCGTCAGAGCGAACCCATCCTGAAGCCAGCTCCAAGTGCCCGGCCACCAAGCGGGGGTCAGCGCCAAGAAGATCCTGACGCAGTCGGTCCAGCTCAGCAACAGCACGATCCAGAACGGCCGAAGGAGTCGGAGAGACAGCAGCCGGTGGAGTAGGAGGAGAAGACGGCAGTGCGGCCACAGCATCCTGAGGCGGAGTCTGCCGCGCCCCGACAGCCAAAATGGCGGCGGCAGGCAAGAGCACTTCGGGAGCCACTTGGGCCGTGGGGGCTGAGCTCGCCCCAGCCGGCTCAGCCAGGCCTCGCGAGGACGACCGGGCAGGAGAAGCCTGTGCGTCGCGGTCACCCTCCTTCGCGGGCAGAAGCGCTGCCATGAATGGAACCTCGGGAGCCCCCTTCGGCTTCTTTGCGGCGGGCGCCGGCCTATCCAAGAGATGCGGACGTCAAGCTTCAGAAGCAGAGCAAGAGATAAAGACAAGAATCAAACTCTTGCGGGTCATCGCCAGTGAGCTCAAGCGGCCTCCGGCCAAATTTGAAGCCTGAAAGCCGGCTGGAAGGGTCAACCTCGGGAAGCTTGGAGGCGGAAGGCGCATCTGCGGTCCGCCCCGGGGCCGGGGCAGACCCGCGGGAGATCAGCCCGGTCCTGTCCTTCTTAGGGATCGGGGGTGAGCTCCCACCGTCCTGCTCGTCGTTGTCCTCGTCGTCGTCTTCATCGTCATCCTCGTCGCCATCGCTCAGAGAGAGGCGGAGAACACGGGACCGACGCTGGGGAAGGGGAGCCCTCGACTCTCCGTTAGTCGCCTCGGAGTTAGGCCCTTTTCCCCGCTCCCCTCCTTCCTCCTCTTCGCTGGAGTCATTGGAGGGCACGTCCACCGGTTCCTCGGGAGCTTCCACGGGCACGGGCCCATCCCCGTTGGAGGCGGGCATGGACTCCACTACCTGCTCCCAGTCGCCGCGGAGGAACAAGGGCGTAGGAGCGCCCGCCAACCTCGCCACATCGCCCCCGACTAGAGATTGGAGGACAGCTGCCAGATCTCCGTCGGCTAAGGCCGCGGGGCTCGGACGGGGCCTCCACATCGGAAGTGAGTACTGCCGAAGCGGGGCCAGCTGGTGCTCCAGGAATTCCCTCAGCAGCGATGCGCCGGTCAGCTTCGCCACCGCCATGTTGGCCGGCCTCAGATCCGCGTCCATCTTCTCCAACATCAGCTTTGCGCGGGGGTCCGTGAGCTCCGCTCGACCCCAATTGCTGGAGCTCGTGGGCTGCTCTATGGGCAAGATCAGCCGAGGGTGGATGCGCCCAGCATCCACCAAGACCCACTTGCTCCTGAAGCCCTCAATCCTTTTCCCGGGGTTCGAAATGGCAATGGCGCCACAGTAGGCGATGAAGCTCGCGCACGCGGAAGCAGTACCGCGAGAGGTCCGGAGGTAGAAGTAGTGGCGCAGCAAGGCCACTGAAGGCTGCACCCCTACATGAGCCTCGCAGTAATAGGCGAAGATCGCCAGGAGAAGGATGGAGTTGGGGTGGAGATGCAGGGCTTGTAGCTTATAGTGTCGGAGGACAGAGAAGAAGAACTCGGAGAAGGGAGGTGCCAAGCTAGCAGCGATGGCACTTACGAAGAGCGGATAGAAGGTGCTCCCTTGACCCTCAGGGGTGGCGGAGCCGGCTTTGAACACCTTGACGCCCCGCGCCGTCGCCATCCGGCGCAACTGGGCGAGGCCCGCCTCCGACACATTCGGCGGATCAAGGGCAGACGAGTACCAAGCTACGGCCGGGGGCTGACGAGGCGCCATGGCTTCCTAGGTCGCACGGTCGGAGTGGATCTGGAAATTTTGGAGGAAGGAAGGAGAGGCACAAGAAAGGGGATCTGAGCAGCAACTGAGGAAAGCAAGAAGCAAAGCCTAGGTGGATGCCGCTCCTTTATCAACTCACGCGGTTGCTAGGGCGCCCATGTCCAGTCAACCGCCACGCGGTGCCCAAGGCCGCAGGCTGTTAGGGCCCGTGGCGCTTCGCTCTTGCCCTTCCGCCTCCCTGCACAGCCAAGTCCGGGCGCGCCTTGGGCCCGGGGGCTACTGTCGGTGTTTTGGGAACGGGGGTCCCCAGACTTGCCTGCCTGCGGCCTGCGGCATGGCTAAAAGGGGGCCCAGCGCGGCCCATCTTCACCAACACAAACCCAAGACCCTCGCGAGGGGCCAAGCCTCGCGGGGCGGACGACGCGGAGCTTCCTCAGGCGCGGCCTCGTCAGGCTGGCTCACGAGGAGGCGGAGAGATCAAGGCGGGGTACCTCATGAGGTGCCCGTGACGCAAGCCATGACGACCGGGGGCGCCAGGCGGGTGCCAGCCCGCGCAGCGTCCTCCCTTCCTCTTTGGTGCAAAGGGGGCAAGCACAGCCGCGGAGTACCGAGGCATCAGGCAAAGGTTGCCATTTCGGTGCAACGAGACCAAGACCAGGAGGACTACGAGACGGAAGTCACCGTGGAGCCCAAGACGGCGTCATCACCAGAGCTTTGCGCAGGCGAAGACTACTTTTGTCAGGATAGTTGATACTAGTTGTCCCCCTTCAAATTAGCCCGCCATTGTTGGCTCCCTTCCCGCTCGATATTTGGGAAGAGGACCAGGGCCTCTATAAATAGGACCAGCCACCCACGGGAACACAAAGAGACGGGGACACAGGGACACGGGGACACAGAGAGACAGAGCAAGGAGAGGCAGGGAAAGAGAGAGAGAGAGAAGATCAGAAAGAGAGAGAGAGAGAGAGACAAAGGTGAATGGGCTCCTCCCAGCAGTTCATCACCCCAGCCAAGAACAGACCCTCGCGAGGCTGTTCTTCCTTGTATTGTTCATCATCATCAGCCCAATAGGCAATCCACCACACCACACACTGGAGTAGGGTATTACACCACAACGGTGGCCCGAACCAGTATAAACCCTGTGTCTCTTGCGTTGTTCTTTCCTTAGTTTAGATCCTAGCAAGGCGGAGGGGTGCAGGTAGGTAGGAGGCGAAATCTCCGCGCGCACCCCAGTGTTCGAACCTCAAGGGTCTGCCGGAACCCGAAATCCGACAACCCCCCCTTTAACGTGCAAGCGGTCGGCATGGAGAAGAAGAGGTGCCATGGACCGGCATCAAATAATCAAGCATGGTGGGTATGACGCATAACCGGAAATAACTGCCAATGAGATACATGCCGCTGGGTCTAGCCCGAGCGACTTGGGGATCGTGCAGCCCGAGGGGCGCCCCCAACAAGGTAAGCTAACAACATGAAATAAAAGGGATACATGCCGCAGGGACGGACCCACGCGGCCTGGGAATAATGCAGCCCCGGGGGGCGCTCCCAGCTGGAAGTGAAACTTGAAAGATGTCACCTGATGACGTTGAGGACGAAGGGGTGTTGGTGTAGCAGACTCGGTGGGCTGCGGAAGCCGATCCTCATGAGCCCCCAGGCCCAGGGGCCTTGGGAGGCTCTGGAGGCACTGGTGGCTCCCTGCGGACCATCTCCATCTCCGCCAGGGCTGCGGAATGCCTGGCCTCTGGTGCCTCCATGATGCCCCTCATGAGGCGCTGGTACGTGACAGCCGCATTCGGCAAGCCGTAAGCCATGCGAACGTAGCTGTGGGGTGGACCTCTGCAGCGCCCCACTCGTGAGGGCCAGAGGCGCTCCAGAGAGGCGACTCGGTTGAGCCCTGGTATGTCGATGCAGACGCGCAACCCACCATCCTCGCCTGGACAAGGAGCCACTGCTGGTAGACAGCGGCCGTCTTTCATGACCCTTGACTCCTGTAGCTCCTGAATGGCCTTGCTAGCGAACTCCTGAGGGTCTGGCTCTCCTTGCCTTACTCCCTCTTGAGGGAAACGTGCTTCGAAGCACGCCTCCATGTGGTGCCCAAGCGCCTCCCTCGTGACCCTAGCCAGGTCGGTGGTGCTCCAGGGGAGAGCCCCCGAGCCCTGCCTGAGGAGGGCGCCGGGCGCGCTTTCCTATGCGACGGAAGGAGGTTCCCCCTGGGCAGGCACGGGCCCAGAGGGGCCTGCCTCCTGAGGGGTCGGGCCAGACAACATCTTCTTCTTCTTGGGGGCGGTCTCGGGAAGCCTCCTGCTTCCGCGATCCGGGTCTTCCAGTGACGCGGCCTGAAAGGCTCGCTCCAGGGAACACACCGCGTCCTTCTCTTCACAGGGCACCATGATGACTTCGCCACTTCCTGGCATCTTGAGGACGTTGTAGCCGTGGTGAGTTACGGCCATGAACTTGGCCAGCGCCGGGTACCCAAGGATGGTGTTGTACGGCAGGCGAATGTGAGCGACGTCGAAGTCGATGAGCTCGGTGCGGTAGTTGTCGCGTGTCCCGAAGGTGACAGGGAGGCGGACCTGCCCAATCGGAACCGTGGAGCCGTCGGTGATTCCGGAGAAGGGCTTGGTTGGCTGAAGCTGGCTGTAGGGCACTTGGAGATTGTTGAATGTTTCCACGGATAGGACATTGAGCCCTGCCCCGCCATCGATGAGGGTCCTGGTGACCACCAGGTTGCTGATGATTGGGGAACAAAGCATCGGGAGGACTCCGGCTGTAGCCACACACTTGAGATGATCTGCTGAGCTGAACATGATGGCGTACACCGACCACCTGAGTGGGCGCGTGGCTTCAAGTCTGGGGAGGACTGCATTCACTTCGCGGGCGAACTGCTTGAAGATGCATTGAGAGGCTGGGGCATGAGCCCCGCCCAGGATGCAGGCGATCGTGCGCGGCTCCTGGAAGCCCCCAGCCCCCTCGTCTTGGTGGCGGTCCTCGTTTCTCCTTGGCTGTGGTGGCAGTGGAGGGAGGCCTGCGTTGCCATGCGGGCGATCCTCGCGAGGCTGATCCCTCCAGTCTCCCTCGCGAGGCGGGTCTTGCCAGCGATCCTCGCGAGGTTGATGGCGCCATCCTTGGCGCGGGCCACGGTCTTCCCAGCGTCCTGCGTTCCTTCCTCCTCCTCGGCCATAGCCCCAGTCACCGCGGTCGGGGCGACGGCCGATCCTTCCTTCTCGCACGGCTCGGAGCTCTTGACATTCGTTGGTGTTGTGGGTGTGGAGGTCGCGGTACACACAGTACCGGCTGCCCTTGGAAGGTTCGGGCTGATCTCTTCCCCACTTGGTGTCTGGTTCTGCCGCGAGCATGGAAGCCCCCTTGCGCTTCACGTCCTTGGCCTTGGGCTTCTTCTCTTCTGGGTCTGCGGCAGGCAGCTCAAGGAGGGAGAGACGCCCTTCCTCAGCCCTGGCGCACTTGGTCGCCAAGTTGAATAGCTCCAAGGAAGTGCGCAGGTCTTCATGCATCGCCAGCTCCTCCTTCATCTTGACATCGCGCACGCCGTCGGAGAAGGCTGAGATGATGGCCTCCTTAGTCACCTTGGGAATCTTGAGGCGTGCGTTGTTGAAGCGCTGGATGTACTTCTGCAGGGTCTCCCCGGGTTGTTGCTTGATGCGGTGCATGTCGCTCACGGCGGGTGGCCGGTCACGAGTACCTTGGAAGTTGGCGATGAAGCGGGTGCGCATCTCGTCCCAGGAGGAGATCGTGCCTGGAGCCAGGTTCAGGAGCCAGGTGCGGGCCCCGTCCTTGAGCGCCATGGGAAACCAGTTCGCCATGACCTTCTCGACTCCATTGGCAGCTTCGATGCCCAGCTCGTAGAGCTGGAGGAACTCCGAGGGTCAGCCGTGCTGTCGTAATGAGGAGGCATGTCCGGCTTGAACTTGCTGGGCCACGCGACACTGCGCAACTCAGTGGTGAGGGCACGGCAGCCTACTGTGGCCACGAGAGGCCTTGGGTGACGGAGAGCTTGGTCTTGCATGTCCCCACGCGCTGCAGCTGGGTCTTGACATGCGGGAGCAGGAGCATGGTCGCGACGTGCTGGAGCAGGGAGCGCCCGGGCAGCTTCTTGCGGGCGAGGGACTTCTTGGCAGCTTTGCTCTTGCCGCGCTGGCACCTGACGGAGTGGGTTCCGCCCAGGGGCCATGCGCCTTGGAGCCATGGCGCCTTCTTGTGGAGGAGGCGGCTGGGGCGCCGCCGGAGCTTCGTCGCCCGCGCGGGTCGGGGTGCGGTGCAGCGGAGCGGACGGCGCATGAGAGCCCCCTGCGGCGCGGACGAGCTCGGCGATTCGGTTGAGCAATTCTTCATAGACGTCGTCGACGGGACGGTAGCACAGGAGCTCGTTTGCCGCGATGAGCGCAGCTCTAGCCTCCATGGGTGCGCGGAGCGCGCGGGACGAGGAACCAGCTGGGGTGAGCGAGGGAGTAGCGGTGCGGCCGTCTTGCCGCACGGACGGATGCTGAGATGATGCTTGCTGCTCGTCCCCCACCGGGCCGGTGGCGGCGTTGACGGCAGGTGATGGGGAACGGCGAGGACGCCCGCCGACAGGAGCCGTCTGGGCGACGCGGGAAGCGAGAGCGGCCCGGCGCTCGGCGCGGGCCCGACGAGCATCAGACATGGGCGCGATGGTCGGAGGAGAACGAGGCGGTGGAAGACGAATTCCGGCGCACCCCTACCTGGCGCGCCAAATGTCGGATTTCGGGTTCCGGCAGACCCTTGAGGTTCAAACACTAGGGTGCGCGTGGAGATTTCGCTTCCTACCTACCTGCACCCCTCCGCCTCACTAAGATCTAGGCTAGGGACGGAACAACACAAATGACACAGGGTTTATACTGGTTCGGGCCACCGTTGTGGTGTAATACCCTACTCCAGTGTGTGGTGTGGTGGATTGCCTCTTGGGCTGATGATGACAAACAATACAAGGAAGAACAGCCTCGCGAGGGTCTGCTCTTGGCTGGGGCGATGAACTGCTGGGAGGAGTTCAGTCACCCTTCTCTCTCTCTCTCTGATTCTGATTCTCTCCTCTCTCTCTCTCTACTTCTCTTCTCCTTCTCTCGTCGTCTCTCCCCCCTTCTTCTTTCTCTCTACTCGTCCCCCCTTTTTTCTGTGGGTGGCTGGTCCTATTTATAGAGGCCCTGGTCCTCTTCCCAAATATCGAGCAGGAAGGGAGCCAACAATGGCGGGCTAATTTGAAGGAGGATAGCTAGTACTAGCTATCCTGACAAAAGTAGTCTTCGCATGCACAAAGCTCTGGTGGTGACGCCGTCCTGGGCTCCATGATGACCTCCATCTTGCAGTCTTCCTGGTCTTGGTCTTGTTGCACCGAAATGGCAACCTTTGCCTGAAGCCTCGGTACTCAGCGGCTACGCTTGCTCCCTTTGCACCAAAGAGGAAAGGAGGACGTTGCGCGGGCTGGCACCCGCCTGGCACCTTTGGTCGTCATGGCTTGCGTCACGGGCACCTCGTGAGGTACCCCGCCTTGATCTCTCCGCCTCCTCGCGAGCCAGCCTAATGAGGCCGTGCCTGAGGAAGCTCCGCGTCGTCTGCCCCGCGAGGCTTGGCCCCTCGTGAGGGTCTTGGGTCTGTGTTGGTGAAGATGGGCCGTGCTGGCCCCCCGTTGAGCCACGCCGCAGGCCGCAGGCAGGCAAGTCTGGGGACCCCCGTTCCCAAAACGCCGACAGGCACCTTACTATAGATTAGTATCACCAAAAATTGAACTCACATTATATATAGTATGATAAATGTTGATGCATGTCACCTAAAATTATATCATTGAAAACTATGTTCAAATACGAATCCAACGATATAGTTTTTGTAGACATGCACTAACATTTTGTCAGTTAAATCTTCAGTCAAATTCAATGGGGGACTAATAAACCACGACCAATGTAGTACTAGTGTAGAGGGCGGCGTTGCACGCGAGTCTCATCTCACTCGTGGCGCGGCAGTAAAGCCGTCATATCACAAAACCCAACCACTCCCAGTAATAAGTGGCCTGGTAAAATAAACGGACAAGCAACCATCACATCCCTCCGTCTTTTTTGCATTTCATCTCTCTGCATTTACTTTCTCCGGTTCATCTCGCACACTCGATCCCTAGCTACTACTCCTACTATCCCTAGCTATTGCTCCTAGGGCCAGTTCTTTTGGTGGCTTTTCCCAGCTTTTCCCATAAGACTAGTCACAGTGGAGAGTGACATTAAGGCACCTCACTCATTTATTTGGGCTTCTAAACTACTACTAGTACCTCTGTCCTGGTTTATTCATCACCATTGTAATTTGTGCTAAATTTTGACCAAAGATTTAACTGATAAAATGTTAGTGCATGTGACATGCACAAACATTTCGTTAGTTAAATTTATGGTCAAAATTTGACACAGATTACAAAGGGGACCAATAAACCAGGACAGAGGTAGTAGTTATGGGATTACTACTAATCTAGAAGCCTAAAAAACTGGCCCCTGGTACTCCTAGTAGTAGTACTCAAGTTGGAATTCCAATTGCATGACACAACTTGTTAGGCAAAAAAATCGATACAGGGTGTAGGAAGTGGTTTGGGAATTTGCATGCCTTCCCGACCAGTGAGATACTACTCCATACAAAGTACAATAGAGAAGTAACCACAGAGAAGGAAGCTAAAAGTAAACAATCAAACGAGCATTTTTGCATTTGTTTTGCATTGAATCGTTTCACAAGCTTGACTAGTGTTGTTTTTCTTTTTTACAAAAAACCGCATCGTAATGTTAAAACGTGCATTTGCACGTACATAAGTAATAGTAGTACTCCCTCCGTCTAGGTGTATAAGTCTTCCCTCCTTGGTCACGGTGCACAACCAATGATGACTTATTCACCTGGACGGAGGGAGTAGCACAGTTTGCAAGCATATATAGAGAGAGACGTGTAGTGTGATAGTATATAGTAAAGTTTGTGCTATATGCACATACTTACAAAATGCGTACGGATACACAAGGTTTCCAAACTTTTCCTTTTACATCTTAATTAAGGATGCTAATAATTCCTGAACGTTCGGGATTTATCATCTGCGTCCCAAAACTAATGAGATCGCCTTACGAAACTAAATTATATTCCTAATAAAAGCCACGGCGCTCGTAGGAGCGCTTGTGCCGTGCCACGAGCGCCTTGGTGCGTGGCCGTTTCCCAGCGCGCCGACACAACACCTCTTCCTCAGCCTCACAACTCGCCAGGTGTTGATTGGCGGCTTGCCGGCGGCCGAGCACGATCTCACCGGTGTGACGATCCGGTGCCAACAGGTACTCCTCCTCGCTGGAAGCATGCGCTCGCTCCACGTACCACCAAGCGTAGATGAGGCGCTTGGGCCCGACTGCACTCAGGGCTTTGGCACGGGCATCCTTCGCCACCCTCATGGTCCTCGCACGAGCCTTCTTCCAAAGAGCCAATTGCCCGACTCTCTCGGATGCGATATAGGCCTGCCAGGCAGCTTGCCCCGCGGCGTGCTTCTCTTCCTCGGCCTTCTGCTCCGCCTCTATTTTGGCGCGCTTTGCCGGAGGCAAAGCCTCCCACAAGGCGACATCCATTTCTTTCCAAAGCTCCTCAAGGTTGGGGGGCTCGATGGGCGGCGCCGCGTTCTCCTCGTAGCGGGGAGCCGACGCGTCCTCCAACACGCGTGCTGGCGAGATTGGGAACGCCGACGCATCCAC
This sequence comes from Triticum dicoccoides, assembly GCF_002162155.2. Classification (NCBI taxonomy): domain Eukaryota; kingdom Viridiplantae; phylum Streptophyta; class Magnoliopsida; order Poales; family Poaceae; genus Triticum; species Triticum dicoccoides. The sequence goes on along the minus strand of NC_041386.1, from coordinate 171,942,083 downwards.
CTCGACGTGTCGCGGCAAGGAGCGGAATGCCGACGCGTCCTCCTCGACTAGTGGCAGCGAGGAACGGAACGACGACACGTGACCGTCTGCGTGGTGTAGCGAGGGGCTCCTAGGGCTTCGAAGGGGGGATGCCATGGTGGTCGGCGTGAGAGGGAGGGGGAGGAGATAGCGATGAATGTGAGCGTTCTTCTGAATGCCGTGGGAGGCACAATATTTATAGCGAGTAATGGCACACCTACGTAATATATGGACTGAGCTTCACTAACTTAACTGCAGGTCTAGTTGCGTCACTGACATGCGGGCCAGGTGCCTGTTGGTCCCACATGTCAGTGACTCAATGCATCTATAGTTAAGTAACTGAAGCAGCTATGTGGGCATACTTGTTGGAGTAAATTACGGGTGAGGGAAGGGGTGGAAATATTCCTGGTCATAACGGATTGGACGAGCGCGGGGGAGGAGAGTCATGTGTGCAGATTTTTTCCACATGTGGTGGAGTGGTGGGACTGCTGGAGGGATAAAGAGAGTCAAGCAGGCGTTCAGATTTCAAGGTGCACTAAATTATTGCATGCGATGATTAAGGCTGGCCATAGTGGTGGTAATGTGGACTCCCTCCTTTCCGGTTTATAGGGCTTAATTTGAAAATCTCTTCAACCAAGGTAGATGATGAATGGTGGAATTAATTTTGTAGTTTGCAAAATTACTTAATTAGTACTCTCGTTTTTTCTCAAAAATTTGTGTAAGCCGATGCATTAATTACACCACATGCATGCATGACCACTCCTATAAAAATCTTAGTTGGTGGTGATGGTATGTCTGCCTCTGGACAACGTGAGTCATTCGATCTACTTGGAACCAACGGTTGAGATGTGTGTGCATAGAGACATGGCCTTGCCACCAGAGGTACTGTATAGCAGATATTTACCCACCTCTGCCACTTTATAAAATACGGAACTACTCATTCCAGCCTCATTTCCTTTCTGGTTCATCTCCTTGCATTCTTGCCGGCGGCGGCGAAGGTTCCTGGAGATGGAGTCTAGACTCTAGAAACCACTACAAAAACTATTCCACCACCTCTATTTTGGTAAGAGTAGGTGAAAAATTTGAATCGAGCCCTTTAAACTAGAAGGGAGGTAGTAGTACTCTAATAGCTAACCTTGTTGTGATGACTAGATAGGACATGGCACGCACCTGGATGGAGGAACTAGTCTGCATTGTGCATTTAAGTTTTGTCTGAAGTCAATGTACCTCTACTTTGACCAAACTTATAGAAAAATGTACATCAACATTCACAATGTTAAATCAATATTTTTATACTCATTATAAAACGTAGTTTTAATACTCATTATAATAAGTATTGTAGATATTGATATTTTTAGTATAAATTTGGTCAAAAACTTTGCAAACGGTTAACGGAAGTAAAAAGGACCAGAGGGAGTATCATGCATGCAGAGTAGGAAAAATTGCTCATTTATAGCCGGTCGAAGTCTCAAAGGGCGCGACCGCGCGAGGGAGGCGAAGGTCGTGGGAGGCGCGACGGCTCAGGGAATTAAGTGAAGTTACATCCACGCGTCGGCATTGCGTGCGAACAGGCAGAAGCTATACCATCAGGCCTACGATATGGGTCTAGTAGACATGACATCTAGTGGGCCCCGCATAGTACTCGAGAACTCTTTGGGGGTTGCAACCGTTTATCCACCGGGCAAGCCAACAACAACACGCCGTTCGCACACCCTACTCGTCCCCGTCTTCTACCTTACAATAGTTCGCTCCCAGTCGTCCCGTCCTTTCACATTACACCAGTTCAACTTCTCCTAACCCTTCTCCAAAATCCATGGCCTCCCAAATCTCCATGGTCGCCGCTGAGTACCAGGTTAGAGCCATCACCGGCGATGAGTTCATCGTCATCTACACCCGTGGATCCGCGACGGTGAAAGCATGCCCTTCTTGCTTCCTATGCATGTTCAACGGTTCAGAGGATGAGTGGGTCGTTAGGCTAGATGTTAAGTACACCACAGTCCTGGAAAGTGAGAAGATTCTAAAGGAGGCAGAGAAGAAGAAGCCTGCTGTGATCCAGGTTTGCGTACATAACTTGTGCTTGGTCTACCACATATGCCATGCCGACGTTGAGTGCCAGGATTTTAAGAACTTCCTCAAGGACGAAAGAGTGAAATTCGTTACTGTAAACTTTAGGAACGACAGGGATGTCCTAGGTCGGATAGGCCTCGTTGTAGGCCATCCCTTTGATCTCTAGAAGGCAAGCCTAGTGTCCTCCTCTCATCCTGCAATGCTGACCATGGCAGCAGCCATGATTGATCCTTCGTACACTAAACTGAATAAACCTCACCACAAGTTTCATCATGCATGGAAGTCGAAGACAATAGATGAAGATCACATCCTATACGCAGCAATGGATGCCTACCTTTGTTTAAATATCTACAAGGGTTGGATGAAGAAGCAGAGCCCAGTGCCCGGTTCAAGCAAAGAAGCGGCGGCGAAGAGGAAAAGGAAGAGGGACGAGGACGAAGTCGAGGACGTGGACTCGGACTCCGAGTAAGGTGGCAGTGCCGTCACTCATGTTGGTTCTACTACAGTGTCAAGCAGACTAGTTGCTTAGTTTTATTTCAGGGGTGTGTTGTGCTGAGACCCCAGCAGAACTATGTTTATGTTATTTCTTGTTATTTGAACTTTATGTTCTTTTTCGTTATTTGAACTCTTTAGTACATATAGTAGTACCGGTACTATGTCTTACTACTGTTCTTCTCGCAATTGGTACTACTGCTCGTATCTTCGTGTTCCTACTATACTTAATACGTTCGTACTAGTAGTATCATTTGGGTCAGTCGATTTGTGAAAGAAGTTCGATGGAGCGAATGAAGAATACGGCAGAGAAGCTACCTCAGTATTATATTAGGGTGGCAGGGTGCCCATGATCTATCTTATGAGTGTTGGGTGTGGAATGCAGTTCACCGGAAAAATGGATGTCCAGGGTTAAATGGATGGCAGGGAGGGGGGAGCATGGCGGTGGCAAGCGGTTCAGGGGAGGGCGGGGCGGCGGCGGCAGGCGGTTAGGCATGTGGTGGGCTGAGAAGATGAACAGTGCATCAATTTCGGAGGTTGAAGAAGCCCTTCTAGCCATCCATGTTGCATCCAACGGCTTATAAGAGTTGACTAACCCAAATTGCTCCTTCAGATTGCAGGATCCATGTGGCATTCAAGGTCTCGAAGGTAGATTCCGTGTCTGCACCTGATTTGCGGGCTCGGCGCGGGCGCGACCGGCTTCCGCCACGGCAGCCACCATGCGCGCCTCCTTCGCACGGGCGGAGACAACAATGAGACGCTAATTCCTCCTCACCGGCGTGCTGGAGCACGCGCTCGTCCTCCTCTTCATACACTGCGTGCATAGACGCGGCTCCACTAGCTGCTCGCGTGCTTGGCAGCGCGGCGGCATCGCGAGGAGGGACTGCAGACGACGTGAGCGGGAAAGCTTCGGCTTCATGGTACAGGGATGGCGGCGACACGGCGGTGATGGGCGAGAAATGGTTGGCCGGAGCAGGCGGGCACCGGCATGCGCAATGGTGGGGGCATATTGATGAGTGCGCGTATGGGAGCTTAGTTTAGTTTTATATATGGTTGGTCAAACTTAAAAGAAAACCGTACTAGCACACGTAAACATTATACTAAGCCAGCGCTTATATTAGTTACCATAGCCACGATACGGAATCCTGTGCAAGCGCGTGAACCGCGGCCGCGCGATCGATCGAATGGTGCGTCACCATGTCGCGCTCGAAGGACATCCACCGAACCTTTTTGTGTGTGTGAAAACAATCTCCGAATGTTAATCAACTTTTTTCCTGGAAAAGTTCTTGACGCCACAATATGTTCCATATATTTGAATTTAGCTCCAGTTCGTGTTTATTTGGATTTGGACATTTTAGGTGCGCCCTAGTTTTTTTTAATACTAATTTTGTGTGTGCGACTGAGAGAGAATGTGTCCATATGTGTGTTGTGGCGGAAGGGCAATGTGGAGACGGTGCGCGTGCGATAGAGACGTAGAGAGGTGTGAATGTGCAAATGATCATGCATGAGTGAGACATAGACAGATGTCGATACGTTGTGTATGCATGAGAGAACGGTCTTCTATTTGTACTTGTGTGTGAGAGAGAGATGAGCATCTGTAACATAACAACCATCTCTCTTGATTCGTCCGTCCCTCACACGATCGCATGTAACATATGCATCAACGCACACATTTTGACACCCTCACCCGGCCCCTGCCCACCTCAAGGCCCGCACATCGCTCTCTATCTCGCACGCACAATCTCTTTGTGAAAACCCTATTTAGCATGTAGCTTTCCGTCACATACACACACATTTATGTCCATAGGTTTGATTTCTCTCAATACCTCACACACACACACACACACACATAGCACACACACAGCACACACACTCGCCCTCCCCCGAGCACACAATTCATCCCCATCAAAGGCTATATGGCGACCACTCTCGCTTGTGCTTCTCTGCACCCCAGCATGCACAACATCTCAATCTTAAAAGAGGGCATCAAGGAGATCGAAGACGGCGACCACACTGCACTAGAGAATACGAGGCCATTTGGAAGCAGGAGATGTGACGACGGGTGACTGACTCCCCCCTCTCTCTCCCGCACAAAATTACTAATCCATCTCTCTCCCGCACAAAATTATCAATCCCTCAACCCACGAGATCCTTCCCCTCTCGTCCATGTTTTTCCAGCTCTCTCATCAAACATGTTGTCTCTTCTCCTTTCACGTCTACAGAATCCGGATGCACACATATCTCACGTATATTACATGTCTCCATCTTTCTCACAGACCTAACTTCTTCCTCTCTCTTTCTCTCTCTCTCTCTATCTCTCTCTCTCTCTCTCGTTAGGTTTGTCTCCTACTCTCTTCTTCACATACACACAATCTTTACCTAGAGATGCTGCCCACTCGGCCACATACACACAATCTTTACTTTCCTATCTATATCATAAAAATACAAAACAATATTTATCTTATTATCTCTATCAGATCTCACTCTCGTAAGTGACCATGAAGGGCCTGACAACCCCTTTATCGCATTGGTTGCGAGGTTCTTATTTGTTTGTGCAGGTACGAGGGACTTGCGTGTAGTCTCCTATTGGATTAATACCTTGGTTCTCAAAAACTGAGGGAAATACTTACGCTACTTTGCTGCATCACCCTTTCCTCTTCAAGGGAAAACCAACGCATGCTCAAGAGGTAGCACTGCCATGGCCGAGTGGGTGGTGGATCTAGAGGCGGCCAAAGCCGCACAGAAGGAGCGGAAAAGGCAGAAAGCAGTCAAGAAAAGAGAGTCCCGCCGCCGCAAGAAAAAAGAGGCTGCACGCCATGGTGAGGAGAGCTTGGTGGAGATCGAAGCACGGTGGGCTGCCGCCTACAAGGCAGGGAAGGAGAACGCCGGTATCTGGCCAGCAGGCCCTGATGGCAGCATGTGAGAAGTAGTTTAAGTTTGTAGTATTAGAGCAAATTACCAGTAGTACTTTAAGTTTGTAGTATTAACGTACAATGTCGGTAAGAGCATCCTTTGAGGGCTTTGAGTGTTGATTAGAATGTGTGCCCGTGTGCGTTTTTTTTGCGTTAATCATTAGAAGATCACAAAACACATGGTTTCTATGCCGTACCCGTCTGCGTTTTTTTACGTTAATAACCCATAAGTCAGTTACCTGTGCGATGTTTCCTAATAAACCACGCGTACCAATGACTGAAAAAACTCAAGTACATGTGTACATTTTTTTGGAGACGGGATTTGCGAACTTTCTTTTTTCTCGCACACGAGTATTTTACGCGCTTCGTCTGTGTTGTGTGTTTCCCCCGCTCAAGTTTCAAGTTTCGCACCGAAATTTTCATTAGGTGCGCGATTTCAAAATTTATTCCTCCAACCACATACCCTTGCCCTGAGTATCCCCCCTCGCTCGCGCCTCTCCCTACAGGCATCTCAAACCGCTGCCGCCGCAACCACAGCTTCAACCACATCTACGTTCTACTCAGATCCAGACAGGTAACCCATCGATCTCTATCACATCCCCGGCCTAATTGCTTAAATGGCGCCCGCCAAACATCCTCATGCCTCCAAATCCCCCCCCCCACCCGCCAGGAGCTGATGGCGGTCCATGGCGCGATGACCGCTGTGCGTGTTGACCCGGAGGAACACCTCGCTGCCGCCGACATGGTGCAGGCTTTGGCCCAGATGAAGTGCCCCAGCGACTACCCCCATGACTTAACAAGTAAGATTTGACCAGCTAAATCTTACCAATACCACTTGCAACGGCTATGATTTGTACGATTGATGTATTAAGCATGTTCGTGCCTTGTTTATTTCAGTACTGCACACTGTGTGATGTTCAAATATTACTGTGTCCAGCTCAATTTCACCAATACCAGCAACAAACTTACAATACATGACTCGGGATATCACTAGAGATGTTGCCCATTTGCTATTTTTAGTGAATGCTAACCCTATTGTACTTAACATGCATGTCCATGTACTTACGCAGGGTCATAATGGCTAATGCTTTTGTTAGCCGTCGAGGTGAGCTACATCCCATGTCTTACAGTATTTCACATAATTTGTGCAATTGCGGTTTAACTTCTACCATTTACTGGTTGCCTGTAGGTACACATGTCAGTGGCACTGATCCATGCTTCGACCCGAAGGAATAGTTCGCCTCAGCCGTCGCTGACTTTGGGAGAGCTCTGGCTAAGATGAAGTGCCCCAGCAACTACCTCTCAGGACTTACCAAGTATGTACTCTCCAGTTCATTCTTACCAATACCAGTTGCAATTAATGGCTATGTTCTGTACGATCGATGTATTAAGCATGTTCTAGTAAACATGCCTAACACATTTTTGCTACTTTCCCTACCATTTTATAGACATCTGGGCCATTCTCTGCTCTCGCAGCACCTGCCTTGTGATGTTTAACTATGCCAATTGCATTTTTATCAGTATCGGTTTCAATATCTATTAAGCCTGTTGCAATTAACAGTTGAATCCATTTTTAAACAGTTGTATTTCAATGGCTACAAACTTACAAAACATGACTTAGGATGTTGTTAAGCCTGTTGCAATTAACAGTTGTATCCATTTTTTAATCTGTCCATTTACTACCATGCTACTCTCCACAATGAAGATATACTAGAGATGCTGCCCATTTGCTATTTTTGGTGGATGCTAACCTTGTTGTACTTAACATGCTTGTCCATGTACTTACGCAGGGTCATAACGGCCGATGTTGTTGTTTGCCGTCGAGGTTAGCTGCATCCCATGTCTTACAGTATTTCACATCATTTGTGCAATTGCAGTTTAACTTCTACCATTTACTGGTTGCCTGTAGGTACACATGTCAGTGGCACTGATCCACGCTTCGACCCGGAGGAATAGCTCGCCTCCGCCGCCGCTGACTTTGGGTGGGCTCTGGCCAAGATGAAGTGCCCCGGCAACTACCTCTCAGGACTTACCAAGTATGTACCCACCAGTTCAATCTTACCAATACCATTTGTAATTAATGGTTATGTTTTGTACTGTCGATGTATTAAGCATGTCGTAGTAAACATCCTAACACGTTTTAGCTATTTTCTCTACCTTTTTATAGACAAGTGGGTCATTATCTACTCTGGCAGCACCTGCCTTGTGATGTTTAACTCTGCCAATTGCATTTTTATCAGTACTGGCTTCAATGGTCATTAAGCCTGTTGCAATTAACATTTGTATCTATTTTTAAAGAGTTGTATTTCAATGACTACAAACTTACAAAACATGAATTAGGATGTTGTTAAGCCTGTTGCAATTAACAGTTGTATCCATTTTTTAATTCGTCCCTTTGCTACCGTGATACTCTTTCAAAATGAAGATATCACTAAAGATGTTGCCGTTTTATTACCATTTGCTATTTTTGGTGGATGTTAATCCTGTTGCAGTTAACCTTGGCTTTCCATGTACTTACACAGGGCTACAGTGGGCGATGTTGTTGTTTGCCGTCGAGGTTAGTTTCATCCCATGTCTTATACACCATCTATTCCTAAATATAAATATTTTTAGAGATTCCAATATAGACTACATAAGGAACAAAATGAGTGAATCTGGATTCTAATCTAAACTATATCTATAATTCTATATACATTTGTATGTAGTTCATATTGAAATCTCAAAAAAAAATACTTGTACTTAGGAACATAGGTAGTTGTATTTTACATCATTTGTGCAATCTTAGTTTAGCTTCTAACATTTACTGGTTGCTTGTAGGTACATATATGAGCGGTACTGATCCATGCTTCGATCCCTGTTGCGTATGGGGCAATGAGATATTCATGAACAAGCGTCAAGTGAGGAAACTAAGAAAGATTGTTAGGTGAAAGAAACGGGTGATTGGAATTAAGCTCTTTATTTACACTTTGTCGAAGACAACAGTGAACTTTAGGATGGTAAGTAATGTGTTGCCTTTCCCCCCTGCCCACAAAAAGTTACTCTATTAGACCTCAGTATCTAATATTTTTCTCTTTTCAGTGGTTTCTGAAGCTATTTACTGATGATTACCTTGAAAACTACATGACCGGAGTGGAGGCAACTAAGGTTAAAGTATATAATTCATGCTACCATGATAATGCTCTAGAAGTCTTCCTGAAGGCGGTGAAGGATGGGCGGGCGATCGTCACAAGGGGTTGGACAAAAGTGGTTCATGCCTATGGCATGCAGGAAGGCACATTATGGGCATTCCGCTTCTTCAACACCGTCGACAGTCAAAATGATTTACACTTGTCTCTTCACCTTTACCGCCTTTAAATACTGTGGTTCATCATTGTTAATTGCTGCCTAATCCTGTAATTACTGAACATATTGTACTGGCAATTTTATTTATGGATTCTTTGTTGAACCATTGTGCTGAGAATTTGAATTGCACGTTTCATATTTCAATATTTCCAATTAGAATAATAAATTACAGGCAAAAATAAAAAGAGAACAGACGGTCATGGAACTTTGCAAACGGTTCAGACAGTAAAAGTGCTTGTGATGGATAGCCCAATGCCACACAGTTTTCTATATCAAATCGTGTGTGATGTGGTTAATGAAAGCAAACAGTTAACCAAGGCAGACCGTGTGTGATAGTTACACCTTTCACACACGAGCGTATACATAAAACTGTGTGGGATGTACATACGAACGGAAACATTTTCCCTGGATTGACTGTGTGGGATGTACATAAGAACGGAAACATATTCATTGGATTGATTGTGTGTGATATACATACGAACGAAAATATTTTTCTGGGATTCACCGTGTCGGATATACATACCTACGGAAATGATTTTCTCGGATTACCGTGTGAGATGTACATACCGATGGAAATGATTGGGTTTCGATGCCTCGCTCGATCGCACACGGCCCCATCCTGGGTCCCAGGAGGGCCTATCCCCGACGATTTCTGGGTCGTGTGGGAAGGACACCCTATCGCACACACTCACTTGGCAACGGTTCCAAATGCCATCGCGGAAAGGGGTTAAAAACCATTTGTTTAGGACCGACGCGTACCAGTGTTTGTTCACTATATTTTCACTGGTGGCGAACTTTGATGCCGAGTGGATGTAATATTTGTAATATCCTAGCATAGTTTCTTGCTTATTTATTTCCTTGTTTATTTTTTTGCTGGTAGTCGATGCAGTTCTTTTTCCACGGTAACCTTTTTATTTAGATGTAGTCTTGCTACCTGCTGAAGTGGGCCTCCTAAGGTCCGTATGATCCATGGGCCTTCTACGGGCCGTAGATTCAATGGGACTTCTACGGGACGTATGATCGATTGGCCAAACATGGGCCATTCTTTCGTGGACAATTAACGGACCGCAATACGGGTCGTAAACGGACTATAAAGGGAATCGTCTGTTTATGGGCCGTTAATAGGCCCATGTGTACAACAGGCTTAATTCGAACGGCGCGCATAACGGGTCATTAATGGGCCATATGTGATGACGCCATGAAAATGGACCAACAACTTAAAGGGCCACAGACGGGCAACTTTAACCACGGGCTGAATTTAGCCCACAACCGGAACATGCCAATAACGGACCGTAAGTAATCGAATGTCGGAAATGAGCCCAATAATAAATGGGCCCTTAGAAGGCCGAAAGATAACATGGGCTGAAACGGTCCAATGGAATAATGGGCAGTTAATGGGTATAAAGCTATATACTGTTCATTATAGGCCAGTTTCACCACGGGCCGTTTAGGGGCCAAGATTTAGAAAGGGCCTCATACGGGCCGAAAGACGTCATAGGCCATACATGGGCCGGAAGTTACAACGGGCTGGAATCATATTGGAAGGCCCATATGGCGCTACTGGGCCTAATTCGGATAGGCTATAACGAGTCGTGAGTTAGCGGGCTGTAAATGGGCTATATGCAAACATGCCGTTAACATGCTTTTCGTGGGCCAGCCTGCTACCTTTTGACCAAGTTAGACGGGCCGACATTTTCACCTGAATGGGCCTCTGTTGGGCTGAGCCACGTGTCGACTTATCATAGGCGCGTCCCGTCCATTGGCTAGATGACATCTATCCCGAGGCTGAGCTGACACGTGGATCCTTCGGCGTATCAGAATTTTACACGTGGAAAATCCCCATTGGTCAAGGTTGTTAACAGGTTATCGGATCCAAACCGGACCCTGATAGCTTAACGACGACCCGTTATGGTGGATGCCATGTGTCGGTTACCCTTGACGAAAGCACTTCTATGACGCGCGATTTATCGTCATGCTTCAGTGATAATTTTGGTAATGTCATGGAACACTTCTACGACAGCATGAGTATGCCTATCTTCATTCTGTCATAAAATCATCATGGATGTACAAGCATGACAGAAAATGTGACCTACTGTGACAAACACGTATCATCATGGAAGTGGTTTTTTTTGTAGTCATGATTGAGTATGTGGAGCTCTTACTTAGACTTTGTTGAGAATAAGTTGAATTGCAATTGTTTGGTGACTAAGAACATAGGTTGTTAAGTTTCAAGAGAAGGCATTGTTTGAACTGTAACATGTGAATTGATTTCTACTTTATCATGATGAGTTTTATGAGAAAGAGTTGTTGTTATGATGCTAGGAAAAGTGATTGAAATTATCATTGATCAAACTTATGCATTATGCTAGCATTCACACTTCATAAATTATTTCTTTTATCATTTACCAACTCGAGGACGAGCAAGAATTAAGCTTGGGGATGCTGATGTGTCTCCAACGTATCTATAATTTATGAAGTACTCATGCCATGTTTACAACAATTTTATATGGTTTGGGTGCAATTTTATATGATTTAAATGAAACTAACCTGGACCGACGCTGTTTTCAGCAGAACTACCGTGGTGTTGTTTTTTGTGCAGAAGTCAAAGTTCTCCAGACACAGTGAAACTTTTTGATGATTTTTTTGGGAAAAGAGGCATTAGAAGCTTCATGTGAGGGCCAGAAGAGCCAGGAGGTGGTCACTACCCACCTGGGCGCGCCACCCCCTTCCGGTGTGTGCTGGTGGGTAGTGGGCCCCTTGAAGCCCATCTTAGTGTGAGACCGACGCAAAAAATCCTATAAATATAGAAACCCCCAGAAATAACCCTAGATCGGAAGTTCCGCCGCCGCAAGCCTCTATAGCCACGAAAACTCAATCGGGAGCTCGTTCTGGCACCCTGCCGGAGGGGGAAATCATCACCGAAGGCCATCTTCGCCATCTTGGCGGCCACCATGATGAGGAGGGAGTAGTCCACCCTCGGGGCTGAGGGTTTGTACTAGTAGCTATGTGTTTGATCTCTTTCTCTCTCTCTCGTGTTCTGGCATGATCTTGATATATCGCGAGCTTTGTTAATATAGCTGGAACATATGGTGTTTTCCCCTCTCCATCTTGTTGTGATGGATTTAGTTTTACCTTTGAGATCTCATTATTATCGGATTGAATACTTTTATGGATTTGAGAACACTTGATGTATGTCTTGCTATGAATACCCGTGGTGACAATGGGGTATCATATTGATTCACTATTGTATGTTTTGGCACTCAACTCGTTGATTCCCGAGGTGACACTGGGGTAATCTATGCATAGGGGTTGAGCACGTTTTCGTCTTTGTTTCTCCGGTAGAAATCTTAGGGCATTTTTTGAAATTCTTTGTGTTGGATTGAGTATTATGAATCTGAAGTTGTTTGATGCGTATCGTATAATTAACTCACGGATACTTGTGGTGATATTGGAGTATCTAGGTGACATTAGAGTTGGTTGATGTGTATCATATGATGTTATTTTAGTACGAACTCTTGGGCTGTTTGTGACACTTATAGGAATAGCTCGATAGATCAATTAGAAAGGATAACTTTAAGGTGGTTTCGTACCCTACAAACAATTTCATCTTATGTTCTCTGCCGGATAAGAACTTTGGAGTGATTATTTATCGCATGTTGAGGGATTGCCATATGATCTAACTATGTTAGCATTGTTGAGAGATTGCACTAACGAAAGTATGAACCCTAGGCCTTATTTCAAGCATTGCAATACCGTTTGTGCTCACTTTCGTTACTTGCTAACTTGCTGTTTTTTATTGTTGCTATTAAAAAAATCAATATCTACTATCATTGCTACACTTGTATCACCGTCTCTTCACCGAACTAGTGCACTATACAATTTACCATTGTATTTGGTGTGTTGGGGACATAAGAGACTCTTTGTTATTTGGTTGCAGGGTTGTTTGAGAGAGACCAACTTCATCCTACACCTCCCATGGATTGATAAACCTTAGGTCATCCACTTGAGGGAATTTTGCTACTATCCTAAAAAAACTCTGCGCTTGGAGGCCCAACACGAGTCTAGAAGAACAAGTTGTGTAGTAGACATCACGAGGGTGGGAGGGGAGGGTGGGGGAGCCCGCCATGGCCGAAATCTCGCAAGGAGGTGGCGCCGACGGTAGGGTAGAAGGGCCTGGTGCTCACCAAGAACGCCGACTGAGGAGCGGCAAAGGGGGTGGAGAAGAGGCGGCAACGATGATGTCGGGGACGCACAGAGCGTGATCGACGTCTTTGCCCGTGCTGCAGTCCAAGGAGGAGCAGAGTGCATGAGCTGCAGCGTCCACTCCTCCTAACAACGCTGATGCACGGACTTGATGGAGGAGCAGCGGCCCGAGCGAGACCGGGCCTCTCTTGGCAATGGAGGAGAAGGAGGAGCGACGGGGAAGGGGCGGCGAGACGGGAACAGATGCTAGCGGGTGGCGGCGGTGGCACCGGCGTGAGTGAGAGGGATAGAGAAGAATGAGAGGAGAGAGACCAAACCCTAGCATCTCCCCTGATTGGGGATGGAGCAGCGCATCGGTGTAGGGCGCGTCACAATGGATCACGCGAAATACCACTCGTACCCTCGGCGGGGCATGGAAATTACATGTGGTGGCACATGATATTTTTGCTGGAGAGTGCACTGTTCATTGATATAGTGCTTAGTTTTTTATCCGGCGGAAGATCGATCAGGAGGGGGATCCTACAGGTCAAAACGCATCAAGCAAACCGATCCGACGGTTAAAATGCTTTAAGACTACCTAACATAGGTGATAACATCACACTTATTTAGAAAAAATAGATGATATGGCATGTAATTAATGAAGAAAGAGATGCATGTGGTAACATAATAGTTACTGTAACATCACACATATCAAGAAAAGATGAGTCTAGAAAAGAGAGGCATATGGTAACATAGTAGTTACTGTAATATCACACATATTAAAAAAAGATGAGTCTAGAACCTAATAAATGAAGTTATGCATAACACAACACATATGTTGTTGTCCACTGTGGAAATAGTAACATACGCATGTTACTACTCTAAGTTACTCCCCACCGTGACTAGTCTAAGCTCTGAGAGAGCCCAAGTTCTCCTGCGAGTCTTATTTTTGGATGCTACCATCATATAGCGCTCCCCGATAAAAATTAAGTCAACAAGCTAATAAATACTTCTAAGAAAAAGAAAAAGAAAAAGTTACTTTAAAAAAAGCCTAAGGTAGCAAAATCCGGGGCCCACAAACCCCCTGGACTCGGTCCATGCGCATCAGCGCCTGACGCCTTCCGGTCCAATTTGAGCACCCGCCGTCCCTGACTAATTTCCATCTGCAGTCCCTGACCATTTTCCATCTGGAAGAGAGTTGGCCGTCGCACTCGCACTCGCAGCAAAGCTTCTCCTCTCCTTCCCCGCGAATTGATAACACAGCTGGAGTCTGCAGACCCTTCGAACTCCCCGCCTGTCTCGCGCAAACGACCAAGCGATCCCTCCAAAACCTTTGGCCGATCTCGTTAACTCCAGTGCAGACAAATCAAGTAATCATCCCTTCTTGTTCCTCGCTTGGCTAAATCCAATCTGAACATAGTACTAGTTGCGCCTAGCGGCTGGGTGCTTTAGTTAGTACTACGTACTCTTCCACGTGCTACGTACACCAGCATGCGGCCGCAAGGGCAATTGCCGCCACCACATCCGTTGCAATTGCAACGGCCGCAGCAAGCGACCGGAGCAGATATGGACCCGCCCGCCAGGATGCCGGACCCGGTGCCGTCGCCGATACTGAAGCACTCGCCGTCCGTATCGCGCTCGCTGCGGTCCGCGCCAGACACCTCGTCCGTCACCTTCGCGGCCGACTTCCGGTCGCCCTCCAAGCCGGAATCCACCTCGCCGTCCTTCGACAGCTTCCGGACCGCCCGGTCCAGGCCGTCCAGCGTCTCGCGGTCGTCCACCAGGCGATCCGCGTCCGAGCGCGCCGGCTCGCAGCGGGACCTCCGCGACGAGGACGCCCGGTTCGTCTACATCAACGACGCGCCGCGCACCAACGCGCCGCCGGCCATGTTCCCGGACAACTCCATCCACACCTCCAAGTACTCCGTCCTCACCTTCATCCCGCGCAACCTCTACGAGCAGTTCCACAGGGTGGCCTACATCTACTTCCTCGTCCTGGCGGTGCTCAACTTCGTGCCGCAACTCCTCGTGCTCTCCAAGGAAGCGGGCGTTCTGCCGCTGGCCTTCGTGCTCGGCGTCACGGCAGTCAAGGACGCGTACGAGGACTGGAGGCGCCACCGGTCAGACAAGAACGAGAACAACCGCACGGCGTCTGTGCTCGCGGACGGCGTGTTCCGGCCGAAGCGCTGGAAGGACATTCAGGTCGGCGACGTGGTGCGTCTCGTGGCTAACGAGACGCTGCCGTGCGACATGGTGCTTGTGTCCACGAGCGACCCCACCGGCGTGGCCTACATCCAGACCATCAACCTCGACGGCGAGTCCAACCTCAAGACGCGCTACGCCAAGCAGGAAACCATGTCCACGCCGCCGGAGGCGCTCGCCGGTGTCATCAAGTGCGAGAAACCCAACCGCAACATCTACGGCTTCCTCGCCACCGTGGACCTCAACGGCCGCCGCGCCATCTCCCTCGGCGCCTCCAACGTCATGCTCCGTGGCTGCGAGCTCAAGAATACGGTCTGGGCCATCGGAGTGGCGGTGTACACCGGCCGGGACACCAAGGTGGTGCTCAACAGCTCGGGTGCGCCATCCAAGCGCAGCCGCCTCGAGACGCACATGAACCGCGAAATCATCGCGCTGGCCGTGGCTCTGGTCGTTCTCTGCTCGGTGGTGTCTCTCCTCACCGGCATCTGGATGGGTGACCATGTGGACCGGCTCGGCATCATCCCCTTTTTCCACAAATACGACTACTCTGGGGCTGCTGAGCACGGCCACGGGAGGTACAACTGGTACGGCACGGGCGTGCAGGTGGTGTTCACGTTCATGTCGGCGGTGATACAGTTCCAGGTGATGATCCCCATCGCGCTCATCATCTCCATGGAGCTCATCAGGGTGGGGCAGGCATACTTCATGGTGCAGGACGAGCACATGTTCGACGAAAAGAGCCAGGCCAGGTTCCAATGCCGGGCGCTCAACATCAACGAGGACCTCGGGCAGATCAAGTACGTCTTCTCCGACAAGACCGGCACGCTCACGCAGAATCGGATGGAGTTCCGCTGCGCCAGCGTGCAAGGCCGCGACTTCAGCGAGACCGACGGCGGCGAGGAGGACGGACATGCCGTGCAAGGTAAGCAAATGTTTGTTTTGGTTGAAATTTTCACCAGCGGTAAGCTTGGTTGGCTAATCACCGATTTTGAGCGGCGGCGTTGGCATTATCTGACCGTAAGAAAACTAATACTACTAGAAGACATGTCACTCGCCAGTGTGTTGCGTGCTAGGACGATCGCCATGGTTATTTCGGGTACACGTATGCAGAATTTGAAGTTTCTGCATCCACACGCCGAACCAGAAACGAGCACGCGAGTTCTGCAAACACGCAAGATACAAGCACTGACACATTTCGATAGTTAGATGACCGGTGAAAAGAAAGAACATCTTTTCATGGTTACATGACAAGTACGTGCAATGGTACTGTTCATTACTGATTAGTAATGCCACTGATCGAGTCAAACTTCTGAATGAACTTTCCTCCCCCTTTTTAAGCCCAAAAGGCAAAAGCGAGATGTTCCACTATGCAAAACATTTAATCTACCGGGACCTGAAAATCCTGTAGTAGCTTGTGTTGCAAAACATTTGACTCTTCGGCTGGTCGTAATGAGAGTAGCAATAAGCGGTATCATGCATGCCAACTAGACTTTTTGTATTTTCTCCGGGTTTTTTTATTCGCATATAAGATTTGATTGAAGTCAAGTCTCGTAAAGTTTGACCAGCTTTGTAGAAAAAAGTGTCAACATTCACAATCTAAAATGAATACCACTAGATGTGTCATGACTTAAAGTTTCATATTATATAACTTTAGCATGGCAGATGTTGATATTTTTTCATATAAATGCAATCAAACTTTGTGAAGTTTGACTTCAGAGAATTCTAATATGCAGAGTAAAAAGGACCGGAGGGAGTATGATACGACACACAATTAAATGAGAAAAAGAGCGGGTGTGATTCATATCATGATACCATATCATATTAAATGTTGTACTACTACTTTGTGTCATGCATGACAATTAATAAGGCAATCTAAGATACCAACTTATAATACTCCCTCGGTTCCTAAATGTAGGTCTTTCTAGAGATTTTAACAAGTGACTGCAAGCGGAACAAAATGAGTGAATCTACACTATAAAATATATCTATATACATCCGTATGTGGTAGTCCATTTGAATCTCTAAAAAAAACTTATATCCATGAACGGAGGAAGTGCTATGCATTGTGAAGGTAGTATCATATACTAGTATCATATGCTTCATTACAACCAGCCTTCTAGCGAATGATACAACCTCGGGTCACTGATCAGGGTTGACCGTCATCTGGCCCAATAAGCATAGAATTACCGGACGTCAACAACCAACATTCTTTCGGATTTCAATTTGAGACTGACTGGGTGTATCGATAACGATGAATCCTCACCATCCATTTTCCTGGGATGGGAGCCCGACACGACACACTAATGTTACAGCACACCTTCGTTTGACACCCCAGTTATTTTTCTAGTAAGTAAAATTCAACATCCAATCACGAGGAGAAACGAATCTGATCTGGTCCATGTTTGGCGGGACATTCTGTTTGGGTGCAGCTGACGGCGTGGTTCTGAGACCCAAGACGGCGGTGAATACGGACCCGAAGCTGACGGCGCTGCTCAAGGACGGGACGGGCGCCAAGGCCAGCCGCGCCCGCGACCTGTTCCTTGCGCTGGCGACCTGCAACACCATCGTGCCCATCGTCGAGGACACGGCGAACCCGGCGGCGAAGCTGGTGGAGTACCAGGGCGAGTCCCCCGACGAGCAGGCGCTGGTGTACGCCGCCGCGGCGTACGGGCACAAGCTCGTCGAGCGCACCTCCGGCCACATCGTCGTCGACGTGTTCGGCGCCAGGCAAAGGTACGAGCTCAACACCCCGCCCGTCTACTGCAAAAAAATATTTGCTTCTCATAGCATTGCCGGCGTTTGACGTTGGTGAAATTGATTTGTTTTCTGTTAGGATTTGACTGCATTGTTTGTGGGTGAAATTTCTGTTTGTTTGTTTGTTTGTTGCCATAACGATAAATATGCGAGGTTGTGATGCGATCGACATTGACATTTCCATAGGCAGACGTCATATAGGAGTAGGAGGAGAGACGTTAGTGAGACAAGGGGAAAACTAATGTGTCCAGTTGGTGTCACAAAATCCTGGGTCCGGCGGCTAATGTGATACTCCTACGTCGCTCCGACCATCTGGGCGCACAAAGCGAAACCGTCAACTGCTCCACTTCCGTGCAAGCCACAGGGCAGGTGTGGCTGCTCGTTAGACCCGGTACTATTTCAGGCATGTCAAATCTGATGTTTTTCAGGCATGTCAAATCTGATGTTTTTCATGACAATTTATTGTTATGATGATGACAAATTTAGTTTGCAAGCATAGTAATTTTCTGACAATATAATTGAACCGAGATGGATTTGTCATGTTTGCCAGGTAAACTTGCCATTCTCAAAGAACATCATTTGTCATTAAAAATGTTTGATTTTCCATGGTAAAAACTCTGATGGCAGATTTGTAGTGGAGTCTTTAATCCTAGCCTGCTCAAGCTTTCAATCGAGAGTATATTGAGTATTTAACAAAAAATACAACATTCCAGGTTCCGATCCCACAGAACTATCACTTTCAAAACGGCAACAAAAAATAAATAGATAAAGCTAGTTTTTGCAAAAACTACCATTTTCAAATAGTGATCGGTTTGAACGATTTAGACACGTTTATAGCAGGCAGGACCCATCCATCAAAACTGACGTGGCAAGAAAGTCAACTCTTTTTATTTTGATTAGTAAAAGTATCTGTAGCTGGACTTTGCAAATCCGGCCCCTCAAATTAGCCATTCTGCATCCGAGTCTTCATATTTTAACTCTTACATTCATATAAAGCATGCAAAAGAAATCATACGTACTATCTTAGCTAATGTTCGTCGTCGAAGATGTCCACGACGTTGGTGCTAGGCGCATAGGAGGGCTTTGGCTCATCCTCCTCCTGCTCGACCTCATCCATGTAGGCGAGCATCTCCGACTTCTCCGCGGCCTCCATCTCCTGCCGGCGATGACGGCTGGCCTCTGCAGCCGACTCCGAGCGAAGGGAATCTAGGTTGGCCTGCTGCTTCGCCCGCAGATTCACGTCGCCAGCGTCCCCCACATCCTCCTCCTCCTTATCCAGCTCATCCTCCTCCTTCTCAACCTCCTCCTCCTCGTCGCCGTCGTCCTCCTCCTCCTTCTCCGGTTCATCCTCCTCCTCCTCCTTTTCGGCCTCCTCCTCCTGCCCCCCCCCCACCTCCTCCTCCGGATCCACTGCATCCGGAGGTAGCCGCGCGGCGATCCAGGCTTCACACCTTGCCCGGATCTACTCAAGGGGCTCCAGCCGGCGCTCCAGCGTTAGACATGGGTGGGCTCCTCACTCGGCGGCATGGGGGCATGACTACTAGGCGAACAGGGAGTGAAAAGTGGCGGCGACCGCGGACACGCGGAGGAAAATGTGGATGATAGGATTTCGATGCCGATGGTCGACTTAAATAGCCGGCTAGGTACTACACGGCCTGGCGGAGCGGCGCCACGCGACGACATTTGTCTGATGGAGGAGACAAGTTTTGGACCGCCGGGATTCCAGGCGATTCCGCGTTGGACCCCACCGTCAGTCCGAGTGGCGGGCACGCCCGGACGCCCCCATATCAGCTCCATATTTAGGCTGGATATGAGGGGTGTTGGTTAGCCCAGGCGTCTAAGA
Organism: Triticum dicoccoides; assembly: GCF_002162155.2. Lineage (NCBI taxonomy): Eukaryota > Viridiplantae > Streptophyta > Magnoliopsida > Poales > Poaceae > Triticum > Triticum dicoccoides. The sequence goes on along the minus strand of NC_041386.1, from coordinate 171,922,271 downwards.
CCCGTTTGAGGCGTTCGTCTGGGTCAGATTTTCATGATCAGGCGGGCATTCCAGTCGTTTGAGCCCGGTTTAAGGCACCCGACTGTAGATGCTCTAAGTAGACTATTATGACAGATGGGGCCAACACGTCAGCATCAACTCTCTTCTTCCTCCTCCTTCTCCTCCCTCTCGTGCATCACACTTCTGCCAAAGTGCATCACCCTTCTTATATTAGGGAGTTCCGTAAGTTGAATTTGTGATGACCTAGTAGTTGTCGTCAGGGAATGCAATCCTTGGTCTGAACCATTTTTCCAGGCATGACTGGACCACCGGCTTAGGGCATCTCCAGTCGTTGGCCCCCCAGGAGGGGCAAAAAATCACCCCCTGGGGGCGCACCGGCGCTAAACCGCGCACTGGGGGCGTGATGCCCCCCAGTCGCGCCCCCCACGGGTTTTTAAAATGTTCAAATTCGGCGCAAACACAACGCAAACACGGGCGAGTTCGTTTAAATTTAAACATATTTTACAAAAAAAAGAAAAAAAACTATCGCGGGCTACCCCCGCCGTCTCCCTCACCGCCCGCCTCGTCGCCCGCCCACGCGATTCTACATGCCGAGGAGGCTGTAGAACCGCGTGTAGTCACCGTCGTCGTCGTCGTCGTCGCCTCCGCCTACGCCTCCGCCGTCCCTGCTGCATCCCTTCCCCGGTTGGCGTGGCGGGTTAGACGGTCCGGGGGCGGCGTCGTCGTCGCTATCGAGGACGATGACACCGTCCTCGTCCTCGCGCCCACGTTTGCGGGCGGCGATCTCCTCCAGGGCCCGGTGCTGCCGGATCATCTCCTCGCGCAGGTAGTCGTCGCGCGACCACCGCATGGCGTCCTTGTCGGAGAAGCCACGCCGGGCTATCTCCTCGTACTCCGGGGGGAGGCTGGACTCCGCCTTGGGCTCGACGAGGGCGCCGGAGCTGCGGGTGCGCGTGCTGACAGGCGTGTCCTGGGGCTCCGGCTTGACGGGGCGGAGGTGGAGGCAGGGAGAGCCGCCGGAGTTGCGGGTACGCGCGCTGACAGGCGTGTCCTGGGGCTCCGGCTTGACGGGGCGGAGGTGGAGGCAGGGAGAGCCGCCGGACGAGGAGGAGGACACCCCGGTCTCCATGCGCCTCGGCGTCCAGGAGCTTCCCCGGTGGCGGCGTGAGGAGCACGGGGGAGCGGGGTACTCGAGGCGCGGCGTGTTGCCGCCCTCGATGTACTCGAGGACGGACTCCAACGTGCGCCCGGGCACGCCCCACCACCGACACCGGCCGACGGCGTTGAACCTGCCGGAGGGCACGACGCTGTTGGTGGCCTCGAGTTGCTCGCCGTGCCGGCGGCGGAAGTACGACTCCGAGATTGGGCTGTCGGGGACGTATCGGGGCCCCTCCCTCGCCGCACGCGGCAGGGACGAGCGGATGCATGCGATCTCCGCACGCCGCGCCGCGCCGGTGGGTACCGGGGGCACCGGCACGCCGCCGGCACTGATCCTCCACGCCCCGGGCACCCGCATGTCTGGCGGGACCGGGTACTCGGCCTCAAAAAGGAGGCGAGCCTCGTCCTCGTGCAGATGACGGCGCCCGAATCCGTTCGCCGCCGCGTCGTCGCCTGGGAAACGCTCGGCCATGCTTTCTCAACTGGTGACGGCGAGAGGAGGAAAGGGGGAGAAATGAGCGCGTCATCGGTGGATGATCGGGGTGAGTCTCTCCGGCGCGCTTGCAGTCGGCTTTTATAGACGGAGACGCCGCGTGGTAGGCTTGGCCGACGCGTTACGCGTGGCGTGATTGCGTGGCGGCTGAGGGACGCGTCGCCCAGCCTTCACTGCGCCGCCCGTGAGGCACCAATGGAGGCTGACCGGCGCGGCAGCGCGCGACAGTTTTGGCATTGATTCGCCATGGAAAACGAGGCGATGAGGACGACGAAGGTGCGAGAAGAGAGTAGAGTCGCTGACGCGGCGGGCCCGTGGCTCTTCGCGCCAAAAACGATTCGCCCGGCGCCCCCAAGTGACCCCCAGCGCACCGGGTTCGGGTTGAGTCCGCCGGCGCCAATTTCGGTCCGAGCCGGCAAAAACTGGGCTCTTGGGGGCACGACTGGACCGATTTTTTGACGTTAGCGGACAAAAACATGTCTGGGGGGCCTTGTTGGGGGCACGGCTGAAGATGCCCTTAGTTATTTGGCTATCCAAAACCATCAATTTGTTCCAGACGATCAGCAACATCTACTAAATCCTAGTTTCCCGAAGCCTACGTGGCAAACAGAATATTCAAAGTCGAGACCTTCTAGCCTCTCTGACCAACTGCGATGCTCGTGTCTAGTGGCAACCATGAAAGCGATATAAGAAGTTTCCAAGATGAATATCCATCCGCGTTTCCAATCAGAGGCGTGGCGTAGAATTGTGACCAATTTACCTGAATTTTATTTCTTTTACAATCTTCTTATAGCAAACGATCATGCCACGAGGCTTTGACGTAGGAAGCTAGTATTTGCATGTACCACACGTAGGGGCAATCAGAGCTGCAGGCAGGCTGACTATTCTTGGCGGGGAAAATTATGCGATGGTTGGATGTGACAGGTCTCGCAGTAGACCAACTGCAAGGATCAATTCCCGATTGTGTGCGGGAATATGATGAATGCAAATGCAACCCCGTCTAGAAGCCGAGAGACTAGTACTATCCGACATGGACGTGTACTCGTACGTGTCAATTAATGGAGGGAAGAAGAATTAAGTCGAGAGAAACTCCATACTGGGTGTGCGCCCGAGCGCACAAAACACGCCGGACTGGTGTAGCATTTCACATGTGTTCCGTGCTGTGTTGGACTTGGACCTTCCCATATGGTTTGCAGGATTGTCCCACAGCTCCCAGAAGGTCAAAATTAAGCACAAGGATGTTACTCACTCTTTACCCTTCTTTGGGTTTTTTGAGCGGGTTTTACCCTTTTTTGAGGGGGTTTTAGCTCCAGAGCGTGCGAATTGGGTGGTGCGCGGCGGCACTCGTCCCGTGCTGCCCAAGGCACGTGGGCCCGTGCCTGGCCCAAAGAGGCCAAACCCGGCGGCGCCTACAAGGCTTCCAAACTAGTCTTCCATCGTCCTGGGCGGCGCCTAGTCTGGTCGGCCCACCTGCGCAGCGGCCTGCGCGGACGTGGACGTGCGCGGCCGGGTGCCATATGTCGGGCCCCATCGCATGCGAGCCATCTTGATGACCCTCCTGGCCTAGCCTACCCGGCCGTGCACGGCGACGTGAGACGATCGCGACGCCTCGAGAATGACTGGCACGGTACCCCACCATCGCACGCTACCCTCCCCTCTGCTCAACTAGTGCGTCAAAAGGGTCTCCGTGCCATGGATTTACCGCTGCCGTGGGAGCTTTTTCCGCGCTCATGGTTATGGACGGGATGGAAAATGGGATCCTAGTGCAACCGTGCGCGAGTCTGCTCCATACGTGATTATCAATGAACCTTCTAACTCGTGTGCATGCGGAATACTTTTACTTGTTTGTATCAATGAACCTCCTATCTCATGTGTGGAATACTACTTTTACTTGTTTGCGCATGGCATGACACAGACTTTTGCACGAGAGTCCGCTCCCATTCTTCATATGTGTGGAATACTAATTTTTTTAACTCATCCTAAGGATTTCAATCATGAATAAATCTTATAAAATTCCTTTCAATCAAAGAAGCCCTTAATACCTTCGTCTCGGTCCAAAATATGCGATGACTTAATAAACCGGCAGTAGTTTGTTTATGTACTATCTTTTCTTTATAATATAGGTAGACAAAAATGTCAATGTAAATGGGCTACTCTAATGGGAGTGCCTGGCGCATGGATGGTTCGTTAGTCCGGCAGCCCAGCCATGGCGTTGTTTAGATCTAACTAATCTGGGATGGAGCCTACACGACACCAATGGATCCGTATCCCATTCACGTGGCTGCCTGTCTTGTATTTCTCCATCTCAAATGGTCAACTTTAGACACCTAGACACGGGGAAAATATTCCATAAACCCCTTTTCGGTCACTGTCTGGCCTTCATACACAAGAAATCTCATCTGCACTAAGTTGATGAGAACACGCATAAATGATTACTGTGCCAAAACTCGTTTGGTCAAAGGCATGCACCCTCAAAATACCTACTCGTGAAGAGTGAAATTCCTTGGTAGTCAAAGGCATGCAACCCTCAAAATACTCGAAATTCCTTGATTATCTGGAAGAGATATACTACAAGAATTGATCCAGTCAGGTTGGGCATAAAAGTGGGCAGATACAAAGGAAAAAAGGAAAGAGCAACTTTGTCCTCTCCTGCGAGCTCCTAAGAACCAGTACTCTGCCTACTCTACTTTCCAAGGACAGATCACATCCAATTATAAAATAAAATACTTTTCTTTGTCCTAGTCAAATCCACTGTGCGAGCGATATGGCGTGGTCACTTCTTCATACATCGTCGGTCATCCATCAATCCATCCATGAACCGCGACGAGAGAGCTCTGAATTTGTGGACAATGCTCCCAGTTGGACCTCTTTTCCAGTTTTGCCATGCTCTGCGCACGGCATAGCTCCTTCCTTTTTTACCAGCTGAGAAACTTTATGCTTTCGTGAGAAGGCCTAAAATGTTTTGACCAGTTATTAGTTCCCTCCCTCTGTGCCTGGCTCTGGTGGATGGATAGATAGATACATCCCAACATCTGCAAATTGCGACACTGAATTTAAAAGCTTGGAGACGAATAGGAACATGCGGGTAGAGCCAAGACCGGTGCAGGAGCAGCCTAGTTTAGTGCAACGTAGCTTGTGGGTTCCCCGCAAAAAAAAAACAAAAAAACGTAGCTTGTGGGTTTGGTCACTGGATTAGACGATGGCGCATGCGCTATCGTCACGCATGGGTTTCTTTCTAGAATTCTTTACAGAGTCCGTCCGTCCGTCCGATGACTGCTCGCCATGTTTACCAAAGCACATGCCGTGGTTTACGGGGACTTTTGAGTCGAGGGTTTGATGTCAACTCTTACATATTGCGCGGAGGTTGAAAGCCGGCCTTGCCAAGATTTATGGCCTCCATCTCCATGCTCTGCTCCTGAAGCAAGCAGAGCAGAGCTATCCTCTGTCAAGATTCTTCCGGGCTAAAATATGATTGCGTCCAACAATTAGGTTATTTATTATGAAGGCACTTGTTCATCTAATGTAGTATTCCATTGCGAGCGTTGACTTGATTCGAAACTAAACTGTGAAAAAAATGCAGCAGCCTTGGCGTAGCGAAAAGTCATCAAGTCAGAGATGCTAGTATTTCGTGATTGCCGTGCAAGTAATGCAAATGAAATGACTTTTCTTTCGCTCTTGGTTTACGTGGGCTTAATATACTCCTACCGGACACGAATATTAAATCTTAAATCTCACCCAAAAAATGAAGGCCGAGGGGACTCCAACAGAAACCGAAGCTTCGCCCAGCACACGGTTGCAAACTGTTCGCCTGTAATTGGGAGGGAGAGGGACCCATGGGTCGCCGGCACACCATGGATGACCGAAGAAATGAAGAAGCGTCATCGATGATCGAGCCATCTGCAATCCATTTGGCGTGTCTGGAAGCTTCGCCATCTCCGCCAGAAAGAAAGAAAGCCGGCACCCCAAAGTACCAACCCGGCGAAAATGACAAGCTTGTTTAGCGAGTCGCCGTCACCGTCTCCCCACTTTCGGAGCCCGTTTCTATCCACCATTTCTTGACCAGCTATAAGCTACCGGCTGCGCTACTCCGAGTCTGTCTACGTATGACAGCTTTGTTTCTGCACTAATTAAACCACATTATTAAGTTATAAGCCGCCTATAAATAAACAAAATTAACAGCTCAAATAGTTGGCTTCATTCCCTTGTCTTCTGTCTTCTCCATCGTCTCCAATTGAAATCCTAATCAAATTTCTACTTGCCTTTGATGACTTGACTAACTAATACCGATTACTTGTCAGACTTTATTTCTAGACTTGAATCCCTTGCTTGTAAGATAGACTATTTGAGTCATGAGACATGAAGAGGAGCAGCCCCGAAACCCAAAGCCTACAGGTCTCTCCCTCGCTCGCTCATCCAAACGGTGCTTTTGTCCTCACCAACTCCCCTCTCCCAGATTTTAAGCGCCATTTCAAGCCCTCAGCAAGATCGCGTATCTTTTCTCTGCTTGCTTCCGCTTCGTCTCCGTCTCCCCCCTGAAATAAAAATTCCTCTGCAGCAGCAGCAGCAGCCCATCTTTAATGCAACACTCGCCATGGTTACTCCCACGCATCCACTTCAACCCAACCACTGCTCTGCTTCCTTCCTTCCTCCCCTGTTTCTGTTTGTTTCTTGAACCCAAACCCAGCTTGTGCCCCGTTCAAAATCGGACTTTGCCGAGCGTCGCCATGGGCGGGGATTCGAGGTTCTCCCACTGACGCGGCTGGTCCGGCCGGTCAGCGACAGCGCGCGCCATGGCCGAGGACCATGGATCGTCGCGGCACATGTCGTCCATGTCCATGTCGCACAAGGAGCTGGGCGACGACGACGCGCGGGTGGTGCATGTGGGCGACCCGGAGCGCACCAACGAGCGCCTCCAGTTCGCCGGGAACGCCGTGCGCACCGCCAAGTACTCGCCGCTCACCTTCCTGCCGCGGAACCTGTTCGAGCAGTTCCACCGCCTCGCCTACGTCTATTTCCTCGTCATCGCCGTGCTCAACCAGCTCCCCCAGCTCGCGGTCTTCGGCCGCGGGGCCTCCGTCATGCCGCTCGCCTTCGTCCTCGCGGTGACCGCCGTCAAGGACGCGTACGAGGACTGGCGACGCCACCGCTCCGACCGCGCCGAGAATAACCGCCTCGCCGCTGTCCTGTCCCCCGGCGCGGCCGCCCAATTCGTCCCCACCGAGTGGAAGCACGTCCGCGTCGGCGACGTCGTGCGGGTCGGTGCCAACGAGTCGCCCCCGGCGGACATGGTCCTCCTGGCCACCAGCGACACCACCGGCGTAGCCTACGTGCAGACGCTCAACCTTGACGGCGAGTCCAACCTAAAGACTCGCTACGCTAAGCAAGAGACGCTGACGACGCCGCTCGAGCATCTCGCCGGCGCCGTCGTCAGGTGCGAGCGCCCGAACCGTAACATTTACGGCTTCCAGGCCAACCTGGAGCTCCAGGGGGAGGGCCGCCGGATACCGCTGGGCCCGTCCAACATCGTGCTGCGCGGCTGCGACCTCAAGAACACGTCCTGGGCCGTGGGCGTGGTGGTCTACGCGGGGCGCGAGACCAAGGCGATGCTGAACAACGCGGGCACGCCGACCAAACGCAGCCGCCTGGAGACGCACATGAACCGCGAGACGCTCTTCCTCTCCGGCATCCTCATCGCGCTCTGCTCGGCCGTGGCCACGCTCTCGGGCGTGTGGCTGCGCACCCACCAGACCGACCTGGAGCTCGCGCAGTTCTTCCATAAGAAGGACTACCTCAAGGTCGGCAAGGAGGACAACGAGAACTACAACTACTACGGCATCGCGGCGCAGATCGTGTTCAACTTCCTCATGGCGGTCATCGTGTTCCAGATCATGATACCCATCTCGCTCTACATCTCCATGGAGCTGGTGAGGCTCGGTCAGGCCTACTTCATGATCCGGGACGCCAAGCTGTACGACGCGTCGTCCGACTCGAGGTTCCAGTGCAGGGCTCTCAACATCAACGAGGACCTGGGGCAGGTCAAGTGCGTCTTCTCCGATAAGACCGGCACGCTGACGCAGAACAAGATGGAGTTCCGGTGCGCGAGCATCGACGGCGTCGATTACAGCGACGTCGCACGGCAGCGACCTGTCGGTAGGGCTAGCTTCTCTCTCACTCTCAGTAAATTCTATCCAGTGGAGGAGTCTGGGCTGGGGTTTGATGGCCTTTGATTCATGGCAGAGGGCGAGCCGGCTTGGGCGCCAAAGGTGCCGGTGAAGGTCGACAGAGAGGTGATGGAGCTGGTGAGGAACGGGGGTGCTACAGAGCAAGGGATGAACGCCGGCGAGTTCTTTCTTGCCCTGGCAACGTGCAACACCATTGTTCCTTTGATCCTTGATGATGGCCCTGACCCAAAGAAGAAGGTGATTGACTACCAAGGCGAGTCGCCGGACGAGCAGGCGTTGGTTTCTGCCGCCGCGGCCTATGGCTTTGTGCTCGTGGAGCGAAGCTCCGGGCACATTGTCATTGACGTCCTTGGTCAGAAGCAGAGGTATACATCATCATTCATGATAGATTTGCATGGGAAATAAGGACAAATTGACCATGGGAATTTTGCTTTCATTTCATGATATACAGTTTGCCGTTAGTTTGTGTCTTCTAGTACGTACTAGTTGGGGAGGTTTCGTTGGTTTGTGGCCGTTGCTTGCATCTCTTTTTCTGGGCCTGCACGGCATGTGCTTCAGTCCATTTGTGGTAGTAGCAAGGCAACCGCAGAACTTCAGATATTGCTTCACCTAAACTAACATTGGTTGATGACTGCAATAGGTTTCCTTAGTTTTTGCGTACATTCAGAATGCCTGCAATAGGTTTCCTTAGTTTTTGCGTACATTCAGAATGCGCAACATATGCTTCGTTTTGCTTCAGTCCTTTGTGCATCTGGCCATTACTAATAACTTTCACAAAACATTTAATCGCCTTTACCGGACTTATTCTGCAGGTTTGACGTCCTTGGTCTTCATGAGTTTGACAGCGACCGCAAGAGGATGTCAGTTATAATTGGCTGCCCGGACAAGACTATCAAGCTGTTTGTAAAAGGTGCAGATAGTTCCATGTTTGGAATCATCGACAAAACACTGAATCCAGATGTTGTCCAGGCAACTGAGAAACATCTCCATTCATATTCGTCAGTCGGCCTGCGAACCCTCGTCATCGGCGTGCGGGAACTTAGCCAGTCAGAGTTTCAGGAGTGGCAAATGGCTTACGAGAAGGCTAGCACTGCATTATTAGGCAGAGGCAATCTCCTACGCAGTGTGGCCGCCAACATTGAAAGGAACATGCGCCTGCTGGGAGCCTCCGGTGTCGAAGACAAGCTGCAAGATGGAGTTCCTGAAGCAATTGAAAAACTAAGGGAAGCAGGGATTAAGGTTTGGGTTCTGACAGGTGACAAACAAGAAACTGCCATCTCCATTGGCTATTCCTGCAAGCTTTTGACAAGGGACATGACACAGATTGTGATCAACAGTAATTCAAGAGAGTCGTGCAGAAAAAGTTTGGATGATGCAATCTCCATGGTAAACAAACTCCGGTCACTGTCTACAGACTCCCAATCTAGAGTTCCCCTCGCTTTGATCATTGACGGTAACAGTCTCGTCTACATTTTTGACACAGAACGGGAGGAGAAGGTATGCAATCACACTAGCATCTCTATAAGTGCAGTGATTTTCCCGCAAAAGGAAAAACAGAGTCATTTTCTTATAAATAACCCATGAAATGTCAATTTTCCAGCTTTTTGAAGTCGCGATAGCATGCGATGTTGTTCTATGTTGTCGAGTGGCTCCTCTACAGAAGGCTGGGATTGTTGATTTAATAAAGAAGCGAACAAGTGACATGACTCTAGCTATTGGAGATGGTACATTTTTTGTTTCAAACTAGTTCAGCACTTTCATCTTTTTCTCTGAGTTATTTGTTTTTTGTTATTAATCTGAAGAAGTATCATTTTTCAGGTGCAAATGATGTATCCATGATCCAAATGGCCGATGTTGGCATTGGCATCAGTGGTCAAGAAGGAAGGCAAGCTGTGATGGCTTCAGATTTTGCCATGGGGCAATTTAGATTTTTGGTCCCACTGTTGTTAGTTCATGGCCACTGGAACTACCAGAGAATGAGCTACATGATCCTATACAACTTTTACAGAAATGCTACTTTTGTCTTTGTGCTTTTCTGGTAAGTGCATTCCTTTATTACCAGGTTTGTTCAATCTGCACTTAGAAATATACCTAAACCACGATAATCATTGCAGGTATGTACTTTACACTGGTTATACCCTGTCAACAGCAATAAATGAGTGGAGCAGTGTGTTATACTCTGTGGTCTATACCTCTGCGCCGACTGTCATTGTCGCCATTCTCGACAAGGATCTGAGTCGAAGGACATTGCTGAAATATCCCCAACTCTACGGTGCGGGGCAGCGCGAGGAGAGTTACAACCTAAGACTGTTCATTTTCATCATGGTGGACTCCGTTTGGCAGAGCCTCGCAGTTTTCTTCATCCCTTACGCCGCATACAAAAACAGCGCAATCGACAGCGCTAGCCTGGGAGACCTGTGGACACTGTCTGTTGTCATTCTTGTCAACATTCACCTTGCCATGGATGTCATCAGATGGACTTGGATCACTCATGCAGCAATATGGGGCAGTATTGTGGCGACATGGATTTGCGTCATCATCATAGACTCCATACCCACCTTGCCCGGTTTCTGGTACATACTCGTCCTTATTGATCCTTATTATTTGCTCGCCTATTGGAAAAAAAGGAAACCTACATGCTCTTCAAATTTGAAACAGTATCCCACATGATTTCTGATTCTCTAACTGAACCACAGGGCAATCTACGAGGTGATGGGAACTGCATTGTTCTGGGCGTTGCTTCTTGCGGTGATTGTGGTTGGAATGATCCCTCATTTTGCCGCAAAGGCCATCAGGGAACATTTCATGCCCAATGACATCCAGATTGCCAGAGAGATGGAGAAGTCACAAGATTCTCGTGATGTTAATCATCCAGAAGTCCAGATGAGTACATCCACTCGAGCTTAGGAGTAGGGGATCTTTGTTCATTCGCGTAGGCTAGAGTTACACCTTTCTCTTTCTGAAGAAATTACACCTTTTCCTTGGTTCTTTTTGTTGTGTGTATATAAAGCAATTCTTTCGGCAGTGAGCATGCTTCTTGTTGCTTGCTACCCTGTCAACTATCCAAAGGATAGATTTCTTGTAGCCATGCTGTGCATCCGCCTGCATTTTTTGTTGTTAATTTATATGAAAAGAATCGTACAGGAGTTAACTGTACATATTCAGGGACTGATTTATTTTATGAAGATTCTGAAACGGATGATACTGATTTCCGAGAGCTAACGTAGAAGCATTGCGTTTGTTGGGTGCACACATAGACATGGGGAACAACAATATGTTTTTATCTGTCTAGCAGATCCCTCATATCGCGATACTATAAAATCAATTTATGGTTCCTTGTACTGCTTCAAAAAAAAAATTATGGTTCCTTTTT